>NC_135805.1:50711053-51037099 GCF_964213995.1 Mustelus asterias
AACCACCCCACTACCTCACCCCACCCCACCCCACTACCCCACCCCACCCCACTACCCCCCACCCCAACCCACTACCCCACCCCACCCCAACCACTACCCCCCCCACCCCACCCCAACCACTACCCCCCCCCACCCCACCCCAACCACTACCCCCCCCCACCCCACCCCAACACTACCCCCCCCCACCCCACCCCAACCACTACCCCCCCCCACCCCACCCCAACCACTACCCCCCCACCCCAACCCCAACCACTACCCCCCCCCCCCACCCCACCCCAACCACTACCCCCCAACCCACCCCACCCCAACCACTACCCCCCCCACCCCACCCCAACCACTACCCCCCCCCACCCCACCCCAACCACTACCCCCCCACCCCACCCCAACCACTACACCCCCCCAACCCACCCCAACCACTACACCCCCCCAACCCACCCCAACCACTACCCCTCCCCCCCACCCCAACCACTACCCCTCCGCCCCCCCGACCACTACCCCTCCGCCCCCCCGACCACGACACCTCCCCCTCCCCACCCACTACCCCTCCCCCCCACCCCAACCACTACCCCTCCCCCCCCACCCCAACCACTACCCCTCCCCCCCCACCCCACCCCAACCACTACCCCACCCCACCCCAACTACCCCCCCCCCACCCCAACCACTACCCCACCCCACCCACTACCCCCCCCACCCCACCCCAACCACTACCCCCCCACCCCACCCCAACCACTACCCCCACCCCACCCCACCCCAACCACTGCCCCTCCCCACCCCACCCCAACCACTGCCCCTCCCCACCCCACCCCAACCACTGCCCCTCCCCACTCCCAACCACTGCCCCTCCCCCCCCACCCCAACCACTGCCCCTCCCCCCCACCCCAACCACTGCCCCTCCCCCCCACCCCAACCACTGCCCCTCCCCCCCACCCCAACCACTGCCCCTCCCCCCCACCCCAACCACTACCCCTCCCCCCCACCCCAACCACTACCCCTCCCCCCCCACCCCACCCCAACCACTACCCCACCCCACCCACTACCCCCCCCACCCCAACCACTACCCCACCCCACCCACTACCCCCCCCACCCCACCCCAACCACTACCCCCCCCACCCCACCCCAACCACTACCCCCACCCCACCCCACCCCAACCACTGCCCCTCCCCACCCCACCCCAACCACTGCCCCTCCCCACCCCACCCCAACCACTGCCCCTCCCCACCCCACCCCAACCACTGCCCCTCCCCACTCCAACCACTGCCCCTCCCCCCCACCCCAACCACTGCCCCTCCCCCCCACCCCAACCACTGCCCCTCCCCCCCACCCCAACCACTGCCCCTCCCCCCCACCCCCAACCACTGCCCCCCCCCCCACCCCAACCACGCCCCTCCCCCCACCCCCAACCACTGCCCCTCCCCCCCACCCCCCACCCCAACCACTGCCCCTCCCCCCCCACCCCCACCCCAACCACTAACCTCCCCCCCCACCCCAACCACTACCCCTCCCCCCCCACCCCAACCACTACCCCTCCCCCCCCCACCCCAACCACTACCCCTCCCCCCCACCCCACCCCAACCACTACCCCTCCCCCCCCACCCCCACCACTACCCTCCCCCCCCCCCACATACCTGCAACCACAACCACTACCCCTCCCCCCCCAACCACTACCCCTCCCCCCCCCAACCACACCCCTCCCCCCCCACCACACCCCCCCCCCCCCCCCCCAACCACTACCCACTCCCCCCACCCCAACCACTACCCCCCCCACCCCAACCACTACCCTCCCCCCCACCAACCACTACCCCTCACCCCTCCCCCCCACCCCAACCACTACCCCCTCCCCCCCACCCCAACCACTACCCCTCCCCCCCACCCCACCCTACCCCTCCCCCCCACCCCAACCACTACCCCTCCCCCCCACCCCAACCACTACCCCCCCCCCCCCACCCCAACCACTACCCCGCCCCCCCACCCCAACCACTACCCCTCCCCCCCACCCCAACCACTACCCCTCCCCCCCACCCCAACCACTACCCCTCCCCCCCTCCCCCCACCCCAACCACTACCCCTCCCCCCCTCCCCAACCACTACCCCTCCCCCCCTCCCCCCACCCCAACCACTACCCCTCCCCCCCTCCCCCCACCCCAACCACTACCCCTCCCCCCTCCCCCCACCCCAACCACTACCCCTCCCCCCACCCCAACCACTACCCCTCCCCCCCACCCCAACCACTACCCCTCCCCCCCACCCCAACCACTACCCCTCCCCCCACCCCAACCACTACCCCTCCCCCCACCCCAACCACTACCCCCTCCCCCCCACCCCAACCACTACCCCTCCCCCCCACCCCAACCACTACCCCTCCCCCCACCCCAACCACTACCCCTCCCCCCCACCCCAACCACTACCCCTCCCCCCCACCCCAACCACTACCCCTCCCCCCCACCCCAACCACTACCCCTCCCCCCACCCCAACCACTACCCCTCCCCCCCACCCCAACCACTACCCCTCCCCCCCACCCCAACCACTACCCCTCCCCCCCACCCCAACCACTACCCCTCCCCCCCACCCCAACCACTACCCCTCCCCCCCACCCCAACCACTACCCCTCCCCCCACTATTGATCCGAATCACTCACTCACCTTCTCTGTGTGTCTTTCTCTCCCCCACCCTGTGTGTGTCTCTATCCCCCACCCTGTGTGTGTGTTACTCACCCTGTGTGTGTGTTACTCACCCTATCTGTGTGTGTGTGTGTGTTACTCACCCTATCTGTGTGTGTGTTACTCACCCTATGTGTGTGTTGTTACTCTCTCTATCTGTGTGTGTTACTCACCCTGTGTGTGTCTCTATCACCCACCCTGTGTGTGTTACTCACCCTCAGCCTTTCCTGCTGCAGTAACTTCTCCAATTGATCATTCAAATTTCACCAGAGCAACTGAAAAGGGGCGGATTCTGAGCAAAGCCGCATCTGATTGGTCCCGTTTGGTCATTGGGGCTGGAGCCGGCCAATGAGGAGATGGGCTTTGGCCGGCTGCAGCCAATCAGAGGGTGTGTTGGGGCGATGTGGAGGTGGTTTGTCTCGAGCGGAGGCGGCTGGCTCTCGCGGTGAAGTTTGAAATTGTCCCTCAGGGTCACAGGCAGAGCCCCAACCTCCGGGGCAGCGACACAGCCTCCATTCTCTCTCAAACTCTAGTTAAACGGTACTGCCAGGCCGAATGTAAAGTGACACTGACAGCCCGGGAGTGTTGTACTCAACCTTATTCCCCCCTTTATTACTAGAGGCTGAGGTATGAATGAAATTATGTTTATGTACATGCTCCCCGTCAAAATGTCGCTGTCTTCTTTCCAACATGTGAAGGTATCTTTAAGTTTCGTTTATGCATGTACCCGTTGTCCACAAATCTTACTTCCTACGCCAACGATTTGATTTATTATTGTTATATGTATTGGTATCCAGTGAAAAGTATTGTTTCTTGCGCGCTATACAGACAAAGCATACCATTCACAGAGAAGGAAAGGGTGCAGAAGTAGTGTCACAGTCATAGACAGGGTGTAGAGAAAGATCAACTTAATAAAAGGTAGATCCATTCAAAAGTCTGATGACAGCAGCGACGAAGCTGTTCTTGAGTCGGTTTTAAGGTCAACATTTGTAATGGGAATTTGAGTGCAAACAATGACTGGTTGGAGACCATTTCACTAGATGGTGCTGTGGTCTGCCAATAGCTGAGCCTGAACCTTATGAACATAACAAATAGCTGCTGGTTATTTGATGTTTTCATTCAATAAGATAATTGCTAATCTATTTTGAACTCCACCATCCCACACTCTTGCTTAATCCCCTTTGTACCCCAAAATCTATTGCCCTCTTGCCTTAAATATGCTGACCGAGCATCCACACCTGTGTTTTGGCATAACCTTTTTGAGTGAAGAAATTTTTCCTCGACTCTTGTCCTAAATCGCTGATCTCTTAAATTCTAAGACTGACTCCATCTTCTAGATGACCCAACCAAGAGGAAAAAAACTTAGCATTAGCCTGATAAGCCACTTCAGAATTTTATGTTTTACTGAGATCACCTCACTTTTTTTGTAAGCCTTGGGGAATACAAGCTTTATCAGTCCCTCATCAAACAATCCCTGCATTAGAGGAACCCCCCAGTCTAGGTTTTCTTTTGCTGATTGCCTTTTAGCCAAATATGCTGTTCCTTGGGTCAAGTGACTAAAATTACATACAGCACTCAAGGTGTAGTCACCAAAATGTTAGAATTAATGGGAACCAGAGGGAAACTTCCCTGGCTGAATTGATACCTAGCACAAAAGAAGATGGTTGTGCTATTGAAACGCCAGGACATCAATTCAGGGACCCCTTGGCAATATCCTAGGCCAAACTATTTTCAGCTGCTTCATCAGTGACTTCACCATCATAAGGTCAGATGTGGGGAAATTTGCTGATGATTTCAACTCCTTCTAACTCTTCAGATAATAAAGCAGTTTGTGCCAATGTGCAGCAAGACTCAGACAGCACTCAGGTTTGGAGTGATAAGTCACAAGTAACATTTATGCCATATGAGCCAGGTAATGCCCATCTACACAAGAGAATTAACCATCTGCCCTCACCAACAGCATTACCATTGCTGAAATCCCACACCCTGTGCATTGTTTACCAGAAACCAAACTGGACCATCATTATAAATACTGTGATTGAAAAAAACAGGTCAGAGGTTAGGACTGCTGTGGTGAGTGACTCCTGGAAACCAGTTCAACATCTACAAGACATATATCGAGTGTGATGAGATACTTTCCAAGTCATTGCATGAGTGAGTTCCGACAACAGCTAGAAGCTTGACACCAGTCAGAAAAAAGCAGCCTGTTGGATTGGCATCCTGTCCACCACCATAAACATCACTCCATCCACCATTGGTGCATTGTGATTACAGTGTGTACCGTCTACATAATACATTGCAGCAGCTCGCTATGGCTCCTTCAACCATCTTCCAAACCTGTGACCGCTACCACCAGAAGAATGAGGGTAGGAGGCACACGGAAAACGCCACCACTGGCAACACACCACCCCCTCCCTCCCCCATTATTACTGGGTACAGAGTGTGTGATTACACCAGAAAGACTGTTGTGGTTCAGAAAGGGGACTCACCACTAACTCGAGTGCAATTAAGACAAAGAACAATACAGCACAGGAACAGGCCCTTCGGCCCTCCAAGCCTGTGCCGCTCATGTGCCCAACTAGACCATTCGTTTGTATCTCTCTATTCCCAGTCTGTTCATGTGGCTATCTAGATAAGTCTTAAACGATCCCAGCGTGTCCGCCTCAATCACCTTGCTTGGCAGTGCATTCCAGGCCCCCACCACCCTCTGTGTAAAATACGTCCCTCTGTGTAAAATACGTCCCCCTGACATCTGTGTTGAACCTTGCCCCCCTCACCTTGAACCCGTGACCCCTTGTGTTCGTCACCTCCAACCTGGGAAAAAGCTTCTCACTGTTCACCCTATCTATGCCCTTCATAATTTTATACACCTCTATTAGGTCGCCCCTCATCCTCCGTCTTTCCAGGGAGAACAAGCCCAGTTTACCCAATCTCTCCTCATAGCTAAGACCCTCCATACCAGGCAACATCCTGGTAAACCTTTTCTGTACTCTCTCCAAAGCCTCCACGTCCTTCTGGTAGTGTGGCGACCAGAACTGGATGCAGTATTCCAAATGTGGCCTAACCAACGTTCTATACAGCTGCAACATCATATGCCAACTTTTACATTCTATGCCCCATCCAATAAAGGCAAGCATGCCATATGCCTTCTTGACCACCCTCTCCACCTGTGCTGCCACCTTTAAGGATCTGTGAACTTGTACACCCGGGTCCCTCTGTGTCTATACTCCTGATGGTTCTGCCATTTATTGTATAGCTCCCCCTTACATTAGATCTACCGAAATGCATCACTTCGCACTTATCTGGATTAAATTCCATCTGCCATTTCTCCGCCCAATGTTCCAGCTTATCTATATCCTGCTGTATTCTCTGACAATGTTCATCACTATCCGCAACTCCAGCAATCTTTGTGTCGTCCGCAAACTTACTGATCACACCAGCTACATCTTCCTCCAAATCATTTATATCTATCACAAACAGCAGAGGTCCCAGTACAGAGCCCTGCGGAACACCACTAGTCACAGACATCCAACTGGAAAAAGACCCCTCCGCTGTTACCCTCTGTCTTCTATGGCTAAGCCAGTTCTCCACCCATCTAGCTAGCTCACCTTTTATCCCGTGAGATTTAACCTTTTGCACCAGCCTGCCATGAGGGACCTTGTCAAACGCTTTACTGAAATCCATATAAATGACATCCATGGCCCTTCCCTCGTCAATCGTTTTTGTCACCTCCTCAAAAAACTCAACCAAATTTGTGAGGCATGACCTCCCTCGTACAAAACCATGCTGTCTATCGCTAATGAGATTATTCAGTTCTAAATGCGCATATATCCTATCTCTAAGAATCTTCTCCAACATTTTCCCTACCACAGACGTCAAGCTCACCAGCCTATAATTACCCGGGTTATCCTTGCTACCCTTCTTAAATAACGGGACCACATTTGCTATCCTCCAATCCTCTGGGATCTCACCTGTGTCCAGTGAAGAGACAAAGATTTCTGTTAGAGGCCCAGCAATTTCATCTCTTGCCTCCCTGAGGAGTCTAGGATAGATGCTATCTGGCCCTGGGGATTTGTCTGTCTTAATGTTTCCTAAAAACCTAACACTTCCTCCCTTTAATTGAGATTTTTTTCTAACGGGTCAACACATCTCTCTGAGACACTAGTCAACATGTCTCACTCCTTTGTAAATACTGATGCAAAGTATTCGTTTAGGATCTCACCTACTTCCTTTGGTTCTAAGCATAATTCCCCTCCTTTGTCCCTGAGAGGTCCGATTCTTTCCCTAACAACCCTCTTGTTCCTAATGTATGTATAAAATGCCTTAATCCTGTCTGCCAAGGACATTTCGTGACCCCTTTTTGCCCTGTTTGAGTTATTTTCTACTTTCTCTGTATTCCTCCAGTGCTCCATCTGTTTTTAGCTGCCTGGACTTCATGTACGCCTCTTTTTTCTTTTTGATTAGACCCACAATTTCACTGGTTATCCATGGCTCCCGAATCCTACCTTTCCTATCCTTCCTCTTTACAGGCACATGCCTGTCCTGCAGTCCTATCAACTGTTCCTTAAAAGACTCCCACATGCCAGACGTGGATTTACCCTCGAACAGCCTCTCCCAATCAACAACCACCAAATCCTGCCTAATCTGGCTGTAGTTAGCCTTCCCCCAATTCAGCACCTTACCCATAGGACAACACTCATCTTTTTCCATTACTATCCTAAAGTTTACAGAATTGTGGTCACTATTTGCCACATGTTCCCCTACTGAAACTTTGATGACCTGACCGGGCTCATTCCCCAGTACTAGGTCCAGTATAGCTCCCTCTCTAGTTGGACTGTCAACATATTGTTCCAAAGAACCTTCCTGTACGCATTTTACAAATTCTTCCCTGTCCAGGCCCCCAGCCCTAAGCAATTTCCAGTCTATACAAGGGAAATTAAAGTCTCCCACTACAACAATCCTATTTTTTCTGCAGAATGGTCAACAATGCCATATTCCTTAAAGAAAACGTAGCATTCTTATTCATTTTATGGGATGTGGATATGCTGCCTAGATCAGCATTTATTGCTCATCCCTCATTTATTGCCTTGACAAAGTGGTGTTAAGCACAGTGGCACAATGGTTAGCACTGCTGCCTCACAGTGCCAGGGATCCGGGTTTGACTCCCGGCTTGGGTCACTGTGCGGAGTCTGCACGTTCTCCTTGTGTCTGCATGAGCTTCCTCCGGGTACTCCAGTTTCCTCCCACAGTTCGAAAGACATGCCGGTTAGGTGCATTGGCCATGCTAAATTCTCCCTCAGTGTACCCGAACAGGCGCTGGAGTGTGGTGACTAGGGGATTTTCACAGTAACTTCATTGCAGTGTCAATGTAAGCCTACTTGTGACACAAATAAACTTTTCAAACTTTTTCTTGAACTGCTGTAGTCCCGTGGTGTAGATACATCTACAGTGCTATTAGGGAAGGAGTTCCAGGATTTTGACCCAGTGACAATGAAGGAATGGTGAAATATTTCCAAATCAGGATAGTCGGTGGCTTGAAGGGGAATGTGCTGGTGTTCCCACATATTTGCTGCCCTTGGCATTCTAGATGGTAGTCATAGATTTGGAAGGTGCTGTCTAAGGAGTCTTGCTGGGTTCCTGCAGTGCATCTTGTGGATGGTACACACTGGAACCTCAATGCATTGCTCTCGTCAAATTAAAGCAAGTAATATTTTTCCTTAACTTTGCATCAACCTTCACTCCTTAGCAAATTAAAAAAGTATTATAATTAATCTGTTCCACATACTGTTACAGCACAAGCACGGTCTAATACTACATAATGAAAGGATAACATTTATTATTGAACTAAAACTGCTCATGACCAATATGATTTATTCAGAATCATCATCTTCATCCTGTTCCTCAGAATCTTCTTTGTTATATGTAGTTTCGAGGACCATGCCTCTTCGCTAAGGAAGTTTCATGCATAATAACACTTAGAAATCACACCTGAAGCACCTATTAACAGTTCCTTAGATACTCCTAGGATTCATTCGCTCCATAATTTTGTTCCAATTTTGTCATCTGCTGTAATAGCCAGACCTGATAACAGTGCTTTCATCATCATTCTGCCAGTCTCTAATAACTCCATTTTATTAATGCCTGCATCTGGTATCTGGACTCTTTCAAAACCTGGCATTGAGTTTTCTATTCTTTTTGTCACTGCAGAGTCTAAATTGTTCCAAGAAAGCTAAAGGAAATGACTTAACTTACGCAGGAATGTTTTAAAGACAGCAGGCAACTGATCTAACAGTCTTCTCCAAGAACTGAACACCTGTTAGAAGCAGCTGCCTGTCCACATGAAACAGCTTACCGCAATCCAATAATTTAAGGGCTAGTACCGATCCGTGGATCTCCAAATTGGATTTTGTTGATCTTTTATATATATTCTTACATGGAGTGACCATCTGTATTCCAAAATCTTATCAAGTTCTGCCTGTGCTTACATTTAGCTTTCTAGTAAATTTAATCAAAGAATTCTCATAGAAGATACAAACTTTCTACACTATCCAACTGACAGGTTCCCATCTTAAAATGCTGTCCTTCTGATTTTACTAATTGTGTCAGTCATGGTTCAGTTGGTAGCATTCTTGCTCCTAGTCACAAGATCCTGGGTTCAAGTCTCACTATAGAACATGAGCTCAAAAATCAAGGTTTGCATTCCAGTACTGACAGAGTGTTGGAAGTGCGATCTTTTGGATGAGACATTAAACTAAGATCCCGTCTGGATGTTTAGGGGGTGTAAAAGATCCCTTGGCACTATTTTGAAGAACACAGAAGTCATCCCTTTAACTCTGGTCAATATTTATCCCTCAATCAACATCACAAAACCAGATTATCTGGTCATTATTACACTGCTGTTTGTGGGAGTTCTTTGTGCACAAATTAGTTCCTGCATTACAATAGTGACTACACATCAGAAGCACTTTATTGGCTATAAAGCACTATGAGACATTCAATGGTGCTTATATGAATGTAGATGTTTTTTGTAGGCAGTGACAATATCAAGTTCATAGCTTGTTCACTCTTTGGTAGGGACTTAACCCATGTACACATATCCACTTCAGACTCAGAACATCGGAGGATAATCATGCCCTGACAATTTACACTTGCTTTCCACCATCTTCCGTAATGGCCACTAGAATTTTAGCTTTCTGTTTGAGTTTTGTTTTAGTTTCCATCCTTCACCTGCAGGCAACCATCCTCGGTTATCATGCCAATCTTTATATCCTTTTATAAGCATTTATTTATAGAGAGACACATTACAAACTTGCACCTCCTACTCCAATAAACACAGTTATGCAGTCTGTTCCTAGTTATAAGGGCACAGGTGAATCAATTCCCAGTTAAAGCTCAGGACCTACATACAATTAAATACAATTAATATGTAGTTAGAAAAGTGCCCCTTCCTAATTGGTTTTTTGGAGTTAATGTTAAATTATAACCTACTGAATTATGAAATGCAATAATACATCTTCATGCATGCATAATCAGATGAATTTGTTACTATATTTAGGATTGTATGTGAGGAAAGCTATTGTAATATTTGAATATGTATTTTAATATGCAACAAATTTAAAATGAAATTTCTACAAGTGACTATAACCTGTGAATTAGAATTGCTTAATACTTGTGATTCAATTGTTTATGTAAAATTATAGTGAATGGCATGCAAGCTGGTGGATGCTTTGTCCGTAGTTAGTCAACTAAGGGACTTGGCTTCAGAACCACAGAATAGAGAAGCGATCGTTAAAGACAAGTGTTGTCTTCCTGGCCTAGTCTTATTCCTGGATCACTGCAATCTACAAGTGTTGCATTGTGCCCTTCAGGTATGCAACCTTCGATTTGATCTACTAAGTATTTTCCTTCAGTGCAAATTACGGTACAACTTAATCCTAAAACAAAATCTTAATCTTCCTCTGGAGATTAGACTGCTACACTGTAACTTGTAGAATAATTTTTAAGAAATGACTGGTTTTCTGTACTGACATTGAATTTACTTTTGGCAAATTGAATCTTAAATTATTTTTCCCTTTATTTTTTTATGAGATTTGGCAAGGCCAGCATTTGTTGCCCATCCTTAATTGCCCTTGAACTGAATTACTTGCTAGGCCATTCAGAGGGCTGATAAGAATTAACCACATTGTTTTGGGTCTGGAATCACATGTAGGCAAGGCCAAGTCAGGTAAGGATGGCAGTTTTCCTTCCGTGAAAGGCACTGGGGAACCAAATAGGTAGGTGTTGATGATATTTGCATGGTCACCGTTAATGAGATTATCTTTATATTTCCAGATTTATTAATTGAATTTAAATTCCACCATCTGCCATGTGGGATTTGAACCTGTGTCCCCACACTATTAACCTGGGTCCCTGGTTCGAGAGACATTTACCTCAAAAGCACCAATTTCCCCAAAGAACAAGCTATTGATCCATCTATGGCATTTATCCACTTCAGCTTTCTTGGACACAGTAAATAATGTACAATTGCAAATTTTACTCCATGATTTGCAGAAGGAGGCAACATAAGATTTTTGCCAGGCTGCAATCTTATTCTCACGCTCTTCACTTAAGTACCAGGGGTTCATCTAATAGAGAATTCTGGCAAAACATGGGTGTGTTTACAATATTGGATGGACCCAGAAGCGTGCTTACTTCTCCTGCTTCACCTCCCTTTTTTTAACTCTTATTATTTAATTTTATTATAGTGGGTAAAATAGTTGCGCAAATAAAATTAAAATTGCCTCCCAGAAAAAAATACATGACCTGTCCATTTGAAGACCACCTTTTTCTCCTATCTTGCCATCTAAACTAAATACAAATAATATTGCCATTTGATGCACTTCTTCTGGATCATTTTGACTGGCATTGTATTACCTTGTTGTCAGGCACTGCAATATCTAGCGGAATGTCCTTCTAACAGAGAGATAATGAAAAATGAATTGGGAATGATGAGTAATCTTGAAAGACTCCAGGAAAGGTAACTATGTTGCATGTGATTTCTACTAGTGATGTAAAATTTTGTTCTTTTTGGAAAATTGTAACATTCAATGTAAGTCTGTCCTTGAGTGATGTCTATGCTTACTGCTTTTAAAAAGATGATGGGACGTGCAAACATACAAATTAGGAACAGGAATAGGCCACTAGGCACCTCAAGCCTGATCTGCCATTCAATAAGATCATAGCTGAACTGATTGTAACTTCAACTCCATATTCCTGCCAAGCTCCAATAACCTTTCAGCCCCTTGCTTATCAAGAATCTATCTACCTCTGCCTTAAAAATATTCAAAGTCTCTCCTTTTGCCGCTTTTTGAGGGAGTTCCAAAGACATGACCCTTTAAAAGAAAAATATTCTCATCCGTGTCATAAATGGATGATCCCATATTTTTTAAAAAGTGATCCCTAGTTCTAGATTGTCCTACAGAGGAAAACATCTTTCCATATCCACCTTGCTAAGACCCATCAGAGTTTTATAAGTTTCAATCAAGTCACCTTTTACTCTTCTAAACTCCAGCAGATAGCCTGTCCAACCTTCTCTCATTAGACAACCCATCTGTAGAGCCATAGAATCCCTACTGTGCAGAAAGTAACCATTTGGCCCATCGAGTCTTCACTGACTCTCCAAAAGAGCATCCCGTCCAAGCTCTCCCCTCTACCCATAACCCCTTGCATTTACAATGGCTAATCCACCTAACCTACACGTCTTTGGACACTAAGGAGCAATTTAGCGTGACAGATCCACCCAACCTGCACATCTTTGGACTGTGGGAGGAAACTGGAGCACCCAGAGGAAATCGACTCAGACACAGGGAGAATGTGCAAACTCCACAAAGACAGTCACTCAAGGCCGGAATCGAACCCAGGTCCCTGGTGCTATGAGGCAGCAGTGCTAACCATTGTGCCATCACGCAGCCACAGATATTAGTCTAGTAAACCTTCTCTGAACTATTTCCAATGCATTTACATCCTTCCTTAAATACAACCAGTACTGTGCACAATACAGTATAACTGAACCATAACCTCCCTACTTTTGTATTCAAGTCTCCTTGTGCAATAAACGATAACATTCTATTGGCTTACCTAATAACTTGCTGTACCTACATGCTAACCTTTTGCAATTCATGGACTAGCACACCCAAATCTCTCTGCACCTCAGTGCTCTGCAATCTCTCAATGTTTAGATAATATATTTTTTTTAATTCTTCCTGCCAAAATGGACAATTTCCTATTTTCCCACTTATTCTAAATTTGGCAGATCTTTGCCCACTCACTTAACTTATATATATCCCTTTGTAGCCTCATTATTCATCTACAGCATGTTACTTCAAAGAGCTCTAATAATTGGTTAAACATGATTTCCCTATCACAAAACCAAGTTGAGTCTGCCTGATAGCCTTGAATTTTACTTAGTAAGATTTAACATCTCATTAGCTTCTAATATTTTCCCCATGACAGATGTTAAGTTAACTGACTTGTAGTTTCCTGCTTTCTGTCTCCCTTTTGAAAAATTCAAAAAGAGAGGTAGAGAAAAAACAGAACTATAGACCAGTGAGCCTAACGTCAGTAGTAGGGACATTGCTAGAGCACATTATCAAGTATTTCATAACACAGCATTTGGAAAGCAGTGGAAGGATCAAACCGAGTCAGTATGGATTTACAAAAGGGGAATCATGCTTGACAAACTTACTGGAGTTCTTTGCAGATGTAATTAGTAGAGTTGATCAGGGAGAACCGGTGGATGTGATTTATTTAGAGTTTCAGAAGGCTTTCCACAACGTCTCACATAGCATCTGACTGTAAAGTTAAAGCGTATGGGATTGCGGGCAGTATCTTGAGATGGATGGAATGCTGGTTAGAAGACAGAAAGTAAAGAGTCAAAATAAATGGGTCTTTTTTGATTGGCAGGCAGCAACTAGTGGGGTACCACAGGGATCTGTAGAAGACCCCAACTGTTCATATTATATATTAATGATTTGGACGAGGGAACTAAGGGTGGGGGGGAATCTTACCAAAGAATTCTAAGTGCCAAGCGAGTGTGAAAACAGGAGAGAATCGCATCCATTTTTTGGGCGAGCTCCCAGATGCTATCTTATGGCACTTGGGGAAAATATGATCCCAAATATGATTATTGCCAGTAGGGGGGAGTGGAAAGAGTCTATTCATGCCAGGAAGTCAGCTGCAGACTGCTGGAGGGCGTTATTGCGCATGTAAACATACACTGCGCTGGGAGATTGTCACCACCACCCCCGCCCCGCCAACCACTTGGCCAAGCGTCGGCCGCTCGATCCCCGATGGAGAGTGCGCAGTCTCTAAGGCGCTTCTCACACCCTGCTCCTTGGTACTACCTGGTGCCAGTGGGCACTGCCAGGGTGCTAGGCTGGCACTGCCAATCTGGTGCTGCCCAATGGGCACTGCTCACTCCTGCCGCCAAACATTTGGGGAGAGTCCTAATGGCCTCCAATCCCAAAAATAGTTGGGGGTTGATGATCAGTCAATAATGTGAAATGATGACCATATAAATAATGATGAAACCCTGGTACGCCAAGACTTAAACTTTTTCTAGCTGACCATAGTTAAATTCAGCACTACTCAAGAGTACACAGAGCAGACGTTATTGGTCACCTTCTTCTGAAAACATTGTATATTAAACTATTTCCCCTACTCCAAAAGGTGAAGCACTGCAAGCAAGCAGTAATGGTTGCTTTGGATTAAAATAAACTAATACTTCGGACTTCTGCAAAGCATCTTTGACATCCTTGTATGCTTTTTCACAGTGTGTTGCCCGTTCCTATGACTGTTTCACAGAGAGTAAAATATGCAATGGCCCCAATAATGTAGCTAAGTTAGGAACAGATTTGCCATAATAATCACTAAGTCTAGAAAGACCTTAATTGAGTCACACTCAAGACTGCTCAGTATTTCTTTTTACTGTCTTCCCAGTACACTCCTTTTTACCCTGAAGATCTTTGACTTTATGTTTTTTTTTCCAAACGAATCCAGCCATGCAGCAAGCATATCTTTTTTTCAAATATGCCATATGATCAGAAAACCCCCCTCTTTTAAAACCACACAAAGAACCTTTTTCTCACAAGTCCTTCCTGCACTGGCATTTCGGTCTTTAATCCTGTTGTTGCTTTTCCCCAGCCTTCTATTATTTGAAGTATGAGGACCCACAATTCTTTTCCTACTTAGGATCTTTTCTCCGTGTTCTTGATTAAACAAAATGCTGACTCACCACCAACTTTCTTTTTATAATGTCCTAACTATGTTAGGGGTTGTGGGTTTTACACAAGAAGAGAAAAACCTGGTTTGCACACGTAGAATCAAACTAACAACAGATTTAGTCAAGGAGGTCTTGCCTGCACAGGGTAGAAACTGAAATTAAAATATCAGCCTCCACAACACTACCAAATCATGTGATCAGCTCTTAAAGCAATCAGCAATCACTTAAATATTTTGATTTGATTTGATTTATTATTGTCACATGTATTAACATATAGAATCCAGCCATGTATTAACATATAGGTGTTGATGAAGGTAGGGCAGTTGATGTCATATACATGGATTTTAGTAAGGCGTTTGATAAGGTCCCCCATGGTCGGCTTATGATGAAAGTAAGGAGGTGTGGGATAGAGGGAAAGTTGGCAGATTGGATAGGTAACTAGCTATCTGATCGAAGACAGAGGGTGGTGGTGGATGAAAAATTTTCGGACTGGAGGCAGGTTGCTAGCGGAGTGCCACAGGGATCAGTGCTTGGTCCTCTGCTCTTTGTAATTTTTATTAATGACTTAGAGGAGGGGGCTGAAGGGTGGATCAGTAAATTTGCTGATGACACCAAGATTGGTGGAGTAGTGGATGAGGTGGAGGGCTGTTGTAGGCTGCAAAGAGACATAGATAGGATGCAAAGCTGGGCTGAAAAATGGCAAATGGAGTTTAACCCTGATAAATGTGAGGTGATTCATTTTGGTAGGACTAATTTAAATGTGGATTACAGGGTCAAAGGTAGGGTTCTGAAGACTGTGGAGGAACAGAGAGATCTTGGGGTCCATATCCACGGATCTCTAAAGGTTGCCACTCAAGTGGATAAAGCTGTGAAGAAGGCCTATAGTGTGTTAGCTTTTATTAACAGGGGGTTGGAGTTTAAGAGCCGTGGGGTTATGCTGCAACTGTACAGGACCTTGTTGAGACCACATTTGGAATATTGTGTGCAGTTCTGGTCACCTCACTATAAGAAGGATGTGGAAGCGCTGGAAAGAGTGCAGAGGAGATTTACCAGGATGCTGCCTGGTTTGGAGGGTAGGTCTTATGAGGAAAGGTTGAGGGAGCTAGGGCTGTTCTCTCTGGAGCGGAGGAGGCTGAGGGGAGACTTAATAGAGGTTTATAAAATGATGAAGGGGATAGATAGAGTGAACGTTCAAAGACTATTTCCTCGGGTGGATGGAGCTATTACAAGGGGGCATAACTATAGGGTTCATGGTGGGAGATATAGGAAGGATATCAGAGGTAGGTTCTTTACGCAGAGAGTAGTTGGGGTGTGGAATGGACTACCTGCAGTGATAGTGGAGTCAGAGACTTTAGGAACATTTAAGCGGTTATTGGATAGGCACATGGAGCACACCAGGATGATAGGGAGTGGGATAGCTTGATCTTGGTTTCAGATAAAGCTCGGCACAACATCGTGGGCCGAAGGGCCTGTTCTGTGCTGTACTGTTCTATGTTCTATATCGTGAAAAGTATTGAGAAGTAATAAGATAGAGAATCTGGTGAACTGGTGCGGCAACAATAATCTCTCTCTCAATGTCAACAAAACAAAGGAAATTGTCATTGACTTCAGGAAGCGTAAAGAAGAACATGCCTTTGTCTACATCAATGGGGACGAAGTAGAAAGGGTCGACAGCTTCAAACTTTTAGGTGTCCAGATCATCAACAACCTGTCCTGGTCCCCCCATGCCGACACTATAGTTAAGAAAGCCCATCAACGCCTCTACTTTCTCAGAAGACTAAGGAAATTTGGCATGTTAGCTATGACTTTCTATGCACCATAGAAAGCATTCTTTCTGGTTATATCACAGCTTGGTATAGCTCCTGCTCTGCCCAAGACCGCAAGGAACTGCAAAAAAGTCGTGAATGTAGCCCCATCCATCATGCAAACCAGCCTCCCATACATTGACTCTGTCTACACTTCCCGCTGCCTTGGCAAAGCAGCCAGCATAATTAAGGACCCCATGCACCCCAGACATTCTATCCTCCACCTTCTTCCGTCGAGAAAAAGATACAAAAGTCTGAGGTCACGTACCAATCGACTCAAGAACAGCTTCTTCCCTGCTGCTGTCAGACTTTTGAATGGACTTACCTTGCATTAAGTTGATCTTTCTCTACACCCTAGCTATGACTGTAACACTACATTCTGCACTCTCTCGTTTCTCTATGAACGGTGTGTTTTGTCTGTATAGCGTGCAAGAAATATAGAACAGTAGGGAAATAATGTTGAGCATATTGATGGGATTGAAGACCGATAAATCCCCAAGGCCTGATAATCTACATCCCAGAGTACTTAAGGAAGTGGCCCTGGAAATAGTGGATGCATTGGTGGTCATCTTCCTAAGATTCTGTAGACTCTGGAAAAGATTCTACAGATTGGAGTGTAGTTAATGTAAACTATTTAAAAAGGAAGATAGAGAGAAAACAAGGAATTATAGACCAGTCAGCATGACAGTGGGGATTTTCATTCCTGCATCAAATTGTGAAGCCGCTTTTGCAGCCAGTTCCATTGACACTGCAATTTCTACTGCTGTCTCTAAAGTCAAAGCATTTTCGAGAGTGCTAGAGTCCATTATAAAAGATTTAATGACAGAGCACTTGGAAAACAATAGCAATATTAGAAAGAGTTAGCATGGATTTACAAAAGGGAACTTATACTTGAGAAATCTACTGGAATTCTTTGAGAATGTAAGTAGTTGATGAGGTGGAGTCAGTGGTCCCACAGAGATTAGCGTGTAAAATTAGAGTACATGGGATTGGGGTAATGCATTGAGATGGGTAGAAAACTGGTTGGCAGACAGGGAACAACGAGTATGAATAAATGGGTCTTTTTCCAAATGGCAGGCAATGTTGTTTCAGTTCGTATAGCTAGTTGTCCTTCTTAGGGGTAGCTGGATTGAGGAAAAAACTTTCTTTCAGTTAATCCAATTATAACTACTCCATTTATTAACAAAATTAGTTTTTAATGCCTTTTTAATGTTTGGACAGTTCGTATTCACAATTCTTAAACTTTGGTGCAAATAATTCAAATAGTCATTCTTCACAAAAACAGACCAAAATTCTGGGCACAGAGTTTCCCATTTTCAAACTCTCGGTCAGATTGAGCAGTGTGTGTTCTTTTAGCTGTCTTAGTCCTCTGCCTACATGAAATGCTAATACACTAAGTAATGCTATAAGCATTCAACATCTCTTTATCTTTTTCCATGATGGAGTGCTGCTCCAGTATTCATCTTTAGAAACAGGAGATTCATCCGTGTATTACCTGGGAAATCTTTGACTCTGCAGCTTAACTGTACCTTTGAAACTGGCATGTCCCTTCTGTGCTTCTCTACCTTATGCCTTTTTTTGTCTCGATCCCCAAGATCTTTCAAAAGATTTGGGCAGATAAGGTAATGTGGAAGTTGGCATTCTACACTCAGAACTCTAGCAGTGTCTCACAACTCTCCTTTCCATCCTGAAAAACATTCATCTAAGATTTCTGTCTAAAGTCGATTCTAAGTCCACCTTTAATAGGAAATTGATACTCCATTCTTTTATTTCCAGTTCACTGTACTGAGGATGTTTCCACTGTTTGCTTATTTAACTTTCAGGATCAGCCATACTAACTCTTTATAGAAATGCTATCAGTTTCCTGCTGTCTATGGCTCTGTGAGGCAGGAAAAGTATATCCTCACAGAGGAGATCCTTTGAAATGTGTTAGGAAAGTCTTATTTTAACTAGAAGAACAATCTTTTTTTGTGAAAATTATTGCTTGGATTATTTGCCACGGATTATTTGTAGTTTAGCAAAGATGACTGTGAATATCTTTTGCAAAGTCAAAGTTTTGTCCCTCTCATTAAGTCACTACTGAATCAAAGTCCATTAATACATGAAAGTTTCTATCTGATAGGATGATCCTTTTCCTAACAGGAACCTATGACACTGAGCACAAAGGCCTTCATTTGGAAAAGGAGTGTGGAGGTTTGGGGATATTGTTCTTGTTACGTTCTCTACATGACAATTTCCTTGCTTCAAAATATGAGATAATGTTTCCATCACAAAGGCATACTTTTACATCAAAACCTGATAAAGGATGTCCATCCAAAACCTTTACCTATGTTTTCCCATTTCCAATGTGGACCTCCAGTATTTTTTTAGTATTTTCTGGGAGATTTTCAGATTTATAGCAATTACAATTTATTTTACTTTTACCGTCACTTTAATACTATGCAGGAATCACAGAAGAAATAACTTGTATTATTATGGAGTCCTGTTATGCCCTCAGTACATCCGAAAGGTCGTTGCAACCAATGGAGTACTGTTGAAGTGAACCTAATTTGCATAATTAAGTCCCACAAATGTTAATAGTTGAGGGAAGAATTTAGGCTGGGATAGCTGAAAAGCTCCTTGATGTACGACAAATGCCTGAATATTTTATCAGACGCGTTTAACTTGTCACCTGAAAAATCTCAACTAAAACACCATCAACAATGCAGAATATCCTCAGTATTGCACTGAACAGCTTGGATTATATGTTTAAAATTTAAATACATTAAGGGAAAGTATGGCAAAACAGTACTGTTGCTTCACAACACTTATCCATAAAATGTATGAGAAAATTTAAAATTACATAATGCTTTCCATGATCATAGAATGTCCCAAAGTGCATCACATCCAATAATTCACATTAGAAGTGTAGCTATCTTGTTATGTAGGCAAACGCGAGCCAATTTGTGTACAACAGTGTCTCACACTTTGTTTGTTTAAGCCCTGAGGAAAGTGGATTTTTATGCCAGAGTTTGGCTCTCTTTTCTTCCTCTTTGATCACTGCTCTGCAGAAAAGTTTATGCGATCAGTTTCCACCTGTTTTGCGTGGATGTTGGATAAGATGCTACGCCGTGGCATGGTTTGCAGCATGTTAACTCTTCACCAATGTCAATTTGTCCCCTTTTAAGTGAGGCCTTTAGAGTCTTAAACTATTTTCTCTGTCTGCCTTGAGATCGGATCCTTATGTGTTGTGAAAGGAGGATCTACTTCCTCTTATTATTTGGCATGTGATGCAGTGTCAAGACCAACGGAGCTGATTTTGCACACCAAGATTGTGATGCTGGAGGAAATGGCTTTGGTGAGGATGCTGAAGTTTGTTCAGTCCTTGAAACTTGGCTTTGAGTATCTTGCAGAGACATTGCTGATGAAAATCCTCCAGTCCAGAGGTGACCCAAATCTCACTGTCATATAGAAGGGTAGTGACAACAACAGCTTTATAATCAAAAGCATTTGTCCTCATATGGTGTCTCAGTTGCACAACTTTGGGAAAGCTGCTCTGGCACAGCTGATCTTTTGAGAAAAATAGCTGCTGAGATATGAGCAGCATTCAATGACTTCTGGAGCTTCCCCATTAATAATAGTAGGTAAGGATGTAGGTGCTGGTGTGTGTTTGGGGAGGGCGTGGATTGTGGTGGCTGGTGGGTGCTTTTGGTCTTGCTGAAAATGAGTTGTGAAAACAAGCCTTTTGTATGTGAAGATGAGAGTGATCTGAATGTCAAGAGGTATGGAGACAACGTGGGAGTATGGTGTTGAGATAGAATAGTGGTTGGCCATGTGCAGCCCATCAGGGTTCTGAGTGCAGCCCATGAGACATTTTGTTAACTGCTGTCCACGTGCAGAGTTGACACATTCAGTTGGTTTCCATCCATGAGTTTTACTTGAACTTCCTTCTCCCAGCTCCCACTAGTATAATTGAAACACAAGGGCATGTGAAGTGAGGTTCGTGCTGATTGCACACATTGACTGCGAGAGCCATGCGCTCCCTCTGCATCCAATCAAGCGGAATTATTTATTTTATTTTTAACCACTTGAAGTTGATAAGTTCTATTAATATGTGAATGACTAAGCATTTTCTATAATTTGTTATTAAATATTTGGCGTGTATTAAATATATTCAATCTTAGTGAAGGGTGATAGTGAACAAGCCTGATTTCAATCTTGCTGTCCAATGAGATGAAGGAGGGCCTCTCATGCAGCCCATTCACTGGCCAAGTTGTCCATCACTGAGATAGAGGATCAGCCATGATCATACTGAATGGTGGAGCAAGCTCGTAGTGTAGAATAGCCCATACCTCCAGTTTGTTTTTATGAATGTCCCTTGCTGTACAGGACACAACTGTGCAGTAATCAGCATATTGGATATATTGGAGGATAATCTTAACAGAAGTTAATATGTTATGTTGGGTATATAAAACAGATCCTTAGCCTGTTAAGATTGAAAAACCTCCATGTGGAAGTTGGTCATGTTATGGTGAAATTAAAATGATGGACGTAAAATGGTTACCTGGCACACAAAATGGACTCTGGGAAGGGACATTAAAAGGCACTGACTTTGGGCACAGACAGTTACACAGAGTTAAAAGCTGTAGTATCTGAATTGCTGCAGGAAACTGGTCAGACCTTGAGGCACTTTAAGACTTGAGATAAAGAGCAGACCCAGAACAATGAGTTTGATAACAAGGTCAGCCACTGATGGGGACATAAATGTATGTATATCGAAACCAGTCATTGATGGAGGACATAACTGCATGAATGTATCCATTCTATGTACAATGATGTGTTAACTGTCCATGTCCGTACCTGTCTGCTTGTAACGATGTGTTAACTGTCAATGTCTGTATCTATCTACTCAACTTGTAACGATGTGTTAAAGGCTAATGTGAGAGAGTGTGATACAGGCTGATAGGCTGGAGGAGGTAGATGTTCTGAGGGAAGATGTATTAGCAATTTTGAAAAAGCTGAGGGTCGATAAGTCCCCTGGGCCAGATGGGATATATCCTAGGATTCTTTGGGAGGCAAGAGATGAGATTGCAGAGCCTTTGGCTTTGATCTTTGGGTCCTCACTGTCCACAGGGATAGTGCCAGAGGACTGGAGAGTGGCGAATGTTGTTCCTCTGTTCAAGAAAGGAAATAGGAATGACCCTGATAATTATAGGCCGGTAAGTCTTACTTCGGTGGTCGGTAAGTTAATGGAAAAAGTCCTGAGGGATAGGATTTCTGACCATTTGGAAAGATGTACCTTAGTTTGGGATAGTCAACACGGATTCGTGAAGGGTACGTCTTGCCTCACAAATTTGATTGAATTCTTTGAGGAGGTAACTAAGTGTGTAGATGAAGGTAGAGCAGTTGATGTCGTATACATGGATTTAAGTAAGGCGTTTGATAAGGTGCCCCATGGTCGGCTTATGAAGAAAGTAAGGAGGTGTGGGATAGAGGGAAATTTGGCCAATTGGATAAGTAACTGGCTATCTCATAGAACACAGAGGGTGGTGGTGGATGGAAAATTTTCAGACTGGAGACCAGTTACCAGCGGTGTACCACTGCTATTTGTGATTTTTATCAATGACTTGGAGGAGGGGGCTGAAGGGTGGGTCAGTAAATTTGCTGATGACACCAAGATTGGTGGAGTAGTGGATGAGGTGGAGGGTTGTTGTAGGCTGCAAAGAGACATTGATAGGATGCAGAGATGGGCCGAAAAATGGCAGATGGAGTTTAACCCTGATAAGTGCGAGGTGATTCATTTTGGTAGGACAAATTTGAATGCGGATTACAGGGTCAACGGCAGGTTCTGAGGAATGTGGAGGAACAGAAAGATCTTGGGGTTCATATCCACAGATCTCTGAAGGTTGCCACTCAAGTGGATAGAGCTGTGAAGAAGGCCTATAGTGTGTTAGCGTTTATTAACAGGGTGTTTGAGTTTAAGAGCCGTGGGGTTATGCTGCAACTGTACAGGACCTTGGTGAGACCACATTTGGAATAGTGTGTGCAGTTCTGGTCACCTCACTATAAGAAGGATGTGGAAGCATTGGAAAGAGTGCAAAGGAGATTTACCAGGATGCTGCCTGGTTTGGAGGGTAGGTCTTATTAGGAAAGGTTGAGGGAGCTAGGGCTTTTCTCTTTAGAGCGGAGGAGGATGAGTGGCGACTTAATAGAGGTTTATAAAATGATGAGGGGGATAGATAGAGTGGGCGTTCAGAGACTATTTCCTCAGGTGGATGTAGCTGTTACTAGGGGGCATAACTATAAGGTTCATGGTGGGAGATATAGGAGGGATGTCCGAGGTAGGTTCTTTACTCAGAGAGTGGTTGGGATGTGGAATGGACTGCCTGCTGTGATAGTGGAGTCGGACACTTTAGTAACTTTCAAGCGGTTATTGGATAGGCACATGGAGCACACCAGAATGATAGGGAGTGGGATAGCTTGATCTTGGTTTTGGACAAAGCTCGGCACAACATTGAGGGCCAAAGGGCCTCTACTGTGCTGTACTGTTCTATGTTTCTAATGTCCGTACTGCCTATTGTCTAAAAAGTATAAAAGATGCTCAACTACCGTTGTGTAGTTGAGGAGGTAGCTGCCAAGTACTGCGGAGTACCAGTGCTTTCTCCCAAAGCTTTGTCCGAAATAAAACTGTTTTGTTGAACCTCCAAGTCTGACTCCGAAGTGGTAAATTTCCCACAACAGTCACAAATTAAATCTTGATTAGGCTGAGATAGATAATGAAGAAAATCACATCGCCTTCCTTGATGCCCGTCAGGATACAAAAGGATTTGGTCTCCAATCCATTGCAAAGGATGGAGTCAGAATCGTAATAAGTACATCCAAGTCTCTGGAAAATTTTCCAGAGGGAAAGAAGATTTACTGCAAAATCCAGTTGATAAATTCTACTTTTAGGTACTCTTTTGTTTCTTGCCAGGTCAAAAAGGTGATTGTGCTGAAAAATGGGTCAAGTAAGGATAAACACAAAAAAACTGAAGTAAAAACAATGCAGAAAATTTCACTTTATGTTGATCCAGCTTTGTGTGTATGTGCCAGCTTCGTGCAGATATCTATAGGTCTAACTGTTAGATTATTGAAAGACATTGAAAATTGCCCAGGATTAACATTTAGAAGTTTCGTCCTGACCTTGACACACAGAATGGCTGGGTGTACATATAATCTTTGCAATACAGCTTTATGTTTGATATTTTTCTCTCATTCACTACCTTATTCTGTTAAGAACACAGCTAATGGTAAACACCAGGGTATTCCAAATCCCAGAAGGGAATTTGAAACACTTGCTCCCCACTATATTTTTGTGATTTGGTATAATGTAAGGAAAGATGATAAAACCAAAGAAGGATGTCCCTGACGTCTTTGTGATGATTTTAAATAAAACAAATGTTTATTAAACAATAAAATACACAACACAAAGTCAACTATAAATAAATGCACTTAACTAACTGAATGGCTGTATACAGTATCCATAAATTTAAGCAGTTCCAAGTCCCCTTATTTCCCTAACGTCAGCATCAACAACATCCTATAGGTTTTAAAAACTATAGGTAAAATTCAGTAATAGTTACCACACCAGGCATCTTTCTCAGAGTTGTTTTTGCCATAGGGTAGAAAAGCTGGTTGTTCAAACAAGCTTTCCAATTATGCAACTTGTAGGGAGTTCACGCACTTTCCCCTGCTCTCGGCTGAATTCTCAAAACAGCTAACTTGCGTAGGTTGAAACTGATCCTGATATATGGACCGGAATTCTCCAACCTCGCTCATGGCTGGGATTATCCAAACCCACTGCTATGCAAAGATTTGGCTTGAGCACCAAATTTTCCATTCTTGCTGACAGCGGTAGCAGGGCATGTGAAACCAGAGAATTTGACGTTCCCTCATCTGAACTCGTCTCCTCTGGAGTCACTCTTAATTATCTTCATTTTGAGCATCCACCTTTCAGAATGTAATTGTGAAATTCACACCTCATTTCCTCCTTTGAACTCCATTTTACTCAAACCCTTGACATTATATTCCTCATTGATACCAACTTGCCTGTTTCCAGGGATGCTAGTCTTAACACATCAAAAGCATTAGTTCCATCAACCTAACCAAACTCTCTCTATCACTATGCAGCTTCTATTTTAAAATAGTTTAAAAATATATACCCAACATAACATATTTAAGTTACTGGATTGCCTTGATTTTCACATTATCATGATTTCTTGACACCTTTTGCTCTTCATTTCATACATCATCTGTAACTGTGCACATGAATAGGTGTGTTCCATTACAATTCTAAAACTAGCTGAAAGGAGATGTGTGAGATCAGACTTTCTTTTCCATTCCTCCTCTTAAGGATTTTTCATTTTCCCCTCTGAGAAAACACCTGGCCTCTTGGTGCCACTCCACAGACGTGTTAGAACAAAGAAAATTACAGCACAGGAACAGGCTCTTCCGCCCTCCACACCTGCACGGACCATGCTGCCCGACTGAACTAAAGCCCCCTACCCTTCCGGGGACCATATCCCTCTATTCCCATCCTATTCATGTATTTGTCAAGACGCCCCTTAAACGTCACTATCGTATCTGCTTCCACTACCTCCCCCGGCAGCGAGTTCCAGGCACCCACCTCGTACATCTCCTTTAAATCTTGTCCCTCACCTTAAACCTATGCCCCCTAGTAATTGAGTCTTCCACCCTGGGAAAAAGCTTCTGACTATCCACTCTGTCCATGCCCCTCATAATCTTGTAGACTTCTTTCATGTGGCCCCTCAACCTCCGTCGTTCCAGTGAGAACAAACCAAGTTTCTCCAACCTCTTCTCATAGTTAATACCCTCCATGCCAGGCAACATCCTGGTAAATCTTTTCTGTACCCTCTCCAAAGCCTCCACATCCTTCTGGTAGTGTGGCGACCAGAATTGGACTCTATATTCCAAGTGCAGCCTACTAAGGTTCTATAAAGCTGCAACATGACTTGCCAATTTTTAAACTCAATGCCCTGGCCGATGAAGACAGGCATGCCGTATGCCTTCTTGACTACCTTCTCCACCTGCGTTGCCACTTTCAGTGACCTGTGTACCTGTACACCCAGATCCCTCTGCCTATCAATACTCTTAAGGGTTCTGCCATTTACAGTATATTTCCTCCCTGTATTAGATCTTCCAAAATGCATTACCTCACATTTGTCTGGATTAAACTCCATCTGCCATCTCTCCGCCCAAGTCTCCAATTGACCTATATCCTGCTGTATCCTCTGATGGACCTCATCGTTATCCCCAAATCCACCAACCTTTGTGTCGTCCGCAAACTTACTAATCAAACCTGTTACATTTTCCTCCAAATCATTTATATATATATATATATAATATATTACAAACAGCAAAGGTCCCAACACTGATCCCTGAGGAACGCCACTTGTCACAGCCCTCTATTCAGAAATGCACCCTTCCACTGCCACCCTCTGTCTTCTATGACGGAGCCAGTTCTGCATCCACCGTGCCAGCTCACCTCTGATCCCATGCACCTTCACCTTCTGCACCAGTCTGCCATGAGAGACCTTGTCAAAGGCCTTACTGAAGTCCATGTAGACAATATCCACTGCCTACCCTCATCAATCATCTTCGTCACTTCCTCAAAAAACTCAACCAAGTTAGCGAGGCACGACTTCCCCTTCACAAAACCATGTTGCCTCTCGCTAATACATCCACTTATTTCCAAGTGGAAATAAATCTTGTCTCGAAGAATCCTCTCCAATAATTTCCCTACCAGTGACCGTAATTACCTGGATTATTCTTGCTAGCCTTCTTAAACAAAGGAACAACATTGGCTTTTCGCCAAGCCTCTGGGACCTCCCCTGTAAGAGTTTTAACAACACCAGGTTAAAGTCCAACAGGTTTATTTGGTAGCAAATACCATTAGCTTTTGGAGCACTGCTCCTTCGTCAGATGGAGTGGAAATCTGCTCTCAAACAGAGCACAGAGACACAAAATCAAGTTATAGAATACTGATTAGAATGCGAATCTCTACAGCCAACCAGGTCTTAAAGATGTGTGTCACACTATCAGTAACCCCCACAGCTTGCCTCCTGGACTTGCAGAATCTCACTGGCTGTCCTGTCTGGAGACAATACACATCTCTTTAACCTGTGCTTAATGCTCCCTCCACTCACATTGTTTGTATCTTTAAGACCTGGTTGGCTGTAGAGATTCGCATTCTAATCAGTATTCTGTAACTTGATGTTGTGTCTCTGTGCCCTGTTTGAGAGCAGATTTCCACTCCATCTGACGAAGGAGCAGTGCTCTGAAAGCTAATGGTATTTACTACCAAATAAACCCGTTGGACTTTAACCTGGTGTTGTTAAAACTCTTACTGTGTTTACCCCAGTCCAACGCCGGTATCTCCACATCATGACCTCCCCTGTAGCCAGTGAGGATACAAATGTTTTCTCTCAAGACCCCAGCAATTTCCTCCCTTGCCTCTCTCAGCATTCTGGGGTATATCCCATCAGGCCCTGTGGACTTGTCTATCTTAATATTTCTCAAGAACCCCAATACCCTCTCCTTTTGATCTCAACATGACTCAAACTATCTACACACTCTTTCCCAGATTCATCATCCATCAAGTCCTTCTCTTTGGTGAATACTGACGCAAAGCACTCATTTAATACGTCACCCATTTCCTCTGGCTCCACGCATAGATTCTCTCCCCTGTTCTTGAGTGGGCCAACCCTCTCCCTGGCTACCCTCTTGCTCTTTATATACGTATAAAAAGCCTTGGGATTTTCCTTAATCCTGCTGGCCAATGATTTTTCGTGACCCCTTTTAGCCCTCCTTACTCCTTTCTACTTTCCTTGTATTCCACACTTGCATCATGTGTGCCCAGCCTCCTAGCTTTGACAAGTGTTTCCTTTTTCTCATTGACTAGGCTCACAATATATCTCATTATCCAAGGTTCCAAAAACGTGCCATACTTATCCTTCATCCTTACAGGAATGTGGAATGTGCCAAATCCCTATCAACTTACACTTGAAAGTCTCCCACATGCCAGATGTTGATTTGCCCTCAAACATCTGCCCCCAATCTACATTCTTCAGTTCCTGCCTAATATGGTTGTAATTAACCTTCCCCCAATTTAACATCTTAACTTGAGGACTACACTTACCTTTATCCATCAGTACCTTAAAGCTTACTGAATTGTGGTCACTGTTCCTGAACTGCTCCCCTACTGAAACGTCAACCATCTGGCCGGGTTCATTCCCCAATACCAGAACCAGTATGTTGTTGGGATCAATGTGTGCAATTATATCGTATGAATACTAATTTTTATTGCACACACTCTAGAACAAGCTACTCTTTATTTAGTTTAAAGAATTGTGAAGGTGCAATGCTCAACTTATATAATTGCCCATTTTTGTAACAGGGATCACACATTAGAAGGCATCAGGATTTTAGCAACTGAAATTTATGAACTGTTGAAGAAGCCTGTGCAGACTACCAAAATGAGAATAAATAATTCTAGTAGCACAAGAAAAGTGCAGGCTCAGTTTTTCATTAACAGCACAAGCAAGAAAGCAAAAACAATCACTCTACAAATAGATGGACTACGTAACATGGTGAGAATTCACTGAATTATCAATCCTTTCACAAATACAGAAATTTAAATGATGGGTTTGGGCAAGATGTGCAAATCCCACCAATATATTTTTGTTTTCAACTATGAATTTATTCCTGCTGCAGCCCTCACTGATGGCAATGAACTGTGGCTGATTAAATCCAGGTCACCAGGGAAGTTGAACTGAATATGATTTGATCCTGGAACCTATACATAACTTTTTTTAAGGATGACATCTTGTGGATTGATTGCTGATATGAAATGTGATCTTGTGGTATTGACTTTAATATCTTTGCGAATAAAAATTGGGTTTTTGGATAAACAATTTAAAGAGAATTAAACTAGAAGGCAATATTAAATGTGTATTTTTTTCTGTATGCAGGTACACATGTTTTTAATAGAACATAGAACAGTACAGCACAGAACAGGCCCTTCGGCCCACAATGTTGTACCGAGCTTTATCTGAAATAATACTTAGAAGTTGTAGATTGTTCAGAAAAGTGTGTGGAGGATGATTCGAGAGCCTGTGTTAATAGAAGAGAATCACAGCTCTGGCTCAGTGGTTGCACTCTTGCCTCTATCAGAAGGTTGTAAATTCAAGTTCCCCTCCAGAGACTTAAATGTAATCTAGACTGGCACTTTTATGCGGAACCAGCAGAATGCTGTACTATCTAAGATGCTCTATCTGCCTTTCAGGTCAATTAATTCGATCCCATGGAATTATTCAGAGATAGGTGGGCAGCTCTCTTGGTGTGCTAGCCTTATTCACAATATTGCTTTGTTCACAAATTTCTGCCACATTTTTGTATACCACAATGATTATACTTAAAGGAATTTAATTGCCAGTAAAGCTCTATGGGATGACCTGAGCTTGTAAAACTTGGCCTAGGGCTCGGTTCCTCTCTCTGTATCTGGATCCTAGACTTCCTAACACATAGATCACACTCAGTAAGGATAGGCAATAACACCTCCTCCATGATTATCCTCAACACTGGTGCCCTGGAAAGCTGTGTCCTCCGCCTCTTACTATACTTATACACTTATGAGTGTGTGGCCAAATTCCGCTCCAACTCCATTTTCAAGTTTGCTGATGATACCACCGTAGTGGGACGGATCTCAAACGAAATGGAGTACAGGAAAGCGATAGAGAATCTGATGAAATGGTGTAGCAACAATACAATAATCTCTCCCTTGATGTCAGTAAAACAAAGGAGATAGTCATCGACTTCAGGAAACGTAGTGCAGGACATGCCCCTGTCTACATCAACGGCGATTAAATGGAAATGGTAGACAGCTTCAAGCTTTTAGGTGTCCAGACCACCAACAACCTGCCCAGGTTCCTCCATGCTGATGCTATAGTTGAGAAAGCCCAATGCCTCTACTTTCTCAGGAGGCCAAAGAAACTTGACATGTCTGCTACGACTCTCACCAATTTTTACAGATGCATCACCTCTTGGTACGGCTCCTGCTCTGACCAAGGCCACAAGAAACAACAAAGTGTTGTGAACGTAGCCCAGTCCATCATGCAAACTAGCCCCCCCATCTACACTTCTCCCTGCCTCGGAAAAACAGCTAGCATAATCTAGAACCTCACGCAACCCGGACAAACTCTCTTCCACATTCATAAGAACATAAGAAATAGGAGCAGGAGTAGGCCATCTAGCCCCTCGGGCCTGCCCCGCCATTCAATAAGATCATGGCTGATCTGAAGTGGATCAGTTCCACTTACCCGCCTGATCCCTATAACCCCTAATTCCCTTACCGATCAGGAATCCATCTATTGGAAAAAAGAATAGAGGCATGGACTATTTTCTAAACGGTGACAAAATTCATAATGCTAAAGTGCAAAGGGACTTGGGAGTCCTAGTCCAGGATTCTCTAAAGGTAAACTTGCAGGTTGAGTCCGTAATTAAGAAAGCAAATGTAATGTTGTCATTTATCTCAAGTGGCTTGGAATGCAAAAGCAGGGATGTACTTCTGAGGCTTTATAAAGCACTGGTTAGGCCCCATTTGGAGTACTGTGAGCAATTTTGGGCCCCACACCTCAGGAAGGACATACTGGCACTGGAGCGGGTCCAGCGGAGATTCACACGGATGATCCCAGGAATGGTAGGCCTGACATACGATGAACGTCTGAGGATCGTGGGATTATATTCATTGGAGTTTAGGAGGTTGAGGGGAGATCTAATAGAAACTTACAAGATAATGAACGGCTTAGATAGGATGGACGTAGGGAAGTTGTTTCCATTAGCAGGGGAGACTAGGACGCGGGGGCACAGCCTTAGAATAAAAGGGAGTCACTTTAGAACAGAGATGAGGAGAAATTTCTTCAGCCAGAGAGTGGTAGGTCTGTGGAATTCATTGCCACAGAGGGCTGTGGAGGCCGAGACGTTGAGCGTCTTCAAGACAGAAATTGATAAATTCTTGATTTCTCGAGGAATTAAGGGCTATGGGGAGAGAGCGGGTAAATGGAGTTGAAATCAACCATGATTGAATGGAGGAGTGGACTCGATGGGCCGAATGGCCTTACTTCCGCTCCTATGTCTTATGGTCTTATCCGTGATTTAAACATATTCAACGAGGTAGCCTCCACCACTTCAGTGGGCAGAGAATTCCAGAGATTCACCACCCTCTGAGAGAAGAAGTTCCTCCTCAACTCTGTCCTAAACCGACCCCCCTTTATTTTGAGGCTGTGCCCTCTAGTTCTAGCTTCCTTTCTAAGTGGAAAGAATCTCTCCACCTCTACCCTATCCAGCCCCTTCATTATCTTATAGGTCTCTATAAGATCCCCCCTCAGCCTTCTAAATTCCAACGAATACAAACCCAATCTGCTCAGTCTCTCCTCATAATCAACACCCCTCATTCGTCCGTCGAGAAAAAGATGCAAAAGGCTGAGACCATGTACCAGTCGACTCAAGAACAGCTTCTTCCCTGCTGCCATCAGACCTTTGAATGGACCTACCATATATTAAGCTGATCTTATTCTACACCCTATCTGTGACCTCAACACTATGTTCTACACCCTTCTTTCCTTTTCTCCATGTACTCTATGAACAGTGTGTTTTGGCTGTATAGCACACAAGAAACAATACTTTTCACTGTATCCCAATACATGTGACAGTAACAAATAAAATCAAAAAAGCGATACAGGAGTGCAATTTCTTCGATTTTGCGGGGTTTTCTGTAAGGTTTTATGAGATCTTTAAAATAACTAGTTATAACTAATTATGGATAATTTTCCAATTTTATTCCAAGCAGGGACCCTTTGCCAACGAACAATGCAATGATAAATTCAGGTGTGCATGATTTTCTGACCATCAAAATTAGTGGTCAGAAGATCATACACAAGTGAAAATAAATAAGACGTGGTTCTGTCACGATATAAATCTACAACTGGATCAAAATAACAATCAACAATTTTTAAAATTAGTTTCACAATGTCAAATTGAAGTGAATATGGTTCACAATGATTAAAAATTGCAGGCATACTGGCCATTTACATGTTTTCGGTATATTATTCATTTGTAAAGGTGATAGTCTAGAAGTCTCCTTATGAAAGACGAAGTTAAAAGGTGTAGAATTACCTAAACAAATGGAGAAGACAGTCGGCTTAATGATGTTCTTAACACTAACCACCAGTTACAGAAGAGCAGTATCTTGACTTCAGTTTCCTCCTAAACTTCAGATTTTATATGTATAAAAAATGTATGGCACATGTTGAAAATCAGTACAAATTATTTATGGACATTAACTGAAGTACTCGTGATTGAGTAAAAATGGAAATTGGTGTCAGTTTCTGCACTCAATTAATTATTAAATTTAGAGGCTGGGCTTCCTACAAGTCATATTGTGGAGGAACATTTCAATAATTTATTGTCTCGTATCTAATTTTGTTTTGTAGTGAGGAAATGAAAATTGTGTAGATTGTAACCTCTTTTTAATATTATGCAGGATAGCCGAGATATCTGTGAAGAAGCTTTATTGCAAGTTAATGGTGTCGTTAGCTTTACATTTCAAATGGCTCTTCAACGTTGTGTTATCAGAATCTATTCTGATCTTAAAATTGAGGTGAGGATTTTAAGAACCTTTTATGTGCAGAGGATGTTCTTGGTATATTAGCACAAGGGAAATAAAAATATAGTTGAATTTGATAAATTGCTCAAGTTCCCTTGGTACATTGTATATAACAACGTAGGAGAGGAGTAAAAGACAATTGGAAAGGCAACGAGGAACTGCGAACTTAAATGATCAAGAAACGTTCATGAAAAAAGGAAGTTAGGATGGGACGAGGACCACTAAGAGATGGTCTAGATAAAGTCATAGGTAGCAATAGCGAAATGGTATAAATATTAAACAATTATGCCATTGTATTTATCAGGGAGACAGATGAAATGGACATGACATCAGAAGATGAGATTAAAGAGATATTACATTTATTAAACTCAGATAATATCCCTGATCAAATGGATTGCATCCATCCATTTTAAAAGAGTCTAGGAAAGAGATAGCAAAGGCGCTATTACAGATGTATAATAATTATGTTGAAAAAGTTGTAATGCCAGAGGGCTGCTGAATCTATCTCCCTTCTTAAAAAGAGGTATAACATGCCTGGGGAACTATAGACCCGTCAGCTCAACTTCAGTTGTAAGAAAAGTATTGGAATCCCCACTAAAAAAGAAAATAGAAAAAGGTTTAGAAACCAAAAAAAATTAAGTAGGCCACATGAATTTGAAAATGTAAAGGCTGACCTAACCAACCTCATTGAATTCTTTGAGGTCGTAGCAGATATAGTAGATGTAATACATCGAGATTTCCAAATGGTCTTTGTTAAGCTACCATATGCTAGAGTAATAAATAAAAGCCACAGGAGCAGGCCATTTAGACCCTTGAGGCTATTCCTTAATTCAGTGAAATCATGGCTGATCTACAACGTAATTCCATTGCCCATCTTTACCTCAGTTTCCTTATTATCTTTGGTTAACAAAAATCTATTAATCTCAGTTTAAAAATTTACTATTGATTTAGCATTCTTATTTGTGGGAAAGAAGTTCCAAATGTCTAACTGAAGCATAACATCGACTCCCTTGTATTCTAGTCTCTAGATAAAAAGGCCAGAATTCCATTAGCCTTTTTGATTATTGATTATTTTTGATTATTTCCTGTACCTTTTTAGTGTATTTGGGCCTCCACAATTTGTAGTTTTTCAACATTTAAAAAGTACACTGTCCTAACCTTTTTTGGTCCAAAGTGATTTGCCCATTTGAAATTCATTTGTCACAGTTTTGCTCATTCCCTTAATCTATTAATATTCTTGCAATTTTTAATTCTATCTACACTGGTAACAATGTCATCAGCAAATGATTCCTATTTCATCATCTAGAATCATAGAATCCCTACAGTGCAGAAGTCTGCACCAACCACAATCCCACCAAGACACTATTACCGTAACCCCACGGTGGTTAGCACGGTGGCACAGTGGACCCGAGTTCGATACCCAGCTTGGGTCACTGTCTGTATGGAGTTTGCACGTTCTCCCCATGTCCGCGTGGGTTTCCTCCGGGTGCTCCGGTTTCCTCCCACAGTCTGAAAGACATGCTGGTTAGGTGCATTTACCCGAACAGGCGCCGGAATGTGGCGATTAGTGGAATTTCACAGTAATTTCATTGCAGCATTAATGTAAGCCTTACTCGTGACTAATAAATAAATTTTTAACTTTATATTTACCCTGCTAATCCCCTTGACACTAGGGTCAATTTAGCATAGCCAATCAACCTAACCCGCACATCTTTGGACTGTGGGAGGAAAGCAGAGCACCCGAAGAAAACCCATGCAGACACGGGGAGAATGTGCAAACTCCACACAGTGACCCGAGGCTGGAATTGAACTTGGATCCCTGGAACTGTGAGGCAGCAGTGTCAACCACTGTGCCACCATGCTGCCCAAATCATTAACAAATGTGCTGAATAGTTCTGCCTCCAAAACAAACCCTTTTGCAACCACTAATTGCATCTTGCCAATTTGGAGTATCTGCCTATTCTCATTGATATCGGTTTCCTGTCATTTAGCCAATTTCCTAACCTGATCAATTCTAGAAACTCCAAATCTTAGCCAACAGCCTGTAATGTGGGACTTTTATCAAATGCCTTCTAGAAGTCTATACAAATAATATGCATAGACATTGCCCTATCCTCTAGTTCAGCGGTCTCCAAACTACGGCCCGCGGGCCACATCCGGCTGGAAGTTTGGTGACCACTGCTCCAGTTGAATCACTTCTTCAAAAAATTCTATCCGATTCATGAGGCAAGACCTATCCTTTACAAAATCAATGCTGAGTCTCAGATCAGCTGAAAGTTTTTAAGGTGTTTAATAACCTTATCCTTAATTGTAGACTCCAGCAATTTCAGATAACTGACATTAGGCTAACTGATCTATAATTCCCTGATTTATTTCTCTCACCTTCTGAAATGGCAGAGTGACTTGTGCAATTTTTCAAACTAAAGGAATGGTTCTTGAGCTGAGAAAACATTGCAAGATTAAATGTAGGGTCTCTGCAATGTTCTTGCCTACTTTTTAAAAACCTGCAGTTGAAACCATCTAGTCTTGGGAAGTTTCAGTTCAGTTAGATGCAAGAGAGGTGTTGATAATGAGGTTAAACTCTGTTTTCATGCAAAATCACTTGTTTCTAAGATAATATTGCTAAGGTCAACATGTTCAAGGCTACAGACAGGTCTAGAAGGTTAAGAAGAGACCTAATTGTGGAGGTGGAGACAAACAAAGAACAAAGAACAATACAGCACAGGAACAGGCCCTTCGGCCCTCCAAGCCCGCGCCGCTCCCCGGTCCAGGATTGAATCCTGAATCCAGGATCCCCGCCCAATTTTCCAGCCTATCTACTTACTAATATCCTATCCACCGAGCTGTCCCTCACAGCTATGATGCTTTGTTCATCACAACCTATTAACTCACCCCTACCCCCCCAATCCAGTCCTTGTGATCTCCAGAGAGAGGCGAAAACCCAGAGTGAAAACCCCAGGGCCAATATGGGGAAAAAAAATCTGGGAAATTCCTCTCCGACCCCCTGAGGCGATCGAAACGAGTCCAGGAGATCACACTGGCCCTGATCGGAAAATGCTTCCCAACCCTATTCATTTCCACTTCCACGAACACCATATGAATTCCCTGCCCCCGAGACAGGTTCCCAACTATCCGCAGTCTCGCTCTGTACTGGCACCAGCAAGATGATCATAGAATGAAGCCTTGAAACGAGAAACAAAGAACAATTAGCCCGCGCCGCTCCCTGGTCCAAACTAGGCCACTCTTTTGTATCCCTCCATTCCCACTCCATTCATATAGCTGTCTAGATAAGTCTTAAACGTTCCCAGTGTGTCCGCCTCCACCACCTTGCCCGGCAACCCATTCCAGGCTCCCACGACCCTCTGTGTAAAATATGTCCTTCTGATATCTGTGTTAAACCTCCCCCCCTTCACCTTGAACCTATGACCCCTCGTGAACGTCACCACCGACCCGGGGAAAAGCTTCCCACCGTTCACCCTATCTATGCCTTTCATAATTTTATACACCTCTATTAAGTCTCCCCTCATCCTCCGTCTTTCCAAGGAGAACAACCCCAGTTTCCCCAATCTCTCCTCATAACCAAGCCCCTCCATACCAGGCAACATCCTGGTAAACCTCCTCTCTACTCTCTCCAAAGCCTCCACGTCCATCTGGTAGTGTGGCGACCAGAACTGGACGCAGTATTGCAAATGCGGCCGAACCAACGTTCTATACATCTGCAACATCAGACCCCAACTTTTATACTCTATGCCCCGTCCTATAAAGGCAAGCATGCCATATGCCTTCTTCACCACCTTCTCCACCTGTGACGTCACCTTCAAAGATCTGTGGACTTGCACACCCAGGTCCCTCTGCGTCTCTACACCCTTTATGGTTCTTCCATTTATCGTGTAGCTCCTCCCAACATTATTCCCACCAAAATGCATCACTTCGCATTTATCAGGATTGAACTCCATCTGCCATTTCTTTGCCCAAATTTCCAGCCTATCTATATCCTTCTGTAGCCTCTGACAATGTTCCTCACTATCTGCAAGTCCTGCCAGTTTTGTGTCGTCCGCAAACTTACTGATCACCCCAGTTACTCCTTCTTCCAGATCATTCCAGATAATTCAGACCATGGCTGAATTACTAAATGAATACTTTGCATCTGTCTTGAACACACTGAAGTCATAGTGAAAGAGGAGATCGCAGAGACACTGGAGGGGCCAAAAATAATTTGATAAAGCAGAGGTTTTAGATAGGAAGGCAGTCCTTTAAGCTGATATGTCACCAAGACTGGACAGGATATATCCAAGAATGCTCAGGGAATCCAACGTAGTAATGGCAGAGGTGATGGCCCTATTCTTCCAAACCATCCTTGGATCTAACATGGTGTCAGGGGATTGGGGAACTGAGAACATGGCAACCTTGTTCAAAACAAAATAATGGTGGAAAGATAAACCTACCCAAGGCCAGGCAATGAGTTAAAGTGCAGCAGAAGAGGGGAGCACTTTCAGAAACAATCACCTGAGAGAAAGGTAACCCATGCAGGAAGTGCATTAATTCAAAACTTAGCTAACAGTCTGTATTGTGGGACTTTTATCAAATGCCTTCTAGAAGGCCATATAAATAACATGCATAGATATTACTATATCCACTAGTTGAATCACCTCTTCAAAAATTCCATCTGATTCATGAGGCATGACCTATCCTTTACAAAATCAATGCTGAGTCTCTGATCAGCTGAAAGTTTTTACAGTGTTCAATAAACTTATAGAACATAGAACAGTACAGCACAGAACAGGCCCTTCGGCCCACGATGTTGTGCCGAGCTTTATCTGAAACCAAGATCAAGCTATCCCACTCCCTATCATCCTGGTGTGCTCCATGTGCCTATCCAATAACCGCTTAAATGTTCTTAAAGTGTCTGACTCCACTATCACTGCAGGCAGTCCATTCCACACCCCAACCACTCTCTGCGTAAAGAACCTACCTCTGATATCCTTCCTATATCTCCCACCATGAACCCTATAGTTATGCTCCCTTGTAATAGCTCCATCCACCCGAGGAAATAGTCTTTGAACATTCACTCTATCTATCCCCTTCATCATTTTATAAACCTCTATTAAGTCTCCCCTCAGCCTCCTCCGCTCCAGAGAGAACAGCCCTAGCTCCCTCAACCTTTCCTAATAAGACCTACCCTCCAAACCAGGCAGCATCCTGGTAAATCTCCTCTGCACTCTTTCCAGCGCTTCCACATCCTTCTTATAGTGAGGTGACCAGAACTGCACACAATATTCCAAATGTGGTCTCACCAAGGTCCTGTACAGTTGCAGCATAACCCCACGGCTCTTAAACTCCAACCCCCTGTTAATAAAAGCTAACACACTATAGGCCTTCTTCACAGCTCTATCCACTTGAGTGGCAACCTTTAGAGATCTGTGGATATGGACCCCAAGATCTCTCTGTTCCTCCACAGTCTTCAGAACCCTACCTTTGACCCTGTAATCCACATTTAAATTAGTCCTACCAAAATGAATCACCTCACATTTATCAGGGTTAAACTCCATTGGCCATTTTTCAGCCCAGCTTTGCATCCTATCTATGTCTCTTTGCAGCCTACAACAGCCCTCCACCTCATCCACTACTCCACCAATCTTGGTGTCATCAGCAAATTTACTGATCCACCCTTCAGCCCCCTCCTCTAAGTCATTAATAAAAATCACAAAGAGCAGTGGCACTCCGCTAGCAACCTGCCTCCAGTCCGAAAATTTTCCATCCACCACCACCCTCTGTCTTCGATCAGATAGCCAGTTACCTATCCAATCTGCCAACTTTCCCTCTATCCCACACCTCCTTACTTTCATCATAAGCCGACCATGGGGGACCTTATCAAACGCCTTACTAAAATCCATGTATATGACATCAACTGCCCTACCTTCATCAACACACTTAGTTCCCTCCTCAAAAAATTCAATCAAATTTGTGAGGCACGACTTGCCCTTCATGAATCCGTGCTGACTATCCTGGATTAATCCGCATCTTTCTAAATGGTCGTAAATCCCATCCCTAAGGACCTTTTCCATCAATTTACCAACCACCGAAGTAAGACTAACCGGTCTATAATTACCAGGGTCATTTCTATTCCCTTTCTTAAACAGAGGAACAACATTCGCCACTCTCCAGTCCTCTGGCACCATCCCCGTGGACAGTGAGGACCCAAAGATCAAAGCCAAAGGCTCTGCAATCTCATCCCTTGCCTCCCAAAGAATCCTAGGATATATTTCATCAGGCCCAGGGGACTTATCGACCTTCAGTTTATTCAAAACTGCCAGTACATCCTCCGAACAACTATTTCCAATTATTTTCAAACAGTAACCCTAGTTCAGATTCTCCCACAAGAGGAAGCATCCTCTCCAAATCCACCCTCAGGACCTATAAATATTTCAATCAAGGCATATCTTAAACTTCTAAACTCCAGTGGATACAAGCCTAGCCTGCCTAACATTTCCTCATAATACATCCCGCCCATTCCAGGTATCAGTCTTGTAAAGGTTCTCTGAACAGCTTCCGATGCATTTGCACCTTTTTTAAATAAGGAGCCCGATACTGTACACAGTACTCCAAAGGTGGTCTCATCAGTGCCCTGTACAACTGAAGCATAACCTTCCTACTTTTGTATTCAATTCCTCTTGCAATAAATGTTAATTCTATTAGCTTTCCTAATTACTTGCTATATCTGCATTCTAGTCTTTTGCGATTCATGCACTAGGACACCTGGATCCTTCTGCATCTCAGAGCTAAGCAATCTCTTATCCTTAATTGTGGACTCCAGCAATTTCAGACAACTGACCTTAGGCTAACTGTAGTTAGTATAGCAGTAATTAGTGAGCCCACAATCCAAAGTGAAGGAATCTTGTTTGGTGGAGGCAGGTTCAATTGAGCCATTTGAGAGGGTGTTAAATGATTATTCAGATAGGAACAATGTGCAGGGGAGGGTTCACAGGAGGGAAAGGCAGGGGAATGACACTAAGTCATAATGCTAGTTTGGAGAGCTGATACGCAATGGGCCGAATGGCCTCTTCCTGCGCTGTAATGAGATCATTTGCCACAATCACATAAGATATGGTTTGTGATTACGAGCGGCGTTTCAGAGATGAGTTGCAAGATGGTTGACCACGGATTTGGGAGGGGATACCACGTTTGAGGACTTGAAAGGAAAGGGAGGTTAGAGGTTTGGTGATTGTTCGTGAGGACAAGGGTTGAAGGTAGAAGATAACTATTCTGCGTTTAGTATAGCAAAACATTCTAAGGTGCTTTCCAGGAATATTATCAAACAAAATTTTGGAGAGGGCGCAGGAACTGGGTTTTGTTAACAAGCTAATGTAGAAGCATTAGGAGGAATATTTGGAACATAGAATTAAGGAATAGGAAATCAGGAAATTTGACTGGGTTTATGACAAATTAAAGCTTTAAAAAAAAATCAGCTTATGCTGAAGCCTGCAGTGTTTCTTTAGCTCTCTCTGTCAGGTTATTGCCCACCAAAATCAAATCATATAAGCTACTTTACAACTGTTTTGAGGACAGGACGCAAGTAGAGGCAACGATCTTTGCACTGAAATTAGCTAAGTGGAGTAGTCCTGCACTCCTTAGCCTTCATTCCAAATCAGCAAGGTGCTCAACATAAACAGGTGTTGTTTGAACACAATTTTTAGCTTTTTTTGAATAAAATATTGTGCCCTTGAACTAACACAATAGGTTTGTCGTGAAAAAATGTTGGCCTAGACCTTATGGTCTATGGATCATCAGAGACCTGGACATACCCCTTTCAGAAGTCGATGTGTGCTGACTCCATGGGAATTGCCCAGGATGTTTGCACTCTAGATGGGCAATTCCCTGTCTCCCTGGAACCCTCTCAAAAGGCCCCCAACTCTTGAGTTAGAGTCAAAGTCTTTGGACAATTGCAAATTACTTGCCTGAATAGTTGGTGAGGAAATGTTAGACAGAAAAATCCTAGTCCTGGATGGTTAGCACTGCTGCCTCACAGTGCCAGGGACCCGGGTTCAATTCCAGCCTTGGGTCACAGTCTGTATGGAGTTTGCACATTCTCCCTGTGTCTGCGTGGGTTTCCTCCAGGTGCTCTGGTTTCCTCCCACACGATGTGGAAATGCCGGCGTTGGACTGGGGTAAACACAGTAAGGAGTCTAACAACACCAGGTTAAAGTCCAACAGGTTTATTTGGTAGCAAACGCCACTAGCTTTCGGAGCGCTGCTCCTTCGTCAGGAAGGAGCAGAAAATATATAGCTATATAAGACCCTCGTCAGACCCCACTTGGAGTACTGTGCTCAGTTCTGATCGCCTCATTACAGGATGTGGAAAAGATTGAAAGGGTGCAGAGGAGATTTACAAGGATGTTGCCTGGATTGAGTGGCATGCCTTATGAGGATAGGCTGAGGGAGCTCGGTCTTTTCTCCTTGGAGAGACGAAGGATGAGAGGAGACCTAATAGAGGTGTATAAGATGTTGAGAGGCATAGATCGGGTGGACTCTCAGAGGCTTTTTCCCAGGGTGGAAATGTCTGCTACGAGAAGACACAGGTTTAGGGTGCTGGGGGGTAGGTACAGGGGAGATGTTAGGGGTAAGTTTTTCACACAGAGGGTGGTGGGCAAGTGGAATCAGCTGCCGTCAGTGGTGGTGGAGGCGAACTCAATAGGGTCTTTTAAGAGACTCCTGGATGAGTACATGGAGCTTAATAGGATGGAGGGTTATAGGTAGGTCTAGAAGGTAGGGATGTGTTCGGCACAACTTGTGGGCCGAAGGGCCTGTTTGTGCTGTAGTTTTTCTATGTTTCTATGTCAGATGGAGTGGAAATCTGGACTCCTCCCACACTCCAGAGATATATGGGTTAGATTGATTAACCATGGTAAATTACCCCTTAGTGTCAAGGGGATTAGCAGGGTAAATACATGTGGTTACGGGGATAGGGCCTGCCTGAGATTGTCGTCGATACAGGCTTGATGGGCCGAATGGCCTCCTTCTGCACTACAGGGATTCTATTACAACTGATGCCTAGCCCCCAACTCTGACCAGCCCCTGTGCTACCTCATCCATCTTCTATCTTGTCACTTTCCTCACCCATCTACTCACATTCACACTCGACATTTAAACATACCTCACAGAAGCTAGTGCTGTAATAAAAAAGGCATGGCTTTTGCACAGAGACTCTTCACTGGTCTCTGCAAGGATTCCTGCATTCGGGTGTTCTGCATCATGGATTGAACATTGGAGCCTTTTTAACATTTGCTGATAAATGGGTAGTTTTCTGTCCGTTCAGCACCAGGCAAAGGGATTCCAGCTCTGATCAGAAGTTTTGGACCATTAGTTTTGATTAAATGTCCTTGTGAACAGTTTGGTTTGGTTACATTTCAAGCAAATTGTTTTCATTGGAAACTCCCAAATGAAGCTGAAGTTGTTTCTTCACAACTAAACTGAATTATTTCTAATGTTTTTTTTCCAACAGTCCCTCGCTTCAGCTATTGCAGCTACAAAAATTCTACAAGCTCATCAGGTTGTGAAAAACGAGAATGGAGAAGAGGTAAGATGACTATATACTTAGAAACAAGTGTCGTCTTCAGTTACCATTCAAGATATTTGCATGCCACATCAACTGTTGCGTGAGCTTAAGATGTGTTTACCATGGAAGGAGCTATCAGCACCAAATATGAACTCCTACACTTGGGTTTTATGTAACTAGCCTCCTTACCTAAAATTAACTTGTGTGGAAAAGACCAGGCGAAACAGTAACTCAGTGTGATGCTTAATAAAAATTACATCACTGATTGTTTGCCTGTGATACATAGGTCCATAGAGTACTAAAACTTAATATTGAATAATCAGCTTTAATGTTAAATAAATATTTAATTGTATATTTTGTTTTACAGGTTCTGGTTCCTCTAAACGCTGGTACTTCAAAAGCAGAACAAAATTTGAATTTGCCTGATTATCTTCCTGAAGACGAAAGCCCAGAAACAGAGCACAATAAAACTATTTCACAAACTGGGGCAAAGGGAAACACTAATGGAACGTGGCTAAATGCAGCTGCAAACTTTCTAACCAAAACTTTCTATTGGTAACGTGTCATAAAATAAATCTGCTGATTAGGAGCATTTTATATCACTTGTCTTATTGGTGGCACATGGTCACAAATTAAACATGAAACTTAGCCAAATGTTTAAGTTCATTGAATTGTTTTAACTTTTTAATTTAAATTCAAATGTGTTTTGACATGTCTATTGAACTTATTTCCTGTATTCCTATTATAACCAATTCTATTTTTAGATTGTTTGGTAGCATTTCTTAATTTTTACAACTTATTATAAAGTTAGAAAAATAACAACCATTATGTTTTAGAATTAAAGTTGGATTAAAATTTGTATTCCAAAATGGAATTCAAACCATATATAAATATTCCATTCCATTCTTATTAAACAAAGGAGCAGGCTTGATGGCCTACTTATATTTATGTTCTTAACCTGGTATGAACTAATTCTTTGAATATCTAAGAAATGAATATATCTTCAATTCTATTTTGAAAATTATCTTCTCAATCTCTCTGTTCTAATATTAGCTTTCAATATAGTAAGAAGTCTAACAGGTTTACTTGGAATCACGAGCTCCAAAAGCTCATGATTCCAAATAAACCTGTTGGACTTTAACCTGGTGTTGAGAGACTTCTTACTGTGCTTAACCCCAGTCCGACATCTCCACATCAAGGTTTCAATATGATCTTGTATCAATGTTTTTAGAGGCAGAAGATGCTCAAAATAATAAGTATGAAAAATTAAGCTTCACAACAGATGGCCAACATACTTCTGAAGGATACATAATTTTTAAAATAAGATTATCTACCTTGTAGAGGTTTTGACATTCTTCAAAATTTACACACCATCGGAATTTATTCAATCTTAATTGGTTCTCAAAATAGCACACATCCCTAATTTATCGAGATGTTATCCTGTACTCCCTGTTCCCAAGAATTGAATGATGGATCAAAAAGAACTGGTTTATGCTAATCAAGTGACTTCTCAACCATTAGCAAATAACAATCCCAGCAGAGTATGAGGGTATCGTTGGGAGGTATTGTAACTGTTCAAAGAATGACTAAAATAAGTCATACTTTTCTGTTATTGTCCCATCCAAACCTATATGAGAAGTAGAGAAGCCCCAACTGGGATATTCCAATCCCTGATAACCAAACAGATCTGCTGAAAACAATTTTCACAAAACAAAAACAAACAGTATTAATTGGTAAATGAGAACCAAAAGCACTTCAAAAACAATTTTCAAAATCTAGCTGGTAGGCAAGTATGATTGTCAGTTTGCACACAACAAAATCTGATAAATGAATGGTAGTTTAGCTGCTTTTGTTACCAGGACTAAGGGTAAATCACTTTCTAAAGAGTAGTTTTTGTTTACATTTAGCAATTAACTAAAAGTTAACTGTTTAAGAGATAAAACAGGGATATATGGATGCTCTCAGATAGCAGCTGAAACTATTTAGTATGTAGCTAGCTTAAACGGGTTTCTGAACTTTAGCAGAGCTGACTCATTGTTTTTCCTAAGACTGTATAAATACAGGGGTCTAATGGGTGCTGCTGGTGCACAGGTTATGAAACTGGGAGATTGGTGAGTGAGGGTTTAGGTGAAGAGGAAAACTATAAGAAAAATAAATGTAATTGACAATAAAAATGGCAAAACAGGTGGTGTGTCAAGTATAGCATGTGGCAGCTCCTGGATGCCTATGCAATCCATGTCAACCACATCTGTACTACGTGTCTGCAATTTGAGGAGCTTCAGCTCAGTCGATGAGTTGGGAGGCTGGGTTGCAGACATTGTGAAGAATGAGGGAGGGGGAAAACTACTTGGATGCCTTGTTCTAGAAGATAGCCACACTCCTTAGGGTTAGCGTAATCTGATTTGGTCAGTAATAGGGGTTGTGATTAGGAGATGGCAGGTATGGGGATCAAAAAGGTGGGAGTGGAGGAGCTTCAGCCCTTACAATGGAATAACAAGTTTAACGTTCTTGCAGCCCGTATGGACAAGAATAAGGCTGTAGTATGGATAAGACGACTGGCCATGGCACCAGAACTGGGGAAAATGGTGGTCTTAACTGTGCTGGGACCAGTGTTCTACCGAGTCGTATAACTAAGGAAATAGATGGGGCTTTAAACTAAATAGGGGAAGGGATCATGTAGGGAAGATTGAATAAAATAAGGGCAAGGCAATAGATCAACGTAGCAATGAAAGTAATAACAATCTGAGTATGGCAGGAAGGGACAGTGATTGCAAACCTAAAAACGTGCCAACAGATAGGTCCACACTTTACAAAAAGAGTAAACAAAACATCTGAATTAAGGGCTCTGTATCTGAATGCCTGCAGCATTCACAATAAAACCAATAAATTGTCAACTCAAATAGAAATTCATTTGTAAGACTTGATAGCCATTACAGAGATGTGGCTACAAATAAACCAAAGCTAGGATCTGAATATTCAAGGGGAAATGACATTCAGAAAGGACGCAGAGCTGAAAAAGATGGTGGGGTAGCTCTGTTAATTAAAGGCATTGTATTGAAGTGAGAGAGGATCATGATTCTAAAGATCAAGATATAGAATCAATTTGGGTGAAATTTAAAAAAACAGCAATGGACAGAAAACATTGGCAAGATTTGTTTTTGGCCAACAGTGGTAATGTAAATCACAGTATAATTCAGAAAATTAGATGCATGTGTAACAAGGGTAGTGTACTAATCATGGCGGATTTCAATTCAAGAGACGGGGTAAACCTAATTAATGCTAATATCAGAGGACAAATTCTTGGAATGTATGAAATGGTTTTCCGAGCAGTATGTTGAGGAATCAACTATGGAGTGGGCTATTTTAGATTGTAAGTGATGTAGTTCAATCAGAAACCAGGGTCTTAAACAAATAAAATACAAAGATATGAGGAGCTATGGTGGATTGGGAAACACAGTAAGGCGTCTAACAACTCCAGGTTAAAGTCCAACAGGTTTATTTGGTAGCAAACGCCACTAGCTTTCGGAGCGCTGCTCCTTCGTCAGGTGAGTGGGAGATCCCACTCAGCGCTCCGAAAGCTAGTGGCGTTTGCTACCAAATAAACCTGTTGGACTTTAACCTGGTGTTGGTAGACTCCTGACTGTGTTTACCCCAGTCCAACGCCGGCATCTCCACATCAGGATTGGGAAACTACATTGACAGATATGATGGAACCAGGCAATTGCTAACATTAAAAAAATTAATGCATCATTTATCCCCAATTTTCATTATTCTGAAATACAGCAGTCCCAACTGTGCCGAATAAAAGAAATCAAGGATTGTGTTAGATCAAAGGGAGAGATTTACATAGTTGTCAAAAAAAAATGGTACGCTTGAGGATTGGGAGCATTTTAGAATTCTGCAAAGGAGATTAAGCTTTTTGAGAAACATAAGCCAAACAGTAAAAACTTTTAATAGCATGTAAAAAGGAAAAGATTAAAAACAAACAGGAGTCCATTGCAAGCGGTGTCGGGAGAATTTATAATGGGGAATAAGGAAATGGCAGAGAAACTATGTTTGTTTTCATGGAGGAATATACTAAAGACCTCCCAGAAATAATGGAGAATCAAGGGACTAGTATAAATGAGGAGCTGCAACATTTTCTTAGTAAATATCTAGAGGCTCTGGAATGGTTCCGACAGAAGATGGCAAATGCAACTCCACCATTTAAGAAAGCAGACAGAAAACCAGGGATTATAGACCTGTATTGGTCATGGGGGAAATGCTAGAATCTAAAATAAAATGTAAAAAAAAAACACAAAATAATTGTAGAATTGGGCAGAGTTAACATCAATTTATGAAAGGAAGATCATCTTTAACAAATCTGTTGGGCGTTTTTTGAGGATGTAATTAGCAGAATAGATCAGGGGAACTAGAATACGTGGTATATTTGGATTTTCAGACATCTTTTGATAAGATCTCACAGCAGAGGTCCAGTAATTTATCTAGTACTATTATTTACGAATAATATCTTGCAGTTCCTCATTTATAATAGTCCCTTGATTCTGGGAGGTTTTAATATTTGTCTTCACAGAGGAAAATATTAAAGTATTTGTTTCTCTCCCACACCACAGGTCAGTAAACAAAATTAGAGCACATGGGAATATACTGGCATGGATTGAGAACTGATGTAAACTGTTAGGGTTTTGAGGTATAAAAATCTTGTAGCTAAAATTTCTCTGAATTCTTAATTTCTATCCAACAGTCTGATCCTCAATTGTGCCTGATATAAATAGTATTTACGAATCAAGTAGAATTTATTAAGCAAGATTTGTATTTATTAAGCAAGATTTTACATATACAAAAACTTAAGACAACATGGAAGTCTTTCATGCCTCAAGTTCCTAGGATATTACCAGGCGACATTTTTCCACTTCTTCCATTTCTGAAGTGATGTTAAACTGTGTCTCAGAAGAATCTTACCACAGAAACCCTGGTAAAACTGTGCCATCAATGACTCAGGTTTTCGAATTTTCTTTTATCCCCAATTTTCATTATTCTGAAATTCCTTATTTGGAAATAGTCCAAATTCACCTTTCATTATCTTAGGGTGCGGGTGTCACCCCACCTCAGTAACCAGAGTAATGTAGATGGAAGACAAATGCTCATTCTTTGTTCCCTGGGCCACCAGTTTAAATTTCATTGTGAACAAATGACTAATTTCATTTAGATACAAGCAGTTACAATCAATGTCAGATCCTCTTCAACATAAACTAAGTCCCACATCTATGAAGAACAAATGTTAATAATATTTCCTACCATGATATCAAAACAAAGAAATGTTTTCCTCTAATACAGATGTTTTACCCTACAGTTATGGTTAACCAATTAAATCGGTGTATGGGTTGAGTCATCCTAAGTAAGCTACCTTTCAGCCATTTCCTCAAAGCTCACAATACAATTAAGATGTGGAGATGCCGGCGTTGGACTGGGGTAGGCACAGTAAGAAGTCTCACAACACCAGGTCAAAGTCGAACAGATTTATTTGGTACCATGAGCTTTCGGAGCGCTGCTCCTTCATCAGGTGAGTCACTCACCTGATGAAGGAGCAGTGCTCCGAAAGCTCGTGCTACCAAATAAACCTGTTCAACCTTAACCTGATGTTGTGAGACTTCTTAGTGTACAATTAAGACAGCATACAACTGCCCTCGGGCAACTTAAAATAAATCCATTAAGTGTAGTTTCTCACAAGCAATAGCAACCATCCTGTAAAATGTCCCAATTTGCAGAAATTCAACTATTTAAAAAAGTTAATATAATCCGTTGACATTACTTCAGACCAACTACGAACCCTACAAATTAGTATGATTGAGACATTTTTACACTGGTTGACAGAAACAGTAGGAATAAAAAAGGTCATTTTCAGGTTAGGAGGCTGAGACAAGTGGGCACACAATGATCAATGCTTGGGCCCCAGCTCTTTACAATATATATCAATAATTTGGATGTGGGGATTAAATGTAATAATTCCAAGTTTGCAGATAATGCAAAACTAGGTGGAAGTCTGAGCCATGAGGAGAATGTAAAGATGCTTCAAATGATTGGGAAGCTAAATGAGTGGGTAAAAATTTGGCAGATGGAATACAATGTGGAGAAATGTGAGGTTATCTACTTTCATAGGAAAAACAGATAGAGACTATTTCTTAAATGTTGAACGTCAAAGGGACTTGGGTATTCTTGTTCAGGAGTCACTGAAAGTCACTGTGCAGGTACAGCAATTAAAAAAGCAAATGGTATGTTGGCCTTTGTTACATGAGGATTTGAGTAAAGGAATAAAGATGCTTTACTGCAATTATATATAACCTTGGTGATACCACACCTGGAGTTTGTGTGCAGTTTTGGTCTCCTTACCCAAAGAAATATATAGGAGTGTAACAAAGTTTCACCAAACTAATTTCTGGGATGGAGGGATTGTCCCATGAGGAAAATTGAATCGATTCTCTGGAGTTTAAAAGAATGAGAAATCTCATTTAAACATAAAGTTCTTACAGGGTTAGAGACTAGAGGGTGGTAAATTTGGAATTCTATGACCCAGAGAGCTGTGGAGGCTCAGTCATTGAGCATGTTCAGACCGAGTTTTAAATATGTAGAAATCAAGGGGTACAGGGGTGTTGAAGTGAATCAGCCATTATCTCTCAGAATGTTGGAGTGGACTTGAAGGGCTGAATGTGCAGGTCACTAAATTGCTTCTTAGTGTCCCAGGATGCGTAGGTTAGAGGGATCAGTGGGATAAATATGTGGGGTTACGGGAATAGGGCCTGGGTGGGATTGTGATTGGTGCAGACTTGATGGGCTGAATGCCTCCTTCTGCACTGTAGGGATTCTATGATCCCTCTATACCCATCTTACTCATATTCTATGACAGAATGCCCACTTTCTTTGAACAGTGCTGAGATATCTTTTAGGTCAGATGATGATTCAATTTTAAATCTGAAAGGACAGCATACTGGAACGTCAGTCTAGGAGTGAGATTTGAACCTGTGATATTAAGAATCCTAAAGTTTTTTTTAAAAATTCATTCATGGGACATTAGCATCACATGCTGGCATGCATTTATTGCCCATCCCTAGTTGCCAGAGGGCATTTGAGAGTCAACCACATTGCTGTGGCTCTGAAGTCACACGTAGGCCCGACACGGTAAGGACAGCATATTTTCTTCCCTAAAAAAAGGACATTAGTGAACCAGAGGGGTTTTTACGACGACAATGATTTCGTGGTCATCAGTTGACACTTAATTCCAGATATTTTTTATTGAATTGAAATTCTACTATCTGCCGTGGCAGGAGTCAAACCCGGGTCCCCAGAACATTAGTTGAGTTTCTAAATTAGTCGTGATAATACCACTAGGCCATTGCCTCCCTCAGTGCTATCAATTGAGCCAAGTTGAGCAACATTTGAATAATCCAACTAGATTCAATCTTTGTCCCTTCACTGCACATCATTCCTCAGCTATGTAGGCAACCTGCTTAGATTACACAAACCCAAACAATATTTATTAACCATCGCTAGTAAAAGGAACATGTAACCAATTCAATGATTTTCAATCATTTTTTTGAATCTGCAAGGAAGTCAAAGCTTATGGGAGTCAGGCAGGAAAGTGGAGTTATGTCCACAATCAGCCAGGATTTTATTCAATATACAACAGGTTCAAGGGGCCAAATTGCCTATTACTGCTCCTATTTCTTATGGTTTTACAAAACAAATTGATAAGTTATACGGGGCATCATACCTGCATAAATTCAGCCTGAAACAGTAGATTATAAAACTCATTATTAAAGAAAAAAACAGACAAGGCAAACGTTTCAGTAAGCAATTATTATTGAGAAGCCAAGAACAAAAAAATGACACAAAATACAGACACCTACAATAAAAAACCCCAAAATTTACTCCAAATACAAGATGTTTATTTTCTGAAACTGTGCTTTTTATAGTATATCTTTGTCATCCACTTCAATAAGCCATGCAGTTATCAATATCTAAAAAATACTGCCTATATACTCAATATAGATAATTCACAGCCAACAATTAAATCAGACATGAGACACTTGGTACCCTTCAAAACTAGAAGATTTTAATTCAGGTTTACCAAGACATTTTCCCCAATCAACATTAAAATGTAATTAAAAGCTAATGTCAGACAATAAATCAAAGGCCAATAAAGAAAAGTAGTTGACGAAAAATCCACATGTAATTCAGGGGGAGATGCTCATTTCATTTCTGCTGATGGAAACAGTTTCAAATGTGGTGTTCCTGTGAAGTAAACGGAGAAATGAATTGTAAAACACAGAAGTCATAAAAACTGGAATTTTGTGTCTTTGTAATATAGAATTCATTGCAGTTAAAGTTTCAGAGTCTAGCTTATAATATTTTCATTTTGAAATAACTAAATTTTAATGCATTTTACTCCTTGTGATTAAGCAATTATCCTGTTAAACAAAGCAGTATCCCTACAGGTTAACAATTTATTGTCATCATTGTTTCAAGTATTACTGGAGCACACGCACTAAAATTGTCTGTTGCTCTGTCTTCACAATTCATTTATAAATCAGCACATTACATGTAATCTTCCCTCCTATCTATATATTAGTATACATTTAACTGCTACAATATTTATGATAATGTATTCAAATCTATAATTTAAAAACAAGCATTGTATTTTCAATACAATGATCCTCCCTCATTCCTGTGATCTTCAAACTAGTTCTAATTATTTCAAAATAAATTCATACTACTGTGTGCTCAGGGGTAATCAGAACTAAATGACAAAGCAGACTTTCATATTATTGAAGACTGTCCTAACTACAGTAAATGAGTCTTGTCTGGCACGGTGTAAATTGTTATTGAAATTGGCACATGTCAATATGCAAAAAATTGAATGGTTAAACATCGCTGTTTACACAACAGTTTAAAAATAAACAAGATCAATGTTGATAACTAGGATATACATTTCAAGTTTATTTTTCAAATATAACCAAACTGGCAAATGACTTGAATACAATGGCCAAAATCACATTTGCAAATAGTAAACTTACAAATTAAGTTGGTTGGCACAAGTTGAGTAATGACTGTTTTAATGCAAAATCATGAGCACAATATTAAATGATAGAAACAGTTTAAACTTCAGACAACTAACTTAAGGAATGATCAAAAACTTTTTTCCATAATATACATGCAATTTTATTCATGCATCTCTGTCAAACAAAGGAAACAAATTCAAATTAGGGCAATACTATCAGTTTAACAAAGGTAACTGACCTGACCAACCACACCATCATAGTAATGGAATAAAATCTCCAACATTTAGCAATACATCTTTTACCATAAAAATGCCATTCGATAAGGGTACTTTTAAAACAAAATAAGTGTACAAGGGTTTAAATACACCACCCAACACTTTGCACTGAAGCTTTTATAGGTTTTTTTAAAAAACAGTCTCCAAGCTAGCAGGTAAACTGGTATTTTAATAACCATCAGCTGTTTGGATGGAGACCATAACATAATTTTGTTGCAAATTTTTCTTACCTATGCATGTGATGTAATCTGTTCTTCAAATATTGTAATTGTTATCCTACTAATCTATTAACGAAGTGAAACATTTCCAGAAAATTGAAAATCATTCAAACTAAGAGGAGAAAGGCCAGCGAGTTAATTGATCTCAACTGGGGCAGCAACAGGATCACTGACTCTTAGCAACAAAGTTTAAAGGGAAATTAAGGCTGGATTCATACTTCTAATTGTTGTCTGGCAACTCTTGTAGGAAGTATGTAAGGGCAGGACAGGGTCAGCCTACACAGAAACCCTGTTGTCCCCTCCGAAATGGTCAAATAACCGGCCAATGCCTTGTCTAGCCTCAAACATGATGAATGTCCTGCAGGACAAGTACTCCAGGGGCCCCAGTGCCCATGGAAACTTACCCCAAAGAATCAACTCTTTCAGGAGAGGAGAAAGTTGGTGGAAAAATAGAGGGAGGAAGGAGAGAAAAAAGACCAGCAGACCTGAAGGCTGTTGCAATACAATTTGTCCCTTCTCTACTCCTTTTCCACAGTAATTAAAAAGGGCAGGAGTTAGAGAAACAAGAGTCAACTTCAATTCAGTACTTATGTGAAGAGATGCAAGAAAAATGTTTAAACTTAATTCCTATTCAAACATTTGGACTTAATGTTTTAATGCATTAAAGCAAATAAAAAGTATACAATTAAAATTAGAAGTGATTAATTACTACTGTTTGGAGAGAAAATCCTGTTTCAACTTGAAATTAACATACTATACACATAATTATTCCAATTCTTCCATACACGCCTATCATTTTACATACTGCCAATCTGTATTATGTTTAAAATACAACTTCACTGTCAACATACGTATTCTAACAGTGTTGATACCTCCGGTTATTAGGGCAGAAGGAAACATTTCATTTTAACCTTACCACTCCATTGCCCACTAAAATAAAAGTCAATTTTTTAAAACTAACTGTTAAAGAGAATAAAGTGTAGAAAGACTAAAATAATGGAAGTTGTACAAGTCTAAATCTTAGTTCCAAAATACAGAAGTCTTCAACTATTAAAGAATCATCTGAAGTCGGTGTGAAAATTTTCAACTATTGAGCACAGTGAGACTGAGTATTGTAAAACTTAAATAAGGCGTGTTAAACACATGTCCCTGTGTGGAATGGCACAGTACATGGAATGTACTGAGCGGCCAGGTGCTGAATGTTCCAGAGAATTACTGTTTTCCGAACAGCCCAGGAAAACTGAGCCTTTTAAAATATAGCACTGCATCAGTGACACCCCATCAAATCATCCCATCTTGTTGTTGGAGAGAGGGGGAGAACTAGTCAGGAGATTGAAACTGAATGGAGTGACATGGGGTGGGAGTGGCCCAAAATGATCTGCAGAACTGGAAGCAATGCAGTGAGCGGGAGTTGTGCTGAGAAAAGAGCAGCTAAGTAAAGGCATTAGAGAATTAGGGGATATGAATTGTGGGTAAACAGAGAAGTAATATTTCAGCCATTGGGGGAATGGAGACGATGACAACCAAGGATTCTACATGTGTCAAGGAGCATCACAAACTCCAGTAATGAAGGAGCGAGATACTGGAGGGCTGGGAACAATTTAAAGTCCTATTTACTCAATTATCCTATTTAGGCTGCTATAGAGCTAGAAAAACTAGTTGGAACTTGCAGAGCACATACTCCACCTAGTTTATCAGTTTTCAGAAGGGTCCTGAAGCAGGTGCAGGATCCTTCTTTGCTTACTTAAATGGACCCACCATGGATTTCACTCAAACATCTGGTGCACCTAAAAACAGTGAGGAAGTTCACATGCACTGAACCTGTATTGTGCCCCAAAAACAGCCAATATGCATACCAATGTCTGTCATAGAGGTTTACAGCATGGAAACAGGCCCTTCGGCCCAACTTGCCCATGCCGCCCTTCTTTTTTAAAAACCCTTAAACTAATCCCAATTGCCCACATTTGACCCATATCCCTCTATACCCAGAGAAAACCATGTAACTATCTAAACGCTTTTTAAAAGACAAAATTGTACCCGCCTCTACTACCTCTGGCAGCTCGTTCCAGACACTCACCACCCTGAGTGTGAAAAAATTGCCCCTCTGGACACTTTTGTATTTCTCCCCTCTCACCTTAAACCTATGCCCTCTAGTTTTAGACTCCCCTACCTTTGAGAAAAGATATTGACTATCTACCTTGTCTATGCCCCTCATTATTTTATAGACCTCTATAGGGTCACTCCTCAGCCTCCTACGCTCCAGAGAAAAAAGTCCCAGTCTATTCAGCCTCTCCTTATAACTCAATCCATCAAGTCCCGGTAGCATCCTAGTAAATCTTTTCTGCACTCTTTCTAGTTTAATAATATCCTTTCTATAATAGGGTGACCAGAATTGCACACAGTATTCCAAGTGTGGCCTTACCAATGTCTTGTACAACTTCAACAAGACGTCCCAACTCCTGTATTCAATGTTCTGACTGATGAAACCAAGCATGCCGAATGCCTTCTTCACCACTCTGTCCACCTGTGACTCCACTTTCAAGGAGTTATGAACATGTACCCCTAGATCTCTTTGTTCTGTAACTCTCCCCAACTCCCTACCATTAACTGAGTAAGTCCTGCCCTGGTTCAATCTACCAAAATGCATTATCCTAGTATGTTTTTTTATTTACATCACAGGAATGTTATTGATACAAATAATTTCTGTATTATTAAGTTTTCTGTATGAATGGACAATTCTGGCAGGCCAAGAAATAATCACAATACAGAAATGGTCATTCTCACATTTATTTAGGGCTCCTGTCCCACATGTCATTTTCAATTTCAGTTTGCACAGTCAGTGATAGCTGCCACAATCAGCCAGTATTGGGGCAGATAGTTGGCCAAATAAACATTTAGATTCAGCTCTGCTTTGTGTGATATGACTATCAGATCATCGTAATACATTGCCAAACTGAAACCGATATTAAGAGTGTCTGATCTTTTTGAAACAAATGTTTCAATGGAGCATTCTAATATTTAATCTCGGAGGGCAAAAGATTGATGCAATAATAAACTTTTAAAAACAGTCCTGTTCTTCGAAGCAACAAATTAGGCACCACTTTGAGTTTGAAAATACATTAGGCAAACTTTTGCCTAAAGAATGTGGATAAAAGGATGTGAATACAGTCATGTTTCTGCTGGCAGCTTAAAAAAATACTACCTGAACAGATGCTCAACTAAATCTGGATAATTTACCACAATATGACACAATTTCAAAATTAAATCAGATAAAGGTGGTTCAGTGTTATCACAGCATGGGTATAGATGTCTTTAGCCATTCTTATTCAATTCTTGGCCTCAGTACCAGCTTAAGCACTCCAGGGAAACAGACTGTTCTACCTCAGTAGGTTAACCTCCTGATGCATTGATCAAAACAGCTACTAATGTGTCCATCTGGGTGAGGCTGTGGGCTGAACCACCTCCTCTCCCAACTGCAGAAGAAAATGTGAAGGGCAGTCAAAGGAAACAGAAATCTCATCTAAGCATCTTTAAACACAAATCTTAAAAAATCTAAGTGTTAATCCAGGTCTCACCAAAAAAGATATACCTTTTCCTCTTTGTGTCTGTCCTTTCTCTCCTCTTCATCTTCTATTCCTCCATTTTCTTCCTCCTCCTTTTCATCGCTTCCCTGATATTTGTCATGTGTCCACTTTGGACTGCTGCTCGATTTTTTGAAAATAAATCGCCCACGTCCTCTTGGAAAAGTACCTCGCCCCCTTCCCCTTTTGGCCCAGTAATCCACCCCATCATCTCTGTCATCATGCTACCATGAAGAGAGAAAAGAACAGGAAATACTTCACCATTTTAATCAGGTTATTTCTTTTTTTTTTCTGGAATTCCCCACCAGATTGTAGTTTACTTGTAAAGGTAAGAACAGGCACATGCAAACCTGCCATTAAAAAGTATACTGGCTAGGGTAACAGTCTGAACTAGTTCTTTAAATATGCACTAGCTCCATGCTAACTTTATCAAATACATCTGAATAGCCATCTGAAACACTATGCAAAATACTGCAGATGAGCAATGACGAGACAATTGAGAATGTAAGTATTTAAACAGACTTCTTGGAGCTGGCATGAAATAAACATTGAAAATTTGATAAGCATCAGCAGTGAGGTCAATTATTAGAGTGGAAGCTACCTACTACTTCTTTTCTTGATTAGAATATTTCATAACAGCTGTAGCCAAAGCCAAGAATATGGTCTCATCAGAAAGACCTAGAGAGTTAACATGTCAGCGTTTTAGCCATCCTTAAAACATGCCTTATTTGATGATCCATGCATAATAGCAGCAACATTGACTCTGGGAAACCATTAATAAATACTTGCATGATTCAAAACTTTTGAATATTTTTCAAATTAAGTTTCAACAAATTATGATTCTGCGCTGACATTTACAAGTCTATTTTAATGATAGTGATGTGCACTGTTTCCCCGTGACTGAAGAAAGATTACAACAGGGGGAGCAGATTTACAATATTAATTTAGTATAAAAGCTAACAAAATCCCCACTTATTCTTGCTAAACCATTATAACCAAATCCAGGGGAAAAAACAACAAATTCTTAGAATAGACTGCCAATACCCACCAGGAAGTATTTCTTGCTCTTTGGAGTATATTCAGGATCCCACTCTTCCTCCTTGGATCGCTTTTGAAAATTTGGGTTTGTAGTACTGGTGGAAACAGTACTTGAACCAGAGAAACTTCCTCTGGCTCTCCCTCTGCCACCTCTTATTCGGAACTGCTAAATGTTCAAAGCACAGAATCTGTTAGATGCTTTCTGAGCTGCATTTCCTTAAAGTATTTTAGAAAGTAAGAAATCAAAGGGGCGGGAAAGGATAAAAGCTAGCCAAGGAGCTTGATGGCAGTATGAGAAAATATAGACCACTGTCATTTCCATCACCTAGTTTAACTTTATTATAACAAAACTTCATACTTTCTGCTTGTAAAACTTTGTATTCTTTTCCTTTCTTTGGCCTTCATTATGCATTTATTTTCTATTTCATTAGCTGATAACTTCAATGAAAGTGCTCGATAGCCTGCGTAGTGGTTTATAAGTCATCCTGCATCAGTGAGGATAATTAAAAACATATTTTCTGCTTGAAAAAGAATTGTATAATATCAATTTGCAGTTATGTATCCTGAAATTAAGTACATAGAGAATGGACACCGAAGAGATTACAAAGGAGCAATCTCAGAGTTTCAGCAAGTATTGTAAACCAGATGAATCACCAAATTGAATCATTTCAATATTACACGGAGACTCACACTTTTAACTTTCAGACACAGCAGATATTTGCAGCCAGATGATCCTTGATCAATCAATCATCTGAGGCAATCAGCATTTGTTTACCAGCATGTAGCTTGGTAACTTCTTTCTACTGGTCATTACATGTTTTTAATAAAGTTCATTACCCTAAAGCAGTTAAATAAAAGTTCAATATCACTGCAGTTTGTATTTTGGTGCAATTGAAAGCATCTGGAAAGATATTTTAAATAGATTCACTTGCAGATTGGGTAGCATGACTTTAAAAAATTCTGCTACATGTTAAGCCACCAGAAATTATTTTTCTACACACATTATGAACTCTTTAGAGCATACAACAAAGAAACACATCTTAAATGCATAAATTGATCAAATACTTTAGCTTTGCTCAAAATTGAAGGATTTTTTTTTAAAAAGCACTATAGGCACAACTCTGGTATGGATCACTGCCCCAGATACAATTTTAGACATGACTGAATAGTAATGAGCTGAAACGGTGCTCATCATAGAATCCCTACAGTGCAGAAGGAGCCATTCTGCCCATTCAGTCTGCACCGTCTCTCTGACAGTGTCTTATCTAGTTCAGGCCCCCTTCCTCCTCCTCCCAATCCCCATAATCCCACACATTCACCATGGTTAATCCACTTAACATGCACATTTTTGGACTGTGGGAGGAAACCAGAATACCTGGATGAAACCCACGTAGAATGTGCAAACTCCACACAGTCATCCAAGGCTAGAATCGAACCTGGGTCCCTGGCACTGCGAGGCAAAAGTGCTAACCACTGTGCCACCCCTTTACTTTCAAATCTTTTAATATGTGTAACAATGAGGCTTGGAAGCCATACTTTTCATATTGTTTACATGCTAGTCATTGTCATTGAACAATGAACATAATTCTGCATCAAACTCTAACTTGCTCTTTAGGAAATGACCATAAACTTTAATGTACAGTCAATATTCTCACTCAAATAGACGCTAGGGTTTGGGGTAAATTCTTCAATATTGCTGATTACTTAATTCTCCAAAACCAAGATCAAAAATACTGTACTACATAATAGTATTCATTAGTTAAGCTGGGTACAATTAGAAATGATGACAGGGTTACCACACAATATGTAAAAGTCAAGCTTTTGTGACCAAATCTTTAGGCATAAAGAAGGGGGCCGAAATAGATGAGCAATATTTGAGGGGTTGAAATCACTTTACGCCAGGGCCGATGGGGCAGGTGGTAACACGACTGTTGCCAGGTCAACTCTCGTCACTCTGTTACTCAATTCTTGCAACTGTCTCCTCAGCCTTGTGGCAGGCTGGAAGATTGAGAAACTTTTAAAACCAACAAAGGGTTACTAAAAAATTAAAAAAGCAATGGTATGTTATGAAAGAAATCATAGAAATCATAGAAACCCTACAGCACAGAAAGAGGCCTTTCGGCCCATCAAGTCTGCACCGACCACAATCCCACCCAGGGCCTACTCCCATATATTTTACCCACTAAGAAAACTGGTACAAAATATAAAAAAGGATAGCAAAAGCTTCTATAAGTGTATAAAAGGGAAGAGAGTAGCTAAAGTGAATGTTGGACCATTGGAGAACGAGCCTGTTAATTCATGTTTACCTCATGTCAATTCTGGATATTATAGTATTAGATAGTGTCGATCTGTTGAGTATTTCCGGAATTTTCTGTTTTTATTTCAGTATTCCAGCACCCACCTTTTGTATGGCAAAGCTATACATGATTCTGAACTTCAAAGATTCTTAGTTTCCATAAAATATTAATGTTGAGATGTAGCTAGACTTTCAAAATATACAAAAACCCAAAGACGAAAAATGTCTTTGACAAAGTGTTCTATGGAGATCAGAAAATAAAAAAAGTGCTCCAAATTCATAGGTTTTCTAACTAAATTCCTTGTATCATCGGAGATGTGCAAAGTCAGGAGATTTATATATTTATTGACTTTACCAACATTATTTCTGCGGCTCTTTAATAAAAAATATTTTCTGCAAGCACAGATAATGGCCATGAAACCAGTGGTCAGGGACACCAGGTAGTATGCCAATTTTTGTTTGCACAGTAAAGTTTGAAAATCATTCATCTAGATCGAAGGATTAAAAGAGTACTAAAGCATTACATTTTATTAGTGCTTCATGTTTACATATTGGCTTGATAATTTCTTAAACTCTTATTTTAGAAAATTAAATTAATACTCTTGAAAAGGTATTATCTGCAAGTGCAGCATGACCCATGAGTACAACACATTAATTTTCTCCAAATGACACAATGATTCAAAATGTTCACATTTATAATTTCTTGTAATATTGCATGCAAATCTGTAACCATAGGTTTGTTAGTAAATTACATACTAATGCTTCACTTCATATCTGGAGGTGACTCAGATTCAATGCTACTAAAAATAAGGAAATGATGAACTAATCAAAATATGAACAGCATTTACATAATCTGCTAAATTAACTTATCTCTATTTCAATTATGTTTGCTGTGGAAGCTAGTTCAATGGAGTGGCAGGGTTTTTGAGATGCAGAAGTTATTAGTGGAAACAAAATGGATTATAGTACAATTTTACTTTGCACATGAATAAACTGCCTAATACAAGCTTTTCTCCAATAGATCCTTGCCGATACCACAAACTGATTTAAATTTTATAGATGTTACCACATTTCCAAGCAGTTTTACATCTGCTTGCAGCCAAGCCCCAAAGATATTCTTGGCTTTTGTTGAATTCGAAAATATCTTGTTTTCTCCATCTTTAATCACTCAGATATTAGAAATCATTGCAGTCTCCCAGTGTAAGTATAACCTGAACTCCTGTGCCAGTGAGTACCACATAGGTTGAACAAGATCGATCCATATTCTATTGAATAACACTCAAATTCACTGACTTTTAACATTGCTAGTGATCGCACTTCATACTGACCGGAAAACACATTCTACGCACTGACATTGTGCATGCTTAAAACAGCATGATCCCAACTACATTAGGAGACGGGAGTTAACTTTAAAAATAATTATAAATGAAGCAAAACTTAAAGCACTTTTATACCGTACTGGAACAGTGCTACTGAATTCCAGAACTGCAGGCCTTTCAACACTAGGTGCAAACCAAACTTTCAAACCACTGGGACTAGCTGTTACTGATTGTCCAGAAAACCCAAAGGCCACTGGTCTTTGACAGTTCCAGCAGCTTTACAGGGAGTTATGCTGTGTAACACTTGCTTCTAAAGTGGCACTCAAACATATTCAATGAGATGACAAATAACTTTACAGCATTTACCAGTTTAACTAACAGACTTAAACAAAGGTTAAATATGGTTCTATAGCTCAAATTCTGGATTTGCCTCCTCACACATCTGCCCTCTTCACCTCCCTCCTCTGCTTTAAAATCATCCTTAAATCCCAGCTAACAAACAATGCTTCTGGTCACCCCTGCTATTATCTCCACCTTTGCTTCAGCATCCAATTTTTCTTATAACACCAGTATTAGACCTTGGGAAGTACTTCTGTGTTAGAGGGCATTTAATAAATGCAAGCTGTGTGATTCAATGTTATTTTCAAATACTAGGCTGCATATTGGAAAAAAAGTCAGCGTGAAGCCGTCTTGCTCCATGCCAGCCTGCTCCAAAGCCATAACATGGAGCAGGCAATCTTAACAGCCTGGCAGTAGGACTTCTGTCCCTCACTGGGCAAGGGGCCTCAGCCATGAGAGCTGTTGACCAATCCAATTGGCCAGCGGTCCCAGAGGCACCTAGGTCTCATTAGTGGGTGCTGTCAAGATTACCAGTCCCAAGAAGGCAGCCTAAAGGATCCTGGATTGAGGCAAGTCAGGGTATTGGGGTAGAGGGTTTGGGTGGCGGGTTAGGGACAGCAGGCAGGTAGGAAGAGGTGTGAGTGCGTGTGTGTGGGGGGGGGGTACTACCTTGCTGGGGGGAGGGTGGGGATGATCCCTTCAGGCGTTTCTTCAATTCTCTTTTGAAAGCCACAAATTAATCTGCCTCTACCACCCTTACAGGCAGTATATTCAGATCCTAATCATTCACTACGTAAAAGAGTTTCTTCACATTTTGCATTTGGTTCATTTGTCATTTACCTTGAATCCATCTCCTTTGTTTCTCAACCCTTCATTTAGTAGGAAGTTTCTATCTACTCTGTCATGACTGAATACCTCTAAGAAATCTCTCAATATGTCCTTCGTTAAGGATAGCAATCTTGGTTTCTCCAATCTATCCATAGAACTGAGGTTTCTCATCCATGGAAGCATTCTCAAATCTTATCTGCACTCTCTCCAAAGCCTTCAAATAATTCATAAAGCGTAACCTAAATACATTGAAGTCAAACCACTATTATTTAGAGGTTCAGCATGTCATCCTAATTAGGAAAACAGGAACAGTAATCTTGTTCTTCAGTGGTCAGCTGATACCAGGAGGAAAATGAAATCATATTGTTTCAGTATTTGACACTCTTTTAAAGAGTTTTTTAAAAATTTACTTGATGAGCTTGTTCAAAAGCAAAATCTCAGCATCACGATGTACTTACAAAGTTTCCCCTAGGTCTTCCTCGCCCTTGAAAAACTGGATTGTCTGTATGTCCCTGGAACGATTTAAAACCACTCGATCCATCATCCCTTTCTTTTCTGCCTTCTCTATCCTCGTGGGGTTCAGGTGAAGAGGAGGAGGAAGAGCAGCTGGAATGGTCCCGATCTTTATTTCTATGCTTGCTACAAGAAATATATCAATAAAAATTATTCCTGCACACCGAAAAGCGAAGAAGTGATTGTCGGACAATCCATTTACTGTTACCACTAACAGAACGTCAGAGATTAAACCTACATAACCTAGTTCAGGGGAGGTGGGGGCGTGGGTTGCTGAATATTATCAATTCACCTCTCATCTTAGATTTATACGAGAGTGGGTAAGAGGGCACCTCACCTCCATTTGGCTTGATATTGAAGCTGGCCAGTCTGAGTACTCCTTACAAACTGTTGTTTCTTAAAGATTTCAAGACTGTGCCTGACAAATGAAAATCCAATAATCATTAAAACTCAGAGCCTGGAGGATGGTCCGTGAGTTGGAAGGAAGATTTAATTTGACTTCTGCTCTCCTATTCAGGTCTAATATTTGGAAGGTTAGGGGATTCATCAGGTTGGGTGACATGTTTAATGGTGCCTCCTTGTTATCTTTTGAGCAACTGTGTCAACAACTTAATATCCTGAGATACTCCTTTTCAGATATTTACAAACTCAGGGACTTCAACATTTTTGAAGGTCCAAATTACTCCTGCTTCTAGTTTCTATGCATCTTGATGGTAAGTGTATCCAGGTGGAAAAAATTCTGATATCTATGGAATCAAAGCAACTATTCAGCAAGTTTTATGACACATGATGTCCTTGATTGTGCGTGAATATGCTAGGGACTCTGCGATCTTGGGGAAAAAGATATCTCAGTGAATAATGATGAGGAGACCTGAGGACGGCATGGTGGCACAGTGGTTAACACTGCTGCCTCACAGCACCAGGGACCAGGATTGGGTCAGTGTGTGTGTGTGTGTGGAGGCTGCACATTCTCCCTGTGCCTGCGTGGGTTTCCTCCGGGTGCTCCGGTTTCCTCCCACAGTCCGAAAGACGTACTGCTTGGGTGCATTGGCCATGCTAAATTCTCCCTCAGTGTACCCGAAAAGGCGCTGGAGTGTGGCGACCAGGGAATTTTCACAGTAACTTAATTGCAGTGTTAATGTAAGGCTACTTGTGACAATAATAAATAAGCGTTAATACTATTGGTTAGGCATACTTAAAGAGCTTGAGAGGATATTTGATATAGCCTTAAAGTTTGATCCTTTGTTCTTGTTTCTGGGGCTCCCAGCCAAATAGATAATTGAAACCAATGAGAAAAGGCTGTACATTTACTGCGCAGAAGAATATCATGTGCTTGTGGATTTTCCTTCTGTTCCGAATGGCATACAAAATATCATAGAATGTACCCCAATGGAATTCCTAACCTGTCTACTCTGATGCAAATTGGATGCGTTCCCAAAAGTATGGGCCTCTTTTTCAAATATACAGATTCCGTAATATTTGACTTACTCTTAAAAAGGTATTCCATAGGCTATATAGCATTGCTATACATGAGATTGTGCACCACTTTGCCATGTTTTCATGGCTTTATCCTCTTTGCCCCCCCATCCTGCCATTTGTCCTTTTTTTTGTGTATGTGGAAGCACCGGGTGTCGTGAACACACTAAACCAACCGCACTGGTTTCCTCCTGTCTTTTTCTATATTTATACACGGAGAAATGATCAAGCTATACTGTACCAGATTTGAGTGTATGTTATTTGTGGCAGTATTTGCAAAAATGGAAAAACACTGATGATAATAATAAGCTTTTTTAAAAAAACCTACACAAAACAGATTGAAAAACCTAGACAGGCAACGTTATTTCTTTCACCACCCCCCCCCCCTCCCTTTTCCTATAAATAAATGCAAGCTGACAAGGGAATATTTGGAATTCTGACTGTATTAATATGAAGTACTGTACTGCATAAATCACTATTAGAAAATTAAAAATTTGATCTTTTTATATAATCCCTGTCAATGTGTCAGTTTTCCAGTTTCAATATTGATGTGCTATTCCATGATTTTATTTATACAGAAAACGTTGCTATTAACAAATGCTCAAATTACTACTGTAAATCCCCACTACTGCTAAATATGACATGAGAATCTAAAACTGATCAAATGCAAATTAACAAAATTAGAGTTTAAAAGACAATCTCACCTTCCTTCCTTGAAGGGTTTGTAATCTTTGTACTCTTTATGATCTTTCCCTGATTTTTCCAAGGAAAGCTTCTTTGATGTACTAGATTCTCGCGAACCTTCACGTTCTTTACTTTTCTCTTTTCTACGCCGATCAATATCATGGCGCAAGTCAACTGGATCACATTTCAATTTTTTTTCTGCCTAGTTATTTTACAAAAAAAACTGAGACTGTAAGCAATAAACGACAGAACATTTTCACGTGGCTGGAATTAATTTGATGCTAAACAGCTGTGTTATTTGAAATAATGATTTTGTAAACACATATCATACATGAACCCACAACAAGGTTTAATTTTAATACAGTATTTACGTTACTGAAGATTTCTTTGACCTTTCAAATCACCATGATTTACCACTGACTAAAAATTAGAAACATGGAAAATATTTTCAAAGCATAAGTAAATTTATTCAGGCAGGCATGGTAAATTATACTGATAGAAATCAAATGTTAAGTGCAGGTTTGCAAAAATCTCAAATAATAAAAAATTTCAAACAGTAAACAAAGAGCGAAAGCAAGTATTGATCCACTTGAAAATTAGTGGGAGGTTGGAATTTAGGACAATGAAATAGCAGATATTCATTACTTCCCATCCAACTTGACTCCACTAACAAAGAGGAAAAATTGCTAAAGACAGTCATCAGATTTCAAGAAATGGCAGACAAACAGAGAAACTATATTTTAAAAAAACCTTTTTCTTTAATCATTTATAGGATCTGGTCACCACTGGCAAGGCCATTTACTGTCCAATGCCAATTGCCCTCAAGAAAGTGATGGTGAGCTATCTTCTTGAACCACTGCAGTCCATGTGTTGAAGGTATTCCCCTATTAGGGTGTGAGTTCCTGGATTTTGACCCAGAATAATGAAGGAACAGCAATATATTTCCAAAAATGTGTGACTTCAAGGGGAAACGAACTTTCATTTTGTGGCATTCCTCTGTGCCTCCAGCCCTTGTCTTGCTAGGTGGTAACGGTCGCAGTTTTGGGAGGTTCAGGCAAAGAGCCCTGGTGGGTTGCTACCATGCAACTTGTACACACTACAACCACCATGGACCAGTTGTGGAGGAGTGAATTTTTAAGGTAGTTAATGAGATACCAATCAAAAGGAGGTGCTTTGTCCTGGGTGGTGTAGAGCTCGAGTGTTGTTCAAGCTATACTCACCCAGGGTCTGACTTGTGCCTTGTAGATGGTAAACAGGCAGTGGGGAGGCAGGAAGGGACTACTCAATCACAGAGTACCCAGCTTCTGACTTGCTCTCATACCCATAATATTCATCTGTCTTGTCCAGTTAAGTTTCTGGTTGATGGTTATTCCCAGGATATTGAATAGATGGTCGTTGCCAGGCAATTGTGTGGTGTACATGTTACATGGCACTTATCAGCCCTAGTTGGGACGTTGCCCAGATCTTGCAAGCGGGCAAAGACTGCTTCAGTATCCCATTTGGGAATGGAACTGAACAATGTACAATCATCAGTTCACATCCCCGCTTCTGACCTTATGATTGGGGGGGGGGGGGGGGGGAGGTCAATGATGAAGTGACTGACAATAGTTGGGCCAAGGACACTTCCCTGACGGGCTGTCAATTATTAGGGGACATAAGTTCAAGGTAAAAGAAAGGGGGGAAAGTTTAGAGGAGATGCGCGAGGCAAGTTTTTTTTTAAACGCAGAGCCAACAGGAAAGAGCAGTACATCATAAGGTATAAATGGGTTGAAGAGACATCTAGTGGCATAAGATTAGGCAACTTGGATTATGCCTGAAAAATGAACAGGATTTTTGGGTTACTGACCCTTTCCTGTTCCAATAATTCTTACCAGTATGCATTCAAAAAATCTCCAAATAGACCAAAAATTAAAATACCTCATGTAATTAACAACTGATAAAGCTGAAAGTCTGTGATATAATTGTTCACCTTTCGGTTGTCTTCTTTAGAGGTTACATCTTCCTCTGTGATGCGAGTATGCTTTCGTAGAGAGCTGGGAGAAATATCAATTCTCCTAAAGGTCAACAGTTACATAGTGAAACTTCAGTGTTGTGGCAAAAATTAAACTACAGTCATCCTTTCATATTGCCATCTACACACCTCCCTCATCCTACGAGATAAAATTAATACCTTGTTCATGGTGATTACTCCCTTTAGTGTAAAAAAGGTGCAATACTGCAGTTTAAACACTAAACACTTCACCCTGGGATAAATACTGACAGATTAATACAACAATTAGCTACTGTCTACTAAAAATGCCAATGACTTTTAGAATTTTAGCACCTAGAATGGTAAAAGTATGCAACTGTATACCTGTGGATTTCAGGACTTTTCTGCCTGGCTCCATGGTCTTCTGCGGTCTTCTGATACATAGTAAAGCGTTCATTGAGGGTCATTCCTGTTGACTTGAAATAGTGCTCTGTTGGTTTTAGAGGAGAAATATTGTTCAGTTAATTTATTTTCACATTAGCAACTCCATTCTTGAGAAGATATGTTAGTATATATTCAAGAAACCTGGCAGAAGTAAAAGATAGATGGAATCATGCAGTAAATGCAATGGCTGCAAGATTACATTCTTAGCTATGTTAGGCTCAGTGTGATAATTTGAACCATGTTCATACACCTTAAGACAGTACAATTTTCAAACTCTGTAAAGTGCAACAGCAAATATGCTTTACAACTGCCTTTAGTTCAATTGCTGCACTACATGCAAGGTGACACTCCAGCATTTTGAATTGTCAGTGAACAAAAGTTATTTACAATACGGTATTTTTGCCATACCCATACTGTATACTAGCTTGGAGCAATGGGTACATTTATCACCAAACACTTGTGAAAGCTTATCCTGGAGTTGGATGGACTATTTATATGCAGTAACTTTTCAAAAAGTAAAACAATTTCCCCCACTCCTGGATGATTTTTAAAGTTAGCAATGCCAAACAGACTCTCTGAATTTGATCAACAGTATATCCCTTTCTCAATCTGACAAGAAAAATTATTCAACTGTCTCAAACTTGGCTATGGAAAAAACTGGTTAATAAAATCACAAGTACAATATCTATGGGAAAACTTACCGCCTGAAATCCAGAAACTGCCTCACAACCAACCATAAACACTTCAATGGGTCACTACAACAGTAGTGCCTCGATCATAATTCCATGAAACCCAACAAGGAGTGCAGAGGAATTTTGTTGTTAGCAATTCAGTTATAAGCCTTTTTTCCAGGAAGACAGAAGCTTCAACTTTGCCTGTGTTTTTTGCATCTGTATCTTTCAACCGTTATTATATTTTTTAACATGGGACTTGGAATTTCAATACATGAACACATCCCAGGATTGCCATGACCTATTTGCAATGAAAAAGAAAACATCACTGGGCTTTTTAGCTCAGCACAAAACTGTACCTGTAACAGTGTATTGGTGTACTAACATAATAATGTATTTTATTTTCATAACTTTCACTAAAAAAAAATCACGGTGACTAAAGACTGATGGACTTTAAAAATTCTAAAGAATCAATTTCATGTACATATATTCCTCTCTGACAAATAATACGAGTAAAGATGGGGAAATTCTTAGATGCAAATTTTCTCTGCATTTCTGTAGGTTTACAGTTTGTCGAGTATGATGTTCAAAAACAGCAAAATTATAAAACATATTAGGTAATATTCTAATATTGTACAAGGTGGCTAAATTGAATTACATTTGAAACAAAACTGCACAATGTTATAGATTTCTCAGAACTTTGTTTCTTGAGTATTTTTTCTTTAAAATTAAATTAAAAATTACACTTACTTACAAAAAGAAATATTTTTAAAATTGCCAAAATTCAACCAGACATTACTACACAACTAATGAACAAAATCAAAAAAAGGGAGGATGAAAGAGTCCCCCCCCCCCCCTCCCCCCCAAGTTAGCAACATATGTTTAATAGCTTTTACAGGAGGTCTTTTTAGGTGCTTGAAAGTCAAGCATAGTAATGTTTTGTAAATCTCTAAAAAAAGTATATTCCAAAAGAAAAATGCTACATTTCAGCTATTCCAAAACAATTACATTTTTTTCTTCCATCTCTAGCTCACCCCTAAGAAAAGCTAAGAGATCTCACCCCAGATACACAGATTGAGTCAAAGTCAATTTTTGCTTAATCCACCATGAAACATATGCCCCTTTATGGAAAAAGTGATCTCTACAGTCCTATCCCCAAGTTAAGCAACCCTCCTTATTAAAACTGCAATACAGGCTGAAGCTAATTAACAGCTGTACATTGCACCACTTTAACTACCAGGCTACTATCTTAAAATCAATTTTATTTAAAATGGAAGCAATAGTATTCTGATAAAGAAAACAACACTTGAAAATGCAAAAGCAGTACTTTGTTAATCTTTCCATTTACATTTCAGTTTCTTACAAGAAATTCTCTGCAACTTTAGTGCATGCAGAAAATCTACTTGATAGCTGTGAATTTTAAAGACAGTTGAATATTTTTTGCTCTTTACCTTAAACCTAACTTTTACAATTATATGGAAATCGGTCAATGCTGGTCAATTGTTATTTAGAAATTGAGCTACATGCATATCAGTTCCTTATCATTCCAGTTACACTTACCTACAGTACCAAATAAAATATACAAACTCCAAAAGAACTATTTAAAATAACTTTTAATACTGGAGTGTGGAGTTAAATTTCAATCTCTTCAAAGTGTCAATTTTAAGCTGACAAACTGAAAAATGACAGGAATCCACTATATATATTTTGCTCAATTAAAAGTTGCTAGTTTGCATGAGTAAGCAAATTGCACAATGTCATTTATTCTACATTAGTATTGTCATTGAAGTGAAAGTTTGAGTTTAGCATTGGATGCCTACATAGTCCACCTCATCTTGTCCAAAAAAAGGCTAAATCATCAAGTGCTGGATACAGGTGAACACTGTTCAGATCCTTGTCCCCATTCATAATCAGAAAAATGTTCAGAAACCTGCAAAGTTTTCTTTAGAAGTCAGCACATGTACATTCTTATTTTAATATTCTCAGTAACCTATGAAGCAGAATGTTCAATCTATGATGTAATACAAGGCAATGAAAACTGATTTAAGTATTTCATTTCACAGATTAGCTCTGTAGACTACACATAATATTAAGCAAAACATTGTAGGAGTACATCAAGCTGTATGGCAGTTTTACAGATAAATCCCAGAGATTAACTAAAGTGATTTTATGCATTTATAGTAGCATAGCAGCTAACTTAAATACCATTATAACATTTTTTAAAAGGAATCACTTGCACTTATGCACAATATTGTTGGGCTGCAAAAATATAACTGTTTAAAAGAGAAGTCTGAATATGTGTATTGCATACAAAGTACCTCACAGGAACTTACCGTTTTTTTGCAAAAAGCATGAGATGTACCAAGTTAAATTTTCAGCTCTTATAACCTGCTATACAATAGCCTCTAGAACATTGTGAATGAAGATTTACCTAGTAGATGAAACAACACAAACTTAATTTATCATTGGGCCAAGTAAAAAATTTAGTTCTAGACTGTGTGAAAAATCTATGTTCAATCATCTTTGAGGGTATACCAGTACACCATGTGTAGTAGCCAGAGCTTCCTACATGAATACTCATCCCTTTTATCAATGGTAAAGAGTTATGGGTAGTGCAAGTAAGAAACTATATCAGTTTTGATCAAACTAATGGGAAAAAAATGTGAAATACATCTTGTTATTACAAGATATCTTTAAAACTTCAGAAATGTATGAAAGAGGGAATCTACAAGTAGCACCACTCTTTAAACCAATGATGTATCAATATTGAAATTTAACACCGATGGTCTCCTACATTCAGATAGGGCAAATGTGGGGACATTTCAAAGGGCGAAGTGAAAGAGGAGAAACAATTAGATTTATCTCTCACGAATGAAATGTGAATCAGCATTCAGAAATGTGGCACTATTTCTGTAGCAAATGACAATTTTGCAGTGCAGACATCATAGCCGGAATTTTACCGGCACGCCTGCCCTGGAAGAACGGCATTCTCCGTTGGCCTCGGGCGGGACCTTACGAGCCTCGGACGGGCGAGGCGGTAAAATTCCAGCCCATAATGTCAGCTGCACAGAGTTCATTAGCCACTGACAACCATCAAAACAGAAATGAGTCAGCATCCCCCTTCCCCCTAATGACACCAGCCCATAAATAGAGTCACACTTTGCATTATAAAAATAATGGTTAAACAGGAAGGATTTAAAGCTGATAAATCGACTGCAGGTGGTGGGGTACATCGAGTGCAGATAGTGGAGTGCAATCTATTTGAGCTTGAACATTTTAAAAATATTTCCTGTACTTTCCTTTTTAACTCAAAATGGCATTACTACTGAGCAACTTGTGTCAGCATCAAGCACTCAGATACAAAAGAAAGCACCTTCTGCTCTGTTCCAATAATGTATCCCAGCCTTAGAATTAGAATGTTGCGAGTAATTAATTAGCTAACCCATCCATCTATCCTCTCAATTTTAATGAAATTACTCTCACCTGACAATTATTTAGATTACAAAACTAGGTTGATTTTAAAAAGACAAACATCTCTGAATGATTATGAATTAAAGCAGTGTATCTAGTGTACAGATTCTCAATATATCTCAATATCAATTATATTAACAAATATTCAAACTATATTTAGCAATTCTATGAACAGAAATACTTTGAAATGTTATTTTCTTCCCACATCCTGTGGAGTGTACATCTCAGGACGCTTCAAATCAAAAGTTTCAATTTCATGTAAAGCATATATTTCCATTTCAAGTCACTTTCCTGGGAAGAATGAGGAAAACTGAAAATTACAGCCTAGAAATGGAGCTAATTGGAGGTCAGTAAACTTGAATATAGTAAAAGCATTTAATACAACAAAAAAAAACTTAATTGTTTCAAAAATGCATACTGCGAAAAGGTTGCTGAAACTTATTTTCAATAGAATACGATTGCTAACAGGACCTTGGGCTTCTCATTAATTTTACCAATTGCTTTAAATGTGGTAATGCTTATGTATGTATGATTGTCACCATGCCGATTTTCTTTCATGTACTATATTGTTACTTATTAATTATTTACACTAATTTGCAATCATCACTTTGAATGCATTTTTGGTTTATTACCCATTATCTGGGAAAATAATTTGCATTTGTATAGTACCTTTCATAATCTCATGGTGTCCCAAAGTATATCACAGTTAATAAAATTTAATCACTGCTAATAATATGGAGAAACACAAAAGCCAATATGTGCACTGCAAGGTTCCAGGAACCTTGATAAATGAACTGAGATAAATGAACAAAGGATTTGTTTTTATAATGCTGGTTGAGGGATAAATGTTGGCCAGCACACTAGTAGAATTTTCCTGTTATTTTTCAACTATTTCCATGGGATCTTTTACATCCACGCGAGGGGACAGATAAAGAACTTCCACATTACTGCCCTGAACTATCAGAATTAGATTAAGTCTCAATATGGCAGAAATCGTATTCTTCCATCAACAAGTCACAAAATGCCCCGTCATCAATTTTCACAGCAGGAACTTCTTTTAGTAATAAAGTAACTTTTGCCCATCATTGTAAATGTGCAAGCGTTATTTATCTAATGTTTTCACTAACATTTTATAGGTTGGAAAACTGAAATCACTGCACGTAAAATAGTCAATACTAGCTTTAAATATTGAGCCACAGGATCTTGATTTCTGCTGCACAAAATGGATTTTCTTGAAGTAAAAAGCACACCATTTCAAAACAACAAATGAATTGAAACAATAAGACATTATGATGATAATAGTTAGTTCCTCAAAATGCCCAAAAATATTTTACAAAAGTAGGCGAGAAAAATGTTGAGCCCATTTTACTCCACAAAGGGAGTTTGAACACTATTCAAATTAAATGTTCTCCCAAGTGATAAACAAGTTTTTCCATTTCTGACTCACTCTATTCTCTTTTCGAAAAAAACCGACAACATCTGCAAGGATTCAAGAACAGTTCTTTCTGCCTGGAAGTGTAACGGCCCAACCATGATGCTGGTTCACAGAACAACCAGCACATTTCGGAAATCAAATGCTGAACCAAATCAACCCAATGCATTCTGAAGTCTACATATCACCAACTGTTAGCGTTCCCAATTTTGAAACTTCAATAATGTTATCACAAGATTTTGCCTCCCTTTACAAATAATGAAATGCTTTAAGCGTTAGACTAGCTCTTTGCAGTTCAAAAGCTATAAAACAATACTGCCTCAAATGGTTGTATTCAAATAAGAAAGTCAGCTTTGACATGCCAATTAAAATACAGAACAGAAAGGTACACCACCAGTGCTTAACCTATTCGGTCAACACTGCTCAACTGTACTACATATTCAAGCTTAGCATACAAAAATTTTCACCAGTTTAAATTACTACAGTTGACAGGCAAGGAATTTGTAGGGTACTGCAGCTATCCATAAAACTCCTAGTAAGAAAGGAGCAGGTGATAAAATGGCAACAGGGTTCCTTTTTCATATCACTAACCAGGAACCCCTACTAGAAGTTAACACACTCTTAACATTAAGTTTGGCTGTGATGCCCACTCCCCTCCACACTGCCATAGAGAATAGCCCTACCAGCATATACTGCATATCCTCATACATTAGCAATGGGAACTTGGGTGGGGTTAAGGAGGATGTCCAGATCCATGGAAACAAGTTCTATTTAAATCAATAATTTCAAGAAATAAATATGGAAAATTAATGCAGAAACAGGATTCTTTTTAAATTCAGCACTATGAGAGTAGAGAAGCAACATACAAAGTGTTTGTTCTTTAATGGTTAACCCTCAAGCACTGAACAATGAGTAAATTTTACCATTATATCCCAACAACCATCATCAGGTCACTATACTCAAAATAGAAGTATTGGAATATGATTTTATTTCTATATCGCAGTATTTTTTGAAGGCATATAAGATTTCAGAACAAAATGGACAATTCTCATGATATCAATACTGAAAGCTATGCTTTGCATCTTTCAAGAAATAATTGCAGTTCTGTATATCTTTGTTTAAATTGAACAGTAGCCAGAAAAAAAAAGATGCCACATTTGCAGCATAAATCTAGTTATATTACTTTTAAGCTGATTCAGAATCAAGAAGTATTATCAAACAAAATATCAATCAATATGATTCTAGCTAGCTTTTTACAATGATGCATCTATCCAGGTACCAACGTACCTTTAACATGATGAACCAGGGCTACGATATGCTGAATAAATGACTCTGAAGAGCTTCTGTAAAACTGAGGCAACTTAAGGTGATCAAAGATAGAGCGAAATCCTTGCTCTTTCTTGCTGGAATGGACAAGAGCACAGGAAAGCAGTCTCTCAGTCGTCAGTGAACTTCCAGGTCTGAAAAGAGAGAAACTGTATTTTAATTATTTTGCTGTGTTCTGTATTTAGAAAGGTACCAATCAATATACTTTCCTCCTCACTGAAGAGCAGGAGGTAGTCTGGTGGTTTTGGCACAGGACCCGCAATCCAGAGTTGTGAATTCAAATTCCATCATGCATAGTTGCAAAATTAAATGCTATAATATAGTAGTTTAGGTGCCATGATCATCAAAGCAAATTAATTGTTTTAAAATCTCAATCAGATCAGTAATGCCCTTCAGGAAGGGAACCAGCCATCCCACATCTGACATGGAGTTATGCATGACTCCACTATCATGCTATGGTGATGACTCTTAATGGTCCCAGGGCAACTAAGCAAGGACAGTTAACAATGCCTCACTCGTGTCACCCACATCCCAAGAATCTTTTTTAAAATCTTTCCTTTCCAGTTGCATTCATGGAGTAAACTAAGTTGTGTCACTGCATTGCCCTGACCAAGGCAGTGAGGAACAGAGAGGGAAAGCAGCTGGAAGAACATTGGAGTCATCTAAATATAAACTAAAAATTAGTTGAGAAAAGCAACACATTAATTTGTGAAATAGACTTTACTTCCATATTAGACAGCAAAAAACTAAGAACATTTCTCTGGAGTTAATGCTGTACTTACATTCCACATTTATATTAAAGTACTTTTTGATTGCTGCTCCACCCACAGTCCTTTGCATGGCTCAAAATTCTTACGCTCACAATCTCCTCTGACCCGAAATAAAACTTCCACTTTTTAATTTATTGCTAAAGCTGCTTCCAAAGAAACCGGATTTTGATTTTTAAGCCAAACAATATTGTTCTATGAACTTTTCATTAAGCCCCAATTGTTCTGGACTTGAATATTACTTGCATACTTGAGAAATCTCTGCTAACATCCCTCTCTTCTGAACAGGATACTCATACCCCTACCCTCCAAAATCATTTTCTCGTTGTAAGCTTTCATGCCTTTCTGATTTTTGCTCATTTCATAGCATTTAACAGTATAACAGATTGCCACTGGGCCCATCAAGTGTTGGCTCTTTGAAAGTGCTAGCCAATTATTCCCACACCTTTGGCTCTTTCCCCATTACCCTGCAAATTAAGCCTTTCCAAATATATATTCAACTCATTTTTGAAAGTTACCAGTGAACCTGCTTGCTTTCAGGTAGCGCACTTCAGAACAACACTATGTAAAAATAATTCTCATCACCATCTAATTCTTTTGACAATTATCTTAAATCCACGCCTTCTGGTGGTTGTCCTTCCTGCCAGTGGCAGCAGTTTCTCCCCAGGTACACTGCAGTATCAAAACCCTTCATAATAGAGAACACCATTTAAATCTTCCATTAGTCCTTTCTGCTCTGAGAACAACTTTTCCAAACTTCCCACATAACTAAAGTCTGCCAGCCCTGGTACCATTCCATGCAAATCTACTCTGCACTCTCTCCAAGGCATTACCTTCCCCAAAGTGTGGTGCTCAGAATTCAACAACATTTCAGGTGAGGCCTAACCAGTAATGTATAAAGATTTAGTACAACTTCTTCATTTTTTAACTTTATAAATAGAGGCATAGAACTCAAGTATTCATGTTTTTTTAAAAAACCTCATCAAACTTGTTCTGCCATCTTCAAGGGTGTGTACAAGTAAAACACAGGTCCTTGTTCCTGTAGCCCCTTTAGACTTGAACCATTTTAGTCTCGTCTCTTATCCTGCCTTCCAAAATTTGTGACTTCACACATTTTGTTCCTTCAAAGGTTCAAATTGGCAATCTACTCCTCCTCCTCACTATGTTGAACTAGCCTAAAACTCATTCTGTACTAATTGCTCTGAAGTTACGAGAAGGTTGTGTTACGTAAAGGGAAGAACATTTCCAAACATCTCCATTCATTGCACCAAAGGAGATGTTATATTAAATCGAAAATAGGAACCATCTCAGTTTCACTGGTACTAGAAATCAATGAAAATCCCTGAAGGGAATTTACTGAAACAGTGAAGGACATCTTTTTTTCTAGCCCCTTACTGTCACTCCCTCAAGTTATTTTTTCATCTACAGAATATGGGCATCACTGGACATCACTAAATTGTTCTGAAGGGCAAGTCGTTCTCTTGAACAGATGCAGTTGCAGTCCATCGTACTAGTTTTGACAGGCCATTTAACGATCCAGAGTCATGTATAGGCCAGATTGGGTAAAGATGACAGGTTTCCTTTCTTAAAGGATGTTTGCAAACCAGTTGGATTTTTAATAACAATCCAGTAGATTTTTATTCCAGACTTATTTGACTTACTGAATTTAAATTATCCAACTGCCATGATAGAATGTGAATTCATGTCTCCGGATTACCAGTCTAGGGTTACTAGGCCCAAAACATCATCACTCTGCTGCTCTACCTGGAATCTTTTAAACCATAACATATAATCTATTAAACATGAATTGAAGCTTGTCTGCCTTGGATTAGGATGCCTTCCAAAGCCTTACTTTGTTCCAGACTTTTTTTCTGAAGAAAGGGAGTTTGGTTGTACCAAACTTGAGTAATGCTGAAAAATGTGATTTTGTCGAAGCTTTCTGTCTTGCACTCATCAGGACAATCTCAAAGATACCAGCGTCAGGGAAGCAACAACTTTATACTGTACAAAAAGGCAGTGCTGTCTGATTGGTGGAGGCATTGGCATGGAGAATGCACCTCTTAATGTTGACTGAATTTTCAAACAATGTTTGGCAGCTGTCAGTCATCATTAACTGGTGCATTCTCCATGACAATGCCTCTATCATGCTGTGTCTATTTGCCAACCAATCAGCACTCTCTTTTCATACAATATAAAGTTGTTGTTTCCCTTGACATTGGTATTCTTGTCACAAAAACAGAAAATGCTGGAAAATCTCAGCAGGTCTGAGCGGGGGGGGGGGGGGGGGGGGGGAGGAGTGAGAGAATAGAGCCAACGTTTTGGGCCTAGATGACCCTTCGTCAGAGCATAACTCAAGGGTCATCTAGACTCGAAACATTGGCTCTATTCTTTCCCCACAGATACTGTCAGACCTGCTGAGATTTTCAGCATTTTCTGGTATTGTTTCAGATTCCAGCATCCGTGGTATTTTGCTTTTATATTGGTATTCTTGTGATTGTCCTGGTGAGTGCAAGACAAAATGCTTTGACAAAATGTATTCTTTAGCAATACCCAAAAAAGGAAACAGTATTTTGTTCCAAAGGCCTCTAAAATAATTCAATGACTAGACAACATCCCTATTGATAGATTATTCCAGTTTAACAGATTGGAGATGACCAAGGAGCATGAACTTAAGTAATAGCAGAAACAGAGTGTACATTAGGCAGATATTCTTTTCCCAGAGAATCGAGAGCCTGCAAAGTACACTGCCAGCTAGTTTGGCAGTGCTGGCTCTCTGCGTGCCTTCAAGAAGGGAGTAGAGAGAGTTCCTAACTGGGGCAGAAATCACATTATATAGAAGATGAGTGTCTTTATGGGAAACATTTACACCTTGTGATCTGCTGAATAAATTCACCAAAGCCAGCTGTAGAATACGTCTTTTTTGTTGCATTGCATAGAGGAATTTTACAAGTTTTTTTTTTTACCCTTACTGGCCCTTGGTGTTTACTGTTTTTTTTTACTCTCTCAGGAGATTACATAGATTACACGTTTGTAGGGCTGGAAGTGAGGAGGGGGGGGTTGGACGAGTGGGGGTAAAAGGGAAAAGAAAATGATCAGCCTTGATTGGGTCCTGCCATTATGGTGTATGGTGGGCCTGATGGACTGATTTTCTATCTCTGTAGATTTCAAATTAGCTTAATTTACATTGCCTGAGCAGGAGGAGGGTGATTTTTTGTAAATGCCAAGCAAGAAAAACTATTGGGAGATGTCAATTTCCATTTAAATAGAGGCAGCACTAAAATGGTGATAATGAATATTTTGAATAATTTAGATCAAATCCAGGGATAACCCACCTTTCTTTTGCAATCATTTGGTACAGATTATATTTCATTACTTTCCCAGTTAGCTCAAGTAACTTTTAATATAGTAAACAAATGAACTGATTAGAAGTGGTTACTTGTATCATTCTCAGATATCCATTATTTATAACAAAATTGGATTACTGTTTTGTAACTTCAGCTGGAAAATTGATTTTAAAAGAGGGGAAAGAACTACATGCACTCATTATGAATAAGCAGCAAATCTTATGTATTAGCTCACAAACATTAATTTTAAATGCTTTTAAAATTTTAAAGCATGTGGACCACAATGCAACAAAAAAGGCATTCTACAAAGAAACACAATGCAAAAATAATGCACACCAACTTACCGCACAGAGTCTTCAAATTGGGATGCAGTCATTTTCAATTTCACTTCAGGCTGACAGGAAGTAGTGGCTAGAGGCTTGACTCTGGGTGGACTTTCTTCTGTAAAAGACGGTTTATCTCTTTCTCGGACATCGGTGTTCTTTTGTTGTGGCAATGTGGAGCTTGGATCATAGAGCTCTTTGAACTTTTCACCTTTCACTGGATCAGGTGAGACAGGTTCTTTCTTTGGTGCTGTTCTTTCCTCATATTTCTTTTCTGCATATTTGTCTTCTTCCCTAAGCTTCTCCTTTACTGCACTAGACGAAAAGCTAGCCACATTAAATTTGTAAGATCTCTCATCTTCATACCTATCATGGTCTTTTGTCCCTTTGACTACAATTTTTGTTTTATATTTACTTTCCTCATAGTCAAAATCCCAATGAGACTCAGTGCCATAGCCCTTTTCCTTCTCTACTTGGTTGGTCACACTGTACTGATACTTAGGTCTGTAATGGTCTAATTCATCAGACAATGCATCCATAACACTCTGTCTGTGCCTTTCTGGGGACTCAGTTAAATATGACATTTTTTCTGCTTCCTTCCTAAAATACTCACCTTTAGAACTACCATAATCTACTCCTCCTTTATCCCCCCATTCCCGCCCCCGGGCCTTATCTTTCTCCAGTCCTCTTTCCTTTTGAGCATCCTTCTCTCTTCCATCTCCTCTGTCCAACACGAAGGTCCTACTCTCCTCCTCCTCGGTATACCTATTTAGAGGATGAGAAACAAAGTGAAATGCACCCAAAAAGAATTATTCTACAACCTGTATAATCAATGTAAAGCTTGCCCACTATTAAAACCAGAAGCCACAGAACAGAATGCTCTTAAATTATCACATATTCTATCCAGAAGTGACATTTTAGGGAAATGATAAAATTAATTGCTTTTTAATTTTTTTGCTGTTATTTTATGGAATTCTAACCTCTGCACTGCCAGTTTGGTGACATGTCAACATCTCCAATTTTTCAATCAGGCTGAAACCTGATCAATCTTACACCTTTTTTATTGAAAATAACTTGATGAATTGCAGCTACAGATATTAGCACTTAGCAAATCAAGTTTAGGTCAATGGCAGAACAAACTGAGGGCGGCTAGAGTTGCACAAGAACTCAGCTATTCCCCAGTAACCCTGCAAATTCTCTCTTCAGATGTTTATTCAATTCTCTTTTTGAAAACCACTACTGAATCTGCCTCCACCCACTCAGTCAGTGCATTCTGAATCTTACTACTCAACATAAAAAGTTACCTTGTGTTGCCCTTGGTTCTTTTGCCAAGCACCTTGAATTGGTGCCCACTGGTTCTCAACCCTTTCACTCATGGAAAGGGTTTCTTCCTACTGTATCTAGATGCCTCATGATTTTGAACCTCTCAATGAAAACTCCTCTCAACCTTCTCTTTTCCAAGGTGAACAACCACAGTTTCATTAATTTATCCACATGAACTGAAGTTCCTCTTCCCTGGAAACATTCTTGTAACTCTTTTCTCTACCCTCTTGATTCTCCATAGAGTGCAGTGCCCAGAACTGGAGACAGTACTCCAGCTGAGGGCGAACCAGAGTTTTATAAAGCACTATAAAATACTCAATTTAAAAAGACATATGCGACCCTAAACTTTATAACCACCTTTGCAACCTGTTCTGACCACTTTAGAACTGTGTCCTTTATTTTTATTGCCTCAGGCCAGGTATTATCTCTCTCTCCTGGAGGACAATCTGATGAAATGCCAACTCTTCGAGAGTCAGTTGGGTGAGGTGCCAACACTCTCTCTTTGGGGAACAGTCTGGCTAAGTGCTAACTCTCTCCCTGGGGGATGGTTAAGCGAAGTACCAACCACTCTCTCTTTGGGGAACAAATCAGGCAACATGCCAATTCTTTCTTTCCCTGGGGGACGATTAGGTGATGCGCTGACTCTCTCTCTTTGGGGAACAGTCAGACAATGTGTCGACTCCCTCTCTCTGGGGGACAGTTAGGTGAGGTGCCAACTCTCTCTCCTGGGGCAAGGTGCCAATCTCTCTTCCACTGGGGGAACAACCAAGCAAGGTTTCCATTCCACCTGACTGCTCCAGAGGGTCTCTTTTCATGCTTCCAATATGCAGGGTTTAGGGAGGGAACCTGAGCACATACTCTCACAACCCCAAAACTATACAACAACATTGAGTGGTACTTTCTCCATTAATGGTGGAACTGGGGCTGCCCTCTGCAACAAAGCAGATGAGGAGGTTGATTGAGAAAAATAAAAGCAGCAAAAAAAAAAGCTGAAGTTACCTTGGGTAGCAGGGCTAGGGAATGGGTTGGTGCGTGGGATGGGGTGGGACGAGGAGGAAAATTGATGGCATAGGAATTTTTATATAGTTGCTCTCTTCTCAAGCAATTATTTGAATACTAACTACTGCTGAGGACAAAAATTGCCTTCAGAAAGCAATGTTACTATCACACTTACCTTTTCAGGTACTTGGCTTTAGGGAGCTCTTGATCCACAGTATCACCAGAAAAGGCAGACAGTTTCAGTCGAGCTTCTTCCCTTGGAATACTGTGTTGAACTGAAACAACTTTTGTAGGGCTTTTTTTCATAGGGCTTTTTCGTATGGGGCTACACTGAGAAGGACTGTATTGTGATGCGCTATGCCCAGAGGAGCTGTGCTGTTCAGGACTGTGTTGCAAACTGGAGGACGGTGGACTGGTCTGTGATGTGCTCAGTCGAGGTTGTGCAGCCTGCAACAAACTATGATGGGAAGGAACAGAACGTGTTGGGCTGAGGCTAGTTGGACTGGGAAGTGAAGATAGACTGTGATGAGATCTTGGACTATTGTCATTGTAGGTTGAAAGCCCTGCCCAGCTTTCACCTCGAATTGGAGGAGTTTTACGAAACTCACTATGCACCTTCGCAGATTCAGATTCACATTTCACATCTTTTTCTGTTGGTTTGATCTTTCCAGGCTCATCCTGGGAAACTGTTCCCTCGGTTTTCTTTGTACGTTTGTCCAGGGACCTCCGTCGTTTTGAAGTCACTGGAGATCGGCTGTGGCGAGATGAGGAACGGGAAGATGATGAGCCACGTGACCGAGCAGAGGAAGATCGATGAGATTGTCGAGATCGACTCCTGGAACGTTGAGATATTGATCTACGTTTTGGTGTTCTTGACCTAGAACGGCCTCGTCGTGGACTACGAGACTGCCTTCGATTCTGCCAGTTAAGCCTGTAGCCTCCTCGATAATATCGTGGTCCTCCTTGATAATACCCTCTCCCTCTTCCACGATAGCCATATGGGCGTCTCATTCCTCTGTTTCCACGATAATCCCGATAATCTCTTGAATAGTTACGATCTCTACTGCGAGACCGAGAGTAGGATCTGGAACGAGATCTAGAACTGAGAGAATCCACAGAAAAAGGTGTCACAACAAAAAGCATGATTTATTCCATATAAAGTCCAGGTCACAAAAAGCAGTGTCAATTATACACCAAAAATTTTCCATTACAGTATATTGCTCAATTTACAAAAATTCAAACTCCAGGAGTTTAAAAAGCTACATTTAACTCAATTAAAAGCTGCAAAGGTTAAAGATCACAGAAACAGAGAAAGTTTTAACCAGGTTCACTACAGAGAAATTTGCTGAACAGCAGCTAAACCACTAAAAATTCAGGTAAGCATCCTTTCAACATACTACCAGCACCTGAAATGTCCTAAAAAAGACTAAAGTGCTGAAAAATTAACAGATTCAAAAACAAATATTAGAGAAAATAATACACAGACTTTTAATCAAACAATATATTTGACTTTAATAACCTATAGTTTTCAACCCGTCAGGCTCATTCATTCCACAGACTACATAATAATTTACCCCATCAGATTAACTGCCATTCATCTCACTGCAGTTTCTAGGATTTTGCGCACAAAAAAATGCTGTATCTGCCAATGTAAGTCACCGCACTTCAAAAAGTGGTTCACTGAAATGAAGCGCTTTAAGATGCAATAAGGTGCTATATAAATGCAAGTTTTTTTTTTGTCTTTATGATGAATTCTACTCAACCCACAATCTCCAAAATCCAACTTCTGGAAAAAAAAGAGACAGAGGAAAGGCAGCTGACCAAGACTCATGTTACTTGATTTGTCACAGAAATTGAACCAATTTTTCATCCTGAGCAACCATACCAAAATTTCCATGTTTCTACATGCTTAAAACTTTTCTGCGCACTTTCAAACAAGGCAAGCCCAATAATACAAACCTCACTCGGCTGGAGGCTTTTCATTCCACCAAATGCTCCCTTCTAGTATGCTCATTATTATTCTTGCCCTTTCATATAACTATTGGATAAAATGTCTTGAAAATAATGACTGAAGTGGTGAAGGTCAGACATGGTTATACTTTGCAAAGTACTGACTATTTTTTTTAAAAAATGCTTCAAACATTTAACAGAAATTGCTGTGCTATTTATTCTTCAATCCTGGAAATTATACACTGCATATAGAATTGTACAATCTGTGAAATTACATTCTTTGCTAGAATTGTTAAAGGAGCTTTTTTATTCCATTGCTGAATCAGAGTGCAAATTTAGTCATAAATGTATTCAATGAACACTTGTGTAATACTTCAACTTACTAAAAAAAGTTAGGTGAGAATTAACTTAAATGATTTAGGAGAAGTTGTAAATGTAACATAAGGAATGCCACACTAGTCACATTCACACAAATAACAAAAACTAATATATGGACACCTCCCTGCAGATACCCCATAGTTTTAAAGTTAGTAAAACTACTTATTACAGCACATGCCTCTGACCTAAAGTTAACAGTGCAAAAACCTGGATGCTTTGAATACGAAGCATATATTAAAAACATCAAAATACTACTTCTATGCTTAACCTAACAGACATGTTTTTAATTACTATTTAAATGTTTGGATTCTGACATTGTTACATTTCTATTTTTCATTCAAATCCTAGAAAATATTCCAAATAGTCAAAGATGTGCAGGTTAGGTTGACTGGCCATGCTACATTGCCCCTTGCTGCCAGGGAGATTAGCAAGGTAAATACGTGGGGCTACGGGGATAGGGCCTAGGTGAGATTGTTGTTGTTGCAGGCTCGATGGAACTGACTGACCTAACTAACCAAACTAACTAGCCAAACTAACTAACCAAACGTCTCCTTCTGCACTATAGGGATTCTATTATAATATTCCTAGATGAGAGGAAAGAAAATGAAACACTAAAAAATGCAATGTTAAGAAATCATTATGCTTAAAAGAACAGTTTGTGTGAAGTGAAATTTCAAAAAGTTACTTTGTGACACAAGTCAAGACTTTCACCTTTGGGACATGGGTTTGAATCCACTCTCATCAGATGAGGCTGAAACATCTTACAGAAATCAGTCTCAGCCTAGTTTTTTCGGGGAGTCTGAATCCGGAGCACAAAACTAACCACTGATTAACAGATTCATTTGCATTTACAGTGAAAATTGGTAGAATCAAAGATTTTACAGCACAGCTATTTGTCCCCTTATGCCAATGCTAGCTCCCTGAAAAGAGCAATCTGTTTTTAAATCTTACAGTCCTGCCTTTTCCCCCATACATTAACATTTCACTGTTTCAAATATTTATGCACCTTGCTTTTAAGAGCAATTAGTGACTATCCTTCCATCATTGTGGTGCGAGTAAAATGTTTCAGGAGCCAATATTCTTCTGGACATACTGTACATTGTTAGACAGAATAGATGGAAATTTTAATTACATCAGGCTATACAATATCAGATTTAAAGAGTATTTGATGTTGATCCTGAGTAATTCTACCCCCAATATCCACTCTGTAAAAGCACATGTTTTATTTAAGCCAAGTTCCTCAAATTTTTGTGCCCAACAGTTCTGATCAATGTCTAACAAGTAACCCAAGTTTGGAATAAAACATTGATCTTATGTATATACAAACTAGAATTTTTTTTTTTGAAGTAATTTGTTTTTACATTTTTAGAGTTAAAATACTATGATCTTGCATCAAAGAGTAAACAGCATCCAAAACCATTACCTATATCTCTTTTTCCTGGAACGTGATCTAGAATGAGATCTTGACCTAGAGCTGGAGCGAGAACGAGACCTTGATCTCGACGAATGAGATCGAGAGTTTGACCGAACCATTCTGATCTTCAAGTGTCACCTTTTTAAAAAGAGCAGAACCTGAAAAAGAGACATCTTATATTTTATAGCTTACCTTCAACATGAGCTCGGAATCTCTTTTAAAATAGTTTTTGCAATAATCTCATTGGATGGACAGCTCGATTTATCTTATATTTTGACATGTTTAAGCAATGCTAATTTAAGACTCATATTGGGTGATATTAAATGATTTGCATGCATAGTATGCACTTCCATCCACATCTGACTGATACATTTCTGATGGCACTTTCAACATCAACATTTGCACAGCAGTAAATTATGGCATAATTTGCTCATGTTTGCCTCCATTTTTAATCTAATTTCCTTGTTTTTTTTGTAGTTTTTGAGCAAGAGAAGGGATGTTACTCTTCAGCTGCTGGGCAGAAGGGTTCTAAACATGACTGTACCTCTTGTATTCCTTACGTGGCTTCGATGAGTTGAAAGACATTTTTCATTTCCTGACCTTTCCTCTGTTTTTTCCCCCCCAAAGGAGATAACTTCACTGAAAAAACAGTGTCAGCAATTTATAGAAATCATAGAAACCCTACAGTGCAGAAGGAGGCCATTCGGCCCATCGAGTCTGCACCGACCACAATCCCACCCAGGCCCTACCCCCACATATTTACCCGCTAATCCCTCTAACCTACGCATCTCAGGACTCTAAGGGGCAATTTTAAACCTGGCCAATCAACCTAACCTGCACATATTTGGACTATTAAATTTGGACAATTAAATGAAAAAAATATCTAATTTATATAGTGGGAGACTGTCTCCCACAGGTATAGTCTGGAACCATTCCAGGTAACTAGGAAGTACATTCTGAAAAGTTACAGTTCTGAGGGATGGGCCGATTGAAGGAGGCAGCACAAAGCAGCCCTTTATCCAGTTCTCTCCAGTTTCCGTATTGGTTCCAGTCCCAGGAGCAGAGGTTTGAGATAAGGTACGGTGAAAAATGTTACCCTCCCATTCAGACATAGTTTTCAAAGTAAATTTTTTTTTAAAAAGAGTAGGGCAAATCTGTTGATAAAGCCTTTGTAGCAGATTCTCTGGCTGATAAGAGAGAACCAGGCAAGGATAATGGATCTCCAATCAGAAACAATAAATGTTTTATGACTGCTGTTGAGTTGGAGCTGCTTTTCAACTTACCTATTCCTTTAAGATGAGAAAATCTAATTGATATGAGCAAGCACAGCCCAAGTTTTCAGGATTTAACTGCTATTTGCTCAAGGGATCCTGCAGATTAGAAAGGACCCGTCAATTTTAGGTTGCAGCACCCACCATTTTAAAATAGTTTTACTTTACATCATTAAGTATGACAGCTGGAGCATAATGCCTGGGTATAATGATATTATTGTATTTTTCTTTCTATCAGATTTCTTAGGACATCATTTACAGAAAGGTCAAACTAATGAAAAGTACTTACTAGTCAGATAGGTAATGCAGCAGCTAATTTCAACACAATGAAAATCAGCAATTAAGTGAATGACTAGTAAATCTTATTATTTTTCGGTGGAGTTAGTTAAAGAAAGACTGCTAGTCTGGAACAAGCTGATGAAACCTCAGTTTCAACTAAAAGACTGCAACTTCAACAGTAACCCTCAGTACTGCACACACATCCTGGAAAGGAGCTTGATTTATAATGAGGAGGAGTCCGGAGCCAAAACCTATATCAAATTAGCCAAACTCAGACCCTGTTTCTAAGGCTGGACAATGACACAATGTATAATGCAGCTACCAAACTGTAATTACGTCTCCCTTCATTAAAAACAATTTTAATTCAAAACCATAACCAAATTTATTTTTATTTGTTGATGGAATGTGGGTATCACTGACTAAATCACATTTATAGCCCCTCCCTAATTGCTCTTAAGGTGATGGGGTGTTAGGGAGTTCCAGGATTTTGACCCAGGAACAGTGATATAGTTCCAAGTCAGCATGGTATGTGGTTTGGAGGGGACCTTGAACGCGCTGTGCCTGTGCACCTGCTGACCTTGCCCTTCTAGGTGGCAAATGTCACAGGTTTAGAAGGTGCTGCCACTATCCATCAGTGGTAGAGAGAATGAATGTTGAGGATGGTGGATGGGTGCCAACCAAGCAGGCTGCTTTGTCCTGGATGGTGTCCAGCTTCTTGAAGGAACTGCACTCATCCAGGCAAGTGGAGAGTATTCCATCACAATCCTCACTTGTGTCCTGTTGAACAGGTTTTGGGGAGTCAGAAGGCAAATTACTCGCTCCAGAATTCCTAGTCTCAGATTTGATCTAGTAGCCAGAGTATTGCAATGGCTAGTCCAGTTCAGTTTCTGGTCAATGATAACCCCCAGGATGTTGATAGTTGATAGTGGGGGATTCAGCGTTAGTAATGCCACTTAACGTCATGGGGAGATGGTTAGATCCCCTCTTGTTGGAGATGGTCATTGCCTGGCATTTATGTCACATGAACAATTATGTTACTTGCAACTTGTCGGTCCAAGCCCAAATGTTGTCCAGATCTTGTTGCATATGGACACGACTGCTTCAGTACCCTAGGAGTTGCAAATGGTGATGAACATTGCTGCAGTGTACATCCCCACTTCTGGCCTTATAATGGAGTGAAGGTCATTGTTTTTTATATGTTTATTGAAAATTCTTATTTTGCATAGCAAACAAACACAGATCCACACAGTGCTCACGTGTACATTCCAACGCAACTGGGCACAGGACTCCCCGTGGCCAGGGGACAAGCCCCTGGTACCCCCGGCACCCACACCGCCCAAGTGCACCGGTAATGACGGTAATAATATAAAAACAAAAAGGCAGCGGAACGCCACTGGAGAACCAACTGAGTGCCCAAACAGCCCAGCCTATAAACTAGCGAGCAGAGAGAAGAGAGACAGTGAAGGAGAGAGAAGACGAGTGAGGGAGTGAGAGGGAAAAAAGTTCTCGTGTTGATCCCCACACCTCGGCAGGGTGGGCATGTGTTCTCAGGTAAAGGGCCTGGGTGCGGCCACCAATCAAGGGAGGGAGGGAGGGGGGGGTTCTGTAGGAGCACCCAGAGGCCATCGGGTATCTACTCACCCGGCTCCAACTGCAGCATCCCAGCTATAAATGGTTGCCAGGTCTTATAAAACCTAGCAGTGGACCCATGTAGCGTGCACCTCATCTTCTCCAGCTTAATGGTATCTACCACCTCCTTCACCCACTGAGTGCGTGTCAGGGGTGCACCTAATTTCCACCAAAACAGGATTAGTTGTCTTGCCAGAAGTGTAGTGAAACCTACAAAATCCGCTTGGAATTTCGGCAGCTGTGGATTTAAAGGCACGACTCCAAACAGGGCAACCTGAGGGTGATGCACTTATGTCCCGATCTAGCATTGCCACAATCGTCCCAAATATCGATGTCCAGTAGTTATACAGTGATGGGCAAGCTCAGAACATATGTAAGAGGGTGGCAGGAGCTTGCCGGCACCGTTCACAAATGGGGCTTGTGTCTGGGTACATTCTAGAGAGTCTAACCCTGGTTAGGTATGCTCTGTGAAAGAGTTTACATTGTATCACACCCAGCTTGGCACATATTGAGGAGGAGTGTACTCGATGCAGCACCATGTCCCAATCCTCCTCCAAGAATTCCTCCCCCAGATCTCGTTCCCATAAAGATTTAACAATTGATAGAGAGTTTTGTTGGGACAGAATTTGAGAATAATGAACAGAAATGATACAATGCATAGTAATAGAAGGCACTAAGATGATGTCAATGGGGGCATGAGGTGGGAGCATCAGAAGTTGGGGGTCGGCCCTCCGCACAAAGTCCTGAATTTGCAAATCTCTAAAAAAGTGCATTGCAGGTAAAGCAAACTTATCCACCACCTGCTGGAATGACGCAAACAATGTCCACATACAAGTCCCGGAACGTTTCGATCCCATGCTTGACCCATATGTTGAAGGCACTGTCCAAAACAGATTGAGGGAAAAAAATGGTTAGCCGATACTGGGGATGCCAGCAACCAGGCCTGAAACCAAAGTGGTGTCTAACTTGCGTCCAAGTTCTAAGAATTGACTTGACAAGTGCACTCCTAGTATACTGGGAGGAGGGACAATTTACCGGAGAACATATCAAGGCAGCCAGGGAAGACGGAGCACAGGAGGAGGATTCTAACTGCAGCCAACAAGGAACCTCCTGTTGCCTCTCTCTCTGCACCCAATATACTATCACTCTCATATTGGCTGCCCAATAATAAAAATAGAAAATTGGGCAATCCCATTCCCCACCCCCTTCTCCCATTTAGGGCTTTGCAAGACTGTCCTCCGCATTCTTGGGTTTTTCCTATTCCAGACAAAGCTTGAAATGAGCCGATCAAATCTGTGAAAAAAGGATTTGGGGATGAACACCAGGATGCACTGAAGGAGATATAAAAACGTAGGTAGTATGTTCATCTTCACCACATTGATACGGCCCGCTAATGATAACAGGAGGATTGACCAAGGTTTGAGGTTCTGTTCCATCCGCCCCATGAGTGGAACAAAGTTAGCTCCAAAGAGCCGTGAAGGTCATTGTTGAAGCAGCTGAAGACATTTGGGCCTAGGACACAACTCTCAGGAACTCCTGCAGTGAAGTCCCAACTACAACCATTATTTTTCCTTGGGTTTAGTGGTTAAGTTCCTGGTGTTGTTCTTGGATTTGTCTGGCAATAAAGGACAATGTCAGAGGTCCCTCTGGAAGATCAAAAGGCAAAAATTGTCTCTGAAAGGATTTCCTCAGCCACAGGAAGTAGGCGAATGCGTGCCAAGATTTTCCTTGCTAGGGACAAGAGGGAAATACCTTGATAGTTTCCACAATATGATTTCTCTCTCTTCTTGAAGATACTTATAATCAGATTTTCTTCCCAAATCCATAGGATGAGTGCATGGAGTCTTGATGTAAGCAAGAGCGCACCAGCTTTGAAAACCATCAAGGTTGCTGGCTTTGCTGTTTTTCATGTTTGATTGCTTGTTGCAGTTCTCACTTCCATGGTGGTTTACCCATGGATTCAACCACAGGGTACTGGGGATATAACCCAGAGACTATCACCTGCTGCTGCGTATTCAGTTGAGAAGTTGTTGGAAATGTTCTTTCCAGCAGTGATGGACAGATGCATTGACATAATCAAGCAAAAGGGGATTTGGTCAATTGGTCTTGGTCAAAAGATGACCCCTGGTAGCTTCAAAAACTTTGCACATCATGACGATCAGCAGATTGTTGGATCTTTTGGATTCTCTTTTCCTACCACTTGTTCTTTATCTTCCAGACTGATCTCCGGATTTCAGCCTTGATCTGTTGAAATGCTGTCTTCACCGAAGGGTTATAGAGTGCAGAAGGCCATTCAGCATGTCTGGATTATGTCATAGTGCCATTCTCCTGTCTTTTCCTCGAACTCTTGCACAAATTGCCCAATGACCCCTTCAATGCTTTGATTCAACCTGCCCACGCCACACTTCCAGCAGTGCATTCCAGGCTCAAACCACTCGTCGTGTAAAAAAGTTGTTTCTCACGTCACATTAGGTTCTTTTGAAAATTCTTGATTTGGGCAAAGAGCCAGGCTGTAAATTAGGGCAAAATTCTACATTCAATGCACTTTTTAAATATATTATTTCACAGAGTGTGGGTGTTGCTGGCTAGGCCAGCATTTATTACCCAGCCTTAAGTGCCCTCAAGAAGATGGTCATGCACTGCCTTCTCAGACCACTGCAGTACATCAGGTGCGGATACAGTGCTATTAATAAAGCAGTTCCAAGATTTTGATCCAGCAACAATGAAGAAACGGTGATATACATCTAAGTCAGGATGGTGCGTGGCGTAGAGGCGAACTTGCATGTGGTGGTGTTCCCATGCTTCTGCTGCTCATGTCCTTCTAGGTGGTAGGGGTCACAGGTTTTGAAGTTGGTGCTGAAGGAGCCTTGATGAGTTGCTACAGTGCATCTTGCAGATGGTACTCACTGCTGCCACTGTGCGTCAGTGATTGAGGGAGTAGATGTTAACGGTGGTCTATGGGATCCCATTCAAGCAGGCTGTCATGGATGGTGTCAAGCTGGAATGTTTGTTGGGAGTTGAAATCATTGAGGCAAGTGGAGAGTATTCCATCATTCTCTTTCATCTTGTAGATGGTGAATAGGCTTTGGGGAGACAGCAGGCGAGTTACTCACCGCAGAATTCCAGTCTCTGATCTGCTCTTGTTGTTACAGTATTTATGTGACTAGTCCAGACCAGTTTCCAGTGGACAGAAAACCATGGAAAATCAACAAGAACAGAACTTAGTGCGGGTGGCCGAGACCTGAACAAATTGGGAGCAAAGATGGTGTTGGATAAATTGTGCCAAAGAGGTGATAAGGATGGGCAAGGTCTCAGTGACATTGTGATCAATCTGAATGATTTTTTTTTAAAGATTACTTTCTATTCAACTAGAGATCTGACCTTGGCTTTATTTGTGGAAAGATAAGAGTATGCAGACGTTGCTGTTCTGATACTCTCTGTTCCCACTCTATACTGCAAATCGCTACATACATGAGAGATACCTATTAGGCAGTAACATTAGATTCATAGAATCATAGTGCATTATCTAAACCGAAGTAAAGGAAGTGCACGCAACTTTATTCCAAATATAAAAACGACATTTAAAATAACACTCTTTTATGTTCCACAGCAAGATATTCCAAACCTTAGCATACAATATACAACTAGTAAGCCATCAGTTGGTACAAATATGCTCCCTTTTTAGCTCTTTAAACTTCCAAAGTTCAACTATGATTAGCAAAATCATTATAAAATAATAAATTACCTAGTGATTAAATGCATTCTTAACTTAGTGACCAGCATTATTCAAACAACCAATTTCTGAATCTACACTTCTGAATTGTTATTTTTAAACTAAGAACAACAAAATTCTCCCAATTAGAGCCCAAATTAAAGTGAAATGAAAGGAATTCTGCTCTGCCATGAGCATTGTATAGAATTACAAGTGAAAATGCAGCATTAAGTTATGATCCCAGTTGATATTATGACTGGCTCCTCAAATGGAACCCTGGTTCAGAAGACAGTAACATTTTTTAAGAACACATGGAGGAACAGACTCATAGGAATCTGTGAGCATCAAGAAAAAAATTAAACATGAAAAGGTAATAATACGATACTCCTTCACTCCCCCTGATCTTCAAATGACAAACGTACACAAATTTCAAGGATAACACCCCACTTTAGGTTTCTGGCAATGGTTTCCTTGCCCCTTACTCCAGCAGGCACATGGGACTACCACCACCTGCAAGCTTCCCTGAGTCAAACAGCATCCAGATTTAAAACAATTATTCCTGGGTTAACATCCTGAAACCCTTCCAAACAGCACTGTGGGCATACCTGCACTATGTGAACTGCAGGGATTCAAGAAAGCATCTCCCCACAACCTTCACAAGTATAAGTGGGGATGGGCAACAAATGTTGAGGCTTGACAGCAATGCCCACATTCCATGAATGAATAAAAACAAACAGGCATGGTTACTAAGCTTGCAATAATTAGTATTCTAAATAGGTTTCAGATGCAACAAAATTGGCAAGTGAGCTCAACATTCAAATTCAGTATTGTGCATTAAATTGTTCATACGAAAAAGTTAAACAGAATTAAAAATTCAGAAGTGAATTGCGATCATTTATAACAGCAAACTGGCCAAATTAACAAATTGTGTGGCTCTTGTTTAGCATATTAATAAACAGCATTACTGCATAAAAATGACAGGTGAGACCTGATTTTTGGTTTTCCCAATTTGGTGAAAAAATTGAAATTTCATTATTCCTTCACTATGAAATGATAAAACACATGCAAGACAGCCTAGAAACAAAGCTAGCACCAGTTCCAATCAGCACTCACCACGTTCCCCTTTGAATTACAATTCAGGAAGTTTTGGCAACACTTTGGCTCCTCCAGTGGTTTCAAATTGTCAAATAAAAACACACAACCTCTTTATATGCAATTCTGAATAGAAATAAAAAAACCAAAACGTAGCCAGTTGGAACAGTTAGACACTGCTCCAAAAATGAAAAGGTTAATTCATAAACTCAATCCTGTTCAGTGATAACAACATACCAAATGACAAAGGTTATAGACTCATTTTGAAATTCAATCCTGATTTAACCTTGAAAAATCCATCACTCTTAGTAATCTTAATAGGATCATTCTATAAATGCTGTGAATGGAACTTTTTACAATAATTTGATTACATACTCGGAATGTTCTCTTACTTTAGAAACACTGAAGAGGTGTATTAATAAACTAGATAGCCAATCATTAATAAGTTATTTTCCAACACACCTGGTTAGAGTTTTGTTGTAGATCCACACCAAATGTTATGTTCCAATTAGCCGTTTTCTTTTTAATCTTTTCGCAAGCTTTTACTTCTGTAGATAAAGATAAATGCTGCAGTTAATCTAATGCCTGGGATATAGAAACATAGAAGAGCAGGAGGAGGCCATTTGGTCCTTTTGAGCCTGCTCCGGCATTCATCACAATCATGTTGATCGTTCAACTCAACAGCCTCATCCTGCTTTCTCCCCAAAGCACTTGGGGCAAATAGGATCAAAGGTTATGTCCAGCCGCCTCTTGAATACATTCAATGTTTTGGCATTAACTATTTCCTGTGGTAATGAATTCCACAGGCTCACCACTCTTTGGGTGAAGAAATGTCTCCTCATCTCCGTCCTAAAATGGTCTACCCCGAATCCTCAGACTGTGACCCCTGGTTCTGGATTCTCCCACATTCGGGAACATCCTCCCTGCATCTATCCTGTTTCGTCCTGTTAGAATTTTAAGTTTCTATGAGATCTCCCTCCCCCAACCCATCTCAAATCTTCAAACTTCTAGCTAATTGAGCTATTCAATAAGTCGCTCTTCATTTGTAAATCCGTAAGTGATTTCGTTATCACTTCAATTTCTTAAGCATGCAAGAGGGGTGAATTTAATAATATCACCCCCATAATCAATTTATCCCCATATCTGATTTTTTACCACAATTAATCCTCACTAAAAGGGACAAAGAAAGTGACTTTGGTTCCAGGCTACACTGCATCGCCTTGGGACACCAAAGGGAAGAATCCATGCCTTTCCTTCCAGCAGACAGATTCACTTTCTGGAAGGAACATGGTGTCAAAAGAGGATACATATCAAGCTTGGTTAAAATATGAAGAAAAGGATGTCATCAGTTGGTTCATGGGAAGAAGTGTATTTGACAGCATAATAAACCCAACCAAAAAATGGATTAATAGCTGGTGAATTAATCTTTACAGTCCACCACAGGACTAACTAGAGACATGCTGTAAGACTTCAGAATTTGATCGCAAGTATTTGCATAACATATAACATGGGCAGCGTACAGACTATAAAAGGGTTTGCAATTGTTACACCCTGACCTGCTCAGTGATTTTCCATTATAAATCAATGTTCACAGTACTAAATTACCAGTCCCGCTTTGCAGTTCCATTAAATTGAAAGACGACAAAGTTGAATTTACAACTGGAAAAGATCAACTGTATTTGTGGCCATTCCTGAAACTTCAAAATATTCCAGTGCTATCTTTGAAAGATTCCAAAGATACTGTCAGACCTGCATACATATTCCAACACTTTTTGTTTTGTGTCAGATTCCAGCATCCGCAGTCATTTGCTTTTATCTTAGGGTCTTAACCTTAGCGTTAATCAGTCTGAATCCTGTTTTATCATCACTGCAATCTATTAGATAGTGTACCATCATACTTCAGGTTTAAAAAAGAAATCCACATAAAGATAACTGTAGCACAGATTTATCATTCCAGTTTTTTACATAAAGTAATCTATTGTCCCTTATGTTTGAAGATTGTGTAGCAGAAGGTTAAACAGTATATTATAATAATGCAAATCTTTTGAAATTTGGAAAACAAAGTCATGTTGCTTTTATGGAATTATGTTAAAATCATGCCAAAATTACTGCTTTCATGAGAAATACATTGACTAAATAATTAAAAACCTACAAATAAAAATTACTCTCTTCCCAAGTATTTCATGTCCTAAAGTCTTAAATGTCTTTCTCATAGAAATCATCCATTGAAGGTCAACTCTATAAGAGGCATCTAATTCCATGAAGGACATATTTTGGGCACCATCACAAGATGGAAGATGATTGCATACCCAAAGATTTTCTGCATGGAGACAGCTGGAGCCAGAAGGCCAGTAGGTTGCCCAAAGCTGCTCTTCAAGGATGCTTGCTAGTGTGACATGAAGGCCCTAAAAGTTGACACTGCACACCTAAGAGACAATAGTCACTGACAGAAAAATGGCAACATCACCTGTGGGCCAACATGTGCCATCATAATGATCAGTGGTTACAGCAGTTTGGCAACAGGTGCCAACACTGAAAACAACCACCCACGAAGAACCTGAAAATCACTTCATTCGTGGAACTTGTGGTGGATTTTGCCTCTCACAGATTGATCGCATTAGCCATCACTGAAAGTGCACCATGTGAAGCTAACCCACCCCCAAAGGGTTTGATTTGCTGCATGCTCATCATCTTACGTAGATGCATGGATGTGGATGGCATGTTTTGGGAAGAACTAACTCTATAAACAATAGGAAAAATGCTTAGTTTTTGCAGGATTAATTAAACTGAAGACACAACTGTTTAAAACATGATACCTAAACTTGACATACACACTATACAGCACAGTGATACAGTATATATTTTAAAGCACATCTTCACACCCACACAGTCTTTTTACCCTTTGGGGAAGCAGTGGGGAGAATGGTGGAAAGATTCAAAATTAGCCCATTAAACAAGGTTATAAATGCTTCTTCTGTGGCCAACGTGACTGGCATTGAACTCAAAACCACAGCATCTGGGGTAACAGTAGCGGCATTACCACTGAGCCACAAGGCCTCCTATACTGCATATATCCTGAACTGAGTACTCTTAAATGTAATTTGACATATTTTAATTCAGCAACTGCAGCTCAAAAGTAGACAGATCAGCCAGTAAGCTTTAACAAGCACACACTGTTCCTCGAAGGATATAACCTCAATTCCTGTCCAATGGGGCTTTATATAGAAGAAATTTATGTAAATACCAATAACATTTTCTCTTCCTCATAGGAATTCAAGATGTATCATTTAGTTATCTGATTTCTTAAAAAGCTCTTCCAATTTGGTAGAATATCTTACTCTTAGGCAGTCCCTCAGGATCAAGAGTGACTTGCTTCCATGCCAGTACGATGGATTCATCATCTACCACTGCCCTCACTCCCAAGATACCAGTAAATGGCTCACATTTTCCGGGATCTTAACAATGATGGGTTGATGGAGGTGTTGTGCTGTAGGAGCTGGTTGCAAGAGGACCTTGGTTTTCCCTGGTGTTTAAATCTGGGACTCAATTTCTGAGTGAGCACACATTGAAGTTCAATGATGGAGGTTGGGATGAAATTGGATTGAGTGAAGTAGGCTGATCAGTTTCCTGCCTGCTCCATTGATTATCTCCACACCTGTGGGTAGTTTGCTGAAGGTGAGGTGCAGTATTGCAGCGAGAAAAATGGAGAAGACAGTTGGTTCAATGTTACAATTTTGTTTGACCCCAGTCTTCATGGGGTCTGTGGTCATCCCGTTGGTGATGATCACTGTTTGTATGCCATCACTGGGTAAGTGGAGTAAAGTGGCAAATTTCTGTGACAGCCAAATTTTAAGGAGACTACTCCCTCCATCAGTTCTTGCAGTCAACAGAGTCAAAGATTTTCTGGAGATTATAAAAGGCCCCTGTTGGGTGCTGTTCTTTGAAGATGTTGCAGTGAAGATCATGGCTGAACTGCCTCTTGATGGACAAAACCTACACTGGCAACTCTGTTTAAATTTATTTATCGTCACAAGTAGGCTCACACTAACACTGCAATGAAGTTACTGTGAAAATCCCCTATACGCCCGTTCGGATGGAAGGAGTTCTTCAGCCACCAGAAGGATGTGGGTGAGGAGGATGCTTTTAATCATCTTTCTTGTGGCAAACAGCAGGGAGATTCCTCTGAAGTTACTGTAATTGGGCTTTCTCCCTTCTTGAATATAATCCCGATCAGTGTCCCTGACTTCCCAGGCATGTGCTCTCCTTCCCAAATGATGAAGGAGGTCGAGCAGCTGCGCCAGGAGGGTATCTCTGCCATGTTTCAGATTTTCAGCAGGGATTCCTTCTGCTCCATTGGCCTTGCTGATTTTCAGCTTTCAAATGGCTTTTCAACTTTAGTCCAGACCGCGGTAGTGCTGAGACCAAGCCAAATATTCTACCAAACACTTCACAAACGGACACGGCACGGTAGCACAGTGGTTAGCACTGCTGCTTCACAGCTCCAGGGACCTGGGTTCGATTCCCAGCTTGGGTCACTGTCTGTGTAGAGTTTGCACATTTTCCTCGTCTGCATGGGTTTCCTCCGGGTGCTTCGGTTTCCTCCCACAGTCCAAAGATGTGTGGGTTAGGTTGATTGGCCATGCTAAAATTGCCCCTTAGTGTCCTGAGATGCGTAGGTTAGAGGGATTAGTGGGTAAATATGTAGGGATATGGGGGCAGGGCCTGGGTGGGATTGTGGTTGGTGCAGACGCGATGGGCCAAATGGCCTCTTTCTGCACTGTAGGGTTTCTATGATTCTATGAAACTAATGCGATTATGGGGGTTAGTGGGGGAAGTCAACCAGGTTGAGTATCTGACCACTTCTAATATGCACATGAATATCTTGAAAGATGGTGTGAAAACAGGATTCGGCTTGGTAATGATCCACAACTGAACAGTCTATTCTTCTTACTGACAATGTTCGCAAATAAGTAACAGCCACTTGGGCAAGTGCCAAAGGGTACGTGGCATCACATTCTAGTGTTGTTGTCCAAACACAATAACAACTGTCTACAAGTCAAGCACAATTTTATCCACATGCAAATTTTAGTAGAAACCATCTTATACATTGTACTTCACATTTATATTTCTTAACATCTATCATTATTCAATGTAAAACTGTCTCACTTTTGTCATTCTGACATGAAATTTATCACTATTATTTAGGTAACCCTATAAGTACTACGTTGTACAATGAGTTTCCCCATTAAATGTCTGCAAAATAAAAACAGTCATACACATATTAGTGCAGCTTCTATGTTTTTGTCCAGCAGTTGTGAACAATAGTTTGACTTTATCAGGGAGATTCCTGAGAATGTTGACTCTCAATGACACATGCCAGTCCTGCTGCTGTTCTCCATCCAGAATGTAATTTAATGCTGCTTTCTCCTAATCACGATGTGCCCAGATCAATTCTTTAGTGGTTGATCTTACTTTCTGCTGGCCTGCAGCAGTTATTCCTATTGGTCTAACAGATAATGATGACAGCTTCCTCTACATAGAATGTTGCTTGTGTTTCCATGGTGCTGAAGACCAGTATTTTCACCCACATCTGGCATCATTCCAGTAGATAACCAATTTGTAGTAAGCAAATGAGTGCACACAATATTCAAGAAAATTCTCATACACTCTGATTTTCAGCTTCCTATTTTACCAACAAACACATAAAAGATGAATAATCATAAACCTACTGGACAAAATTAGTTAGGATTCAACATTCAGGAGATTCATGTAAAATAAAGAGTGGCAAAAAATCTTGGAAAAAAAGGATGAAATATTGAGTATTTAATACATCATAATGCAGCAAAGTGTTGATGAAGACAACGTATGCCACAACTTACTTTTTCTTTTAATAAAGATACCGAAGGCAGGGAAAAGGATATACTTTTAATGCAATCACTCACTCCCCATTTGTCCCTGCACAAGTTTATTTTTAAGATGCAAGCTTTCACTTGTAGGTAAGATTTCTGGCTTATTACTCATCAACTTCTAGGTCGCCAACCAGTTCATGGCTTCCATTTCATGAGAGAAAGGGCATGAGCTAGCCGATGAATTATACATATTCTTTTTTTAAAAAATCATATTTACTGTCAATAGACCGAACCTAAACTGGTAAAGATGACACATTCAGTCTCAAATTAACCCATATGGGGCAATCAGGGCTGACGAATAAAATTCATTCGATTTACTTAAAAATAAATATTTTATATATTGGCAATGCCATTGAGCATTCTGTTGAAGAACATGTAATTGGAGACTACACCTCTATAGCTCACAATAAACAGTAGGTGATTTATGATCAATTCCTAAACTGACACCAAACCCAAACCTGGGCCGTCGCAGACGAAATTAAAATGGAAATGAATCGACGCTCCGACAGATAAGGTAAAATACTCATTTTATTTGGGGAGCAAGCAAATTTCTTGCAACAGGCGTCTTATTGGATGCTCGGGGCCTACTTCCCCCACCGCGTGTACAGGCAAAGGCACAGATCCTGGTTATTTATTTTTTTAAAGACAAGCTGAAGCTCAGGCGCCGGGGAAGGAAAAGCCATTTTGAACCTTCTGCGCCGCACGGCTCTGCTCCCAGACCGGGGGGAGAGGAGCGGTCTCTCCCCCACCACAACCCGCCCTCATTCACCGGCTCATCCCGCCCCATATCTCACCGGCTACTTTACTTTCCCTCCCACCCTTCCCTCCCCTTTCCATCTCTACTCACAAACCTGCCGACATCCATCAGACGCAACCCGACTCCATCTTGTTTCCTGAGCAATCGGGGTCAGAGGGCAGCACTTCTCCTTCACCGGCTGCTTCACAACCCGCCGCACCTTCCCACTCCCACCACCGGGGGCGATGTTGTGCGCAGGACGTTCTATAACCAGATTCTCATTCCTACCGCAGGTGGCGCTGTCCCAGGCGTTTACAATGCGCTCCCGGCTCCTGCCAGTGGTGGCGCTGCACCGCTATATTCCAAAGATCAGGGATGTTTATTCAGTGTATGTTTCTTGCTTTAAAAAGTTGTCTCGTGCCCTCAATGGGGCAAAGCACAAAACAATTTATTAAGTCTCGGAATGTAATTACAAACAACAACAAATGTATTTATTTAGGGCAAAAACAGAAAATGCTGGAAAATCTCAGCAGGCCTGAGCACCTGTGGAGGGAGAACAGAGCTAACGTTTCGAGTCTGGATGAGTTGAAATGTTGACTATCCTCTCTACAGATGCTGCTGAGATTTTCCAGCATCTTGTTTTTTTTCCCGATTCCAGCATCCACAGTATTGTGCTTTTATTTATTTAGAACCTTGGCATAAACCTCCCAAGGCACTTTACAGAACACTATAAATCAAAATTTGATGCGCATACAGCAATATTACATGGAATATACTGCATAGAAACAGGGCATTTGTCCCAACCAATCCATGTTGGTATTTATGCTCCTTTGGAACATTCTCCCATCTTTTCTCAAAGATATACAGCATGGAAACAGGCCCTTCAGCCCAACCCGTCCATGCTGACCAGGCTTCCTAAACTGAACTAGTCCCATTTTCCTGCGTTTGGCCCATATCCCTCTAAATCTATCCATGTACCTGTCCAAATGTATTTTAAATGTTGTAATCATGTATTCTCTTTATGCTGATTTAGTTTTCCCTTAAATGCATGCATATTATCAGTACAGCACAGTGGTTAGCACTGCTGCCTCACAGCCCCTGGAACCCAGGTTCAATTCCAGCCTTGGGTGACTGTGTGGAGGTTGGAGATTCTCCCCATGTCTGCCTGGGTTTCCTCCAGATGCTCTGGTTCCTCCCACAGTCCAAAGGTGTATGGGTTAAGTTTTAAAGTTTATTTATTAGTGTCACAAGTAGGCTTACATTAGCATTGCAATGAAGTTACTGTGAAAATCTCCTAGTCGCCACCTGTTTGGGTACACTGAGGGAGAGTTTAGCATGACCAATGCATCTAACCAGCACGTCTTTCAGACTTGTGGGAGGAAACCGGAGCACCCAGAGGAAACCCACGCAGACACGGGGAGAATGTGCAGACTCCGCACAGACAGTGATCCAAGCTGAGAATCGAACCCAGGTTCCTGGCGCTATGAAGCAGCAGTGCTAACCACTGTACCACCATACTAATGGTGATTGGCCTTGCTAAATTGCCCCTTAGCAGGGGGAACTATCAGGGTAAATATGTGGTGTTATGGGATAGGAACTGGGTGGATCTGTTGTCAGTGCAGGCTCAATGGGCCAAATGGCCTCCTGCACTGTATGGATTCTATGATATTTCCTTCAATCACTCCCAAAAGTTCACATTCTGATTTTGGATGGAGTTTCTTCTGAGCTCCCTTTGGATTTCTTGGCTATCTTGTATTGATGACATCTAGATATGTAGCTTTCAGGAGGAAACATTTTTGACCGTCATTTTTCAAGAGAGAAGAGACCCAATCTGTTAATCATTTTCTGATATATAATACCCACACATTTCTGGTATCGTCCTTGCAAGTCCTTTTTGCACACGAGTGCCTCTCTATCCATTGTATAATATATAGTGGCCAGAACTGCACACTGTACACCACAATGTGGTCCAACCAAGGTGTAATACAGGTTTAGCATAACTTCTGTACTTTTCGATTCTCCCTCTCTAGAAATAAAGCCTCGTGCTTGTTTACCTTATGTCCTTACTAACCTGTGGCGCAACCTTTAATGATTGGGACGTCTTGTTGAAGTTGTACAAGACATTGGTAAGACCACATTTGGAATACCGTGTTCAGTTCTGGTCACCCTATTATAGAAAGGATATTATTAAACTAGAAAGTGCAGAAAAAATTTACTAGGATGCTACCGGGACGTGATGGATTGAGTTATAAGGAAAGGCTGGTCGACTGGGACTTTTTTCTCTGGAGCGTAGAAGGCTGAGGGGTGATCTTATAGAGATCTATAAAATAATGAGGGGCATAGATCACCTAGATAGTCAACATCTTTTCCCAAAGGTAGGGGAGTCTAAAACTAGAGGGCGTAGGTTTAAGATGAGAGGGGAGAGATACAAAAGGTTTAGAGGGGCAATTGTTTTCCCCACACAGAGGGTGGCAAGTGTCTGGAACAAGCTACCAGAGGGAGTATTAGAGGGTACAATTTTGTCTTTTAAAAAGCATTTAGACAGTTACATGGATAAGATGGGTATAGAGGGATATGGGCCAAATGCAGGCAATTGGGACTAGCTTAGAGATTTAAAAAAAGGGTGGCATGGACAAGTTGGGCCAAAGGGCCTGTTTCCAGGCTGTAAACCTCTATAATTCTGTGGTATTTTTGTCCCTTTGCTTCTCTACCCCACCTAGACTTGCACCTTTTACTTAAAGTCAGATAAACCAAAGCTTATTTAGGAGGTAGGTTTTAGGGAGAATCTTAAAGAAGGAAAGCAAGGTAGCGAGGTGAAGGATGTAGGGAAGGAATTCCAGAGTTGTAAGGTAGAGGCAGCTAAAAGCATAGCCATTAAAGGTAGAGGAATTTAGCCCATTAAGTCTGCACCGATTCTCTGACAGAGCAGTTAATGACTCCCTGCGAACCCCATGGCTCTGGTATCCTGGCTAGCCTGGTCCCAGTCAAAGTTTATGTTGTGGTACGCTATTGCAAATTGCGCATTTGTTATCTCCCTTATGCACTTATGGGAGATGCCACAAAGATCACCACTGATAGCCCTGAAATGAGTCACTTGCATTGAAGCTTAGGGCAGCTGTCACCTTCAGGGCTATTGGCCGTGGGTGACCTCCCAGACACGTGGCACCAACTCCTGCATAATCTGGCAAAGGCAAAGTAAAGCTTATTAGTGTCACAAGTAGGCTTACATTAACACTGCAATGAAGTTACTGTGAAAATCCCCTAGTTGCCACACTCTGGCACCTGTTCAGGTACACTGAGGGAGAATGTAGCATGGTCAATGCACCTAACCAGCACGTCTTTCGGACTTGTGGGAGGAAACCGGAGCACCCGGAGAAAACCCACGCAGACATGGGGAGAATGTGCAAACTCCAAATAGACAGTGGCCCAAGCCTGGAGGCAACAGTGCTAATCACTGTGCCCTCCCTAGGTGACCATCTCCCAGGACATCTGCAGTTTCCTCCTGCACTGGTTCTCACTCATCTGCAGGTAACTCATCCACCAAAATGTACCCTCTGGTCCATTATGGTCACCTCCAAGTGACAAATCTTTGTGGTGCAGCCTCCTGCAATGAACTGGCCCTATCACCCCTTCCTCCTCAGGGATTTGCTCCTGCCTCCATGCTGCCACATGTTGCGCTGGTATCATCTTTCCTGCCCCACAGCTAGTAGAATGATCGCCAACTCAATATTTGTATATTTGTTATACCTGAAAGAAAGGAAAATGAATGGGAGTACTTACAATTCCCTGATCCATTGCTCATTCAATGCAAGGAGCATCCAATCGATAACCAGTCACCCCTGTGATTGCCTTCTCACTGACAACCATTCTTACTCACACCACACAAGCCTCTCCCAACTCTGCGTGACAGCATGGGTGTTTATGTCAAACAACCTTAGTGGCTCTCAAGACTCACCAAGGGTGAGAACATAAGGCTCATGTGTTAACTGGAAAGGGTTAACTAGTGAGTGCCAGTCAGTGGCAAAATCATACGTCACACAACTCGCAAACTGGCCATAACCGGCTCATTCAGAAAGGCTCAGGAATGTAAATAGGCACATGGGTTCACGGCCAGGAGTCCCTTGAGAGGGAGCACGCAGAGTCCACCGGCACCCTGAAGGTCTTCCATGTCCAATAGGCACTGTGGGGACTGGGGTGCCTTATGCACACTCTTGATCACATTTTGGTTTAATGTTTTAAGTTTCATTTACGATTTCCTTCTGGCACTATCCTTTTAAGGGGCTGCCCCTTTAATTTGTCCCTCAGTCTATTTGATTTAACTTAGTTGGTTATTTGATTTGCTGCAAAATAGACCTCCCATGGCAGGCATGGGCGAGCGGATTATTTTCTAGCTGCCACATTAAACTCAACTCGATCATAAACCATCACCTCTCTCTCCAGAGTTACGGCTCATACAAGCCTTGCATTTTTGTACAATCAACCATCAATGCAACCAGGCCTGTCAGACCTGCGACAGGGCCCCTCCACACTACTCAGGCCCTACGTCTGTGCTTCGCAGACTGAGGATGGGTGAGATATGTTATTGGTGTTCTTCTCCCCTCATGGGTGGAAAGCATTATCCCCTTTCAAAGCCTTCTCAATGGTGGGCTACCCAAGATTGGCTCCCAACTCCTCCTAGGTACATCACCCTTGCCCCGTGCTGACCTGGTGGCTGGCTGCTACCCCACCCCCACCATTCAGCATCATTATTCCCACTCTTATTTCATCGTTATTCCCTAGGTATTATTTAAACTTAAATTCTCAACGTATTCATTTGAGCCTTTAACCATTTAGGCAACAGGAGGAAATTTGCTGAAGTAACTCAGGAAATCTTTAACGTTGTAAATTTATACCTATTAAAGGAGTTGATTAGCGTACTACACCTCGTGCTTTCTGGTTCAGTCTTGGGTGCAGGTTGACACTCAATTTCTGTTCACTCCATGTAATATCTGCTTCCTTCTGGACAGCAGGCACTGCAGACAAAGTTCAGGTCCAAACTTGCTCAGTGAAAGCTTCTGCTCATTAACTCATTCAAAGCCACATTATTGCTTTCTAATGGTCCTAAGTGAGGTGAGGCTAATTCTTAATTGGTTAAGGAGTTTGTGATCAATGTGTGATTGGTCAAGGTAGGCATGATCAGTTTCTAATTGGTCTTGAGGTGGTGATCATCTATTGATGTCATTTCCCATTGTCCCCTTACTGGCCCTCTAAGGTGTCAATTACTTGTGTGACCATCCCTCTCAAAGTTTGTTCCTGTTGCTTCTTGCTAAGATGAATGATTTGATATCTTCCTTGTCCATTTGTCCAGGATGGGGGAAATATGCTGCCGTGCCCCCATGACTGATATATTAAGCTCATCGTCTCAATACCTCTTAACTCGTAATAAATCAGGCACCTATCAGTGACTCAATATTTTGTCCAGGTTATTTGAAGGTTGCTGTTACTCCTCTCTGTGGTTACTTGAAAGGACTTTGTTTTAAAACAAAGAATAGAGTAGTAAAGCTGCTTATACCTTTAAAACTAATAAAAATTTACAAAGTGCTAATATAAAATATATAGTATTATGTATCTAATACAAGTGAGAACAGTTTTCTTGTCTGTTTTTACTCGAGATAATACAGCATGCAGCAGTCTGGGAACGTGGATTCATTAGATGTTTAATTGATCTATAGGTGATTTTGTTAAAACAGGCACTTATCAATGTGTTTTTGCTCAGGCAGCTGCTTTGTTATAGTAGTTTGGGATAAGTCAATTAAACATACAGGATAGTTTTGTAAAACATAAGTTAAAGTGTAGTTGAGATTTCTGATTAATTCTAAATATCCAACATGAGGATAATTAGCAGCTAATGTTTTAATATGTGGTTTGAGAATAATACAAAATATTTAAGTAACATCTTAATGTCTCTAAGAAATGAATTTGTAACATGTCAGTAAAATGAAAGATGTATTCATGAAAGATATCAGCACAAATTATGCAACAAAGTAAATTACCCAGGCCGGGTGATAATACCAAAAGATAAAGGCATCTTCATTTGGTTATCGAGCCGGTTTAAACTGGTTAGAGAAATGCTGAATCATAAGAAGCCATTTTTGGGAGAGAATTTCTGTAAAACGAACAGACGAATGACAGATTTATATTTGAAGGTGTCAAAAAATAATTGATTGAAGGACATGCCATCATCAGTGAATGAATGAAATTGCTTTTAATTAAGTGCTGGGCTGATTCATCTGATAACAAAAAGTATAACTATTCTACTCTTTGGCATGAAATCAGATCTTCTGAGAATGCCTCATTGCTCATTTGCTGTGGAGATGAAATTGGAGATCTCCCTTTCAGCCGAAATAAATTTGTCTTGGCTTAATTGTATGTTTGTCTGAATATTGTTAATTTGTAATGTTTTTGATTCTACTATTTCAATGTTTTAATAAAACTAGTTTAATTGAAGAATTTCATTGAACTGAATAAATTTTGCCTGTGAAATGAAGTGTTTAATGAAAAGATTTAGTTTTTAAATTAATTCAGGCCACCTAGAAGAATTTCCCACAACAAAGTAATTACACAGTCTACATAAAATATACAAAACTTGAAAGTGATTGGTGTGCTAAATATATCAGTACATTCAACTAACATAATTTAACAGAACTATAAATGAACAAGTTAATTATGGAGCTTGATTCTAAACTTACAAATTCAAAAGTGGTTACATAGTGTGAAATAAAGTGGCTTCCTTCAAACATCAAGTTAAATTGCACAAGGCTGAATGTTTTAATACTTGTTATTCTTTGCACAATAGGACTTTCAATCTTGAGAATGGAGCTGATAATCTTAATTGCACGGGAGATGATAGTTCCACAACAATCATTGTTCAACATTGATGTTGTGCATCGCTGCCGTGGGGGCCATTTGCTTTTCTTCCCCTGTCAATTTTGAGTGTGATGCTAAGACCAAGTCATGTGATGCGTTTGCATCCCAGAATTCAGCATAAATTGTGTGATTGTGTGTAAACTAAACTGAAATAAAACTAATCATTAATTTCCCTACAGGTTTTCTCAGGAACATTGCCTTTGTCATTATCAGTAGCAGGAATGACATATGATTTTCCTGAGATGATGCCGATGTTGAACTTGAACATGTTAATTCCAATAATCTGTTTAAACTTTCCTGACATTGTGTTATACTGCATATCGTCTTCACAAGTGTTCCTGCCTGTTGTGACTACCCCCTTCTATTGATACTGTTTTGTTCTCCTTACAAACCTGGTTTGCAGTGCTGAACAATGTTATTATCCTTTGGCAGTAATTGCAGAGAAGGAATTTCAGTGTTTCTTTCATGTACCTAAATGCTTTGGGTTTTTCCTCAAATATCACTGATGCTCTGCTAAACAAGCAATCTCTTTGTTCTGCAGCCGTTAGGCTCCTTGTGCTTTTGGCCTTAAGCTACTGTAGGACATTAGATCCTGCAATAACATGTTGAGCCGTAACTTCCTCAGAGTGGCAATCAGCATCGGATTTCCATTCCATACCCACTTACCTGTGCCAAATTTCTTCTGTGTCTGTCATGCCTGACCTACCTGATTCAGGCGGGGCAAGATCCAGGCAGTTCAGTTTTCACCCAAGCTCAGCGTTGAAGTCTGAGTTGGAACAAAGGAGGACACAACCACTTTTTAACCGCACTAACTGCCATAAAGCAAGTAAGTTTAAAGGTGCGAATATTGGGGGGAGGGAGGTCAGACACCAAGGGGGCCAAATGGATTGGACATCCAGGTGGGGGTTGTGTCAGGTTGCGAGCGGTCGGCAGGGTTGGGTTCAGCCGGGTCAGGCCAATAGTGGGGGTTGCGTCAGGTCAGGAAAGGTGGGAGCCAGTGGGTTGGGGATGAGAGTTAGGCCTGCAGGTTGTGGGGGAGGAGTCCCTGCATGTGGGGGAATTGGGGAGTGAGGGGGATTTCCACGTGGGTGTTGGGGTAGGGGCAGTGTACCATGCAGGGATTGCGCTAACAGAAGTTAGAGGTTTACTTCTTCCAACTTTTTTTGAATAACGACTGATGTAACCCTGGCAGAACCATCTGAAGTGAGTGACTTTAAATCGCTTTTTCAGATGGTACAGAGCACAGTACAATTGCCCTGGGGAATGTGCCACTTCTGGACAATTGCCATGCAAATACTTAGCTGGGAAGTTCCGAGAGGGATTCACCAGCACGTCTTTGGGGTCCCACCCTCCCAAATCCAAAGGTGGGGAGCCTGGAAGCTACAGCCCATTTTTACCTAGTTGTAAAACCAGCATAAGTGGCAAATAGCAGTCGCTACAAAAGAAATTGATTGTCATTTGGATATCACTAGAGCAGCATTTGTAGGGGTGGGTGCATGTGGTGAGGCGATGTCTCATTTTTAAAATCTTCAATTCAGTAACGTTCCTTATACTTCTCACCTGCTCTCATGTTTGGGGTATAATGATCTAGTATTCGCTCTTGCACCTACTTCTGTCCGCGTTCCTCTGGTGCTGCTTCACAGTGCTCCCAAAAGTTGCATAATTAATTTGAGCCCTTAAGGTTACCTGCCTTTGCTTCTCTTTCCCTGGCCCCAAGACTGCAAGTCTGTGGCCTTCCCCTCCAATTTGATTTTCAAGTTTGCTGACGACACCACTGTAGTAGGTTGGATCTCAAACAACTACGAGACAGAGTACAGGAATGAGATAGAGAATCTGGTGAACTGGTGCAGCAACAATAACCTCTCCCTCAATGTCAACAAAATGAAGGAGATTGTCATCGACTTCGGGAACAATAAAGGGGAACATGCCCCTATCTACATCAATGGGGACGAAGTAGAAAGGGTCGAAAGCTTCAGGTTTTTAGGTATCCAGATCACCAACAACCTGTTCTGGTCCCCCCATGCCGACACTATAGTTAAGAAAGCCCACCAACGCCTCTACTTTCTCAGAAGACTAAGGAAATTTGGCATGTCAGCTATGACTCTCACCAACTTTTACAGATGCACCATAGAAAGCATTCTTTCTGGTTGTACCACAGCTTGGTATGGCTCCTGCTCTGTCCAAGATCACAAGAAACTACAAAAGTTCATGAATGTAGCCCAATCCATCATGCAAACCAGCCTCCCATCCATTGACTCTGTCTACACTTCCCGCTGTCTCGGCAAAGCAGCCAGCATAATTAAGGGCCCCACACACCCCGGACATTCTCTCTTCCACCTTCTCCCTTCGGGAAAAAGATACAAAAGTCTGAGGTCACATACCAACCGACTCAAGAACAGCTTCTTCCCTGCTGCTGTCAGACTTTTGAATGGACTTACCTTGCATTAAGTTAATCTTTCTCTACACCCTAGCTATGACTATAACACTACATTCTGCACTCTCATTTCCTTCTCGATGAATGGTATGTTTTGTCTGTATAGCACGCAAGTAACATACTTTTCACTGTATGTTAATACATGTGACAATAATAAATCAAATCAAATTCACTTCGCTTCACAATTGTTCTCTTGAGCCACAGGATTATTTTAATGTCAACCAACAGCTGCTTAAAACCCCTCAGTGCCTGATACCCACCCTTTCATCCTGTTGTGTTCCCAGCAACTACACGTGTCATGTGCCTTGAGCGCCACAATTTCATGCATTGAATAAACATTGCATGATTAGAGTGTTGTTAAAGTGAGAATGGTGAAGCAGAGGTAAAGGCCCAGACTTACCATTTGGAATTATAAAGGGAAGCAAAGGCAGGTGACAGAAAGCTTGAATTAATGGAGAAATGTTTGGCAGCAATATGAAGAACTGCACCCAGAGCAACATGGAGGAAGGTGCAAGAGCAAATACTAGCTCGCCCATATACCAAACACAAGAGCAGGTGAGAAAGAATTTTCTGGCCAAGGAAGATTACTAAAGTAATTACATTCACATTTTGCTTCATATTATACGGCAACTTAACCTTCTGTTGAAGTTAGGGCAGGAAAGAATGCAAAGCACTCTGGCAGTTATTCAAATACAAACCAAATAAATGCACAAGCATGCTTGTGTTTTGCCTGAACTCCGCATTGTTGCCTTGGTAATACATTCAGTCTATGACCTTTGTGTGGCAGGGAACACACTCTAAACATTCCTCGAACAAAAGAGGATATATTTTCCTCACTTTGCACAGAGGGATTTTAACTCTGTCCACCTCGGACAAACAAAGGGGAGTTAAAATGAAATCAGTACTCTGTTTCTACTTACAACCTTTCTTTTAATGCTTTGTTTTCCTGGGCAGTTGAAGTACACCTGATTCTAGCTCCGTAGAAGCAGGAGAGGGGGCCTGTAAAAGATGCACTTTCACAGACTTCATTCATGAACACAAAAAGGATTTATTAATAAAAATTGTTCAGCAACCTTATGACTGCAGCTAACTCCCCACACACCTCCTGCCTAAAAGGACTAACCCCCGTGGAGTAATTCCCTACCCTGAATCCCCATTGGTCCCCCAAGCCAGGTGACCTTTAATCAGTTGTGTTGCCCTTTTAAAGGGACAAACACCCTCACATTCCTCCTTCCCAAGGTCTAATCATTGCCTTGAGTTGTTGCTGCCCTGAGGTCTTGCACCAAGGGAGCAGTAATGCCTGAGTCATCTGCAACCCTGGCAGCGCACACTAGGGGAGACGAGCAGACTTGTTTCTAACTCACCAGCCACCCACTATGAGCCCACGATCTTCAGGAACATCTTGTAGGAACCAGAATTTATATTGCATTTAGCAAATGCTATTGTGAAAAAAAACCTACCAATCAAATGAATCTATCAATCTACATTGACTGGGTCACTATTTCAGGTAAAACCCTGACGCATTATAAATTACTGCTGAACAAGTCACAATTTTACACTAAGTCTATGATTTCACATTAAATTCCAGGCCTGTTCATCTATTCAGACCATTACAGGTTCTCAGCTGAATGTCTATTACAGATTTTAATTCCTTTGTGGAGGTTGGACCTCCATACGCCACTGTACAGGCCACTCCCTTTTTATTATCAGAGGAGGTCAGGTTGGTCTTTGTTGTGTTTGCAGTTCAGATTTACTCTCTACTGTGAAAACATGGTGAGTGTGTTGAAGTGAAACAAATGAAGCACATTGCATCTGAAGCTTCATTTTGTGAAGGTTAAATGTTGAGAACGTTGCATGTATATGCATATATATGTGCCTCTGATATATCTACATAAATATATGTGTGTGTGTATATCTAAAATTTAAGTGTATTCATTTGAGAAGTGCTCCAGCCTCGGCGAAGAAACCAACTCCAGGCAAAGATTGTCTGCCTACGGCTTGCCTGCTCTGAAATCACTCTGACATTTAAGAATCAAAAGTTTCAACAGTGCGGAAGAAAAGTTGAACAATGGAGATGTTCTGTGACTCATGCAGACAGCGCCTGAAGAATTTGATGGAACTGATACAGAGGGCCTCAAAAAATCTCTTGCAGAAAATAAAAGACTTCTTCGAGTCAATCCAATGTTGTCCCTGCCTGAAACGTAATAAACCTGCACCAAGCAGACTTTACAAGCCAGTTCTGCAACAACATGAGAAAGAAGCCGCACAGGAGTTTTTGCAACACATAGAAGAAGGTAAGCTGGTGCCTCCCATACAGCTTTTCTTTCAGGCTAATTATATTTGCTTTATTGTATGTTTGACTCACTGCCTTGGGTTAGGGCTAGGTGGGGAATTGTGGCCTGACTCCCAGTCGGATTTATTTTCATCTTTTTGTAATATTTTTAGAATGCAAAGATTGCATTGCAGAAACATTGTTGAACATTGAAAAGTCTAAAAAGACTTTTCACCCTCAGGTTGTTTTCTAGTCTAATTATTCCAGCACAATTGTGGAGTGTTTTTATTTTGCACAGTTAAATATACTTTGACTATCGATACAATCTCATAATAAGTTTTAAAGTTATATAATAACTTATTGTGTAGAATGTAGTGTTTTTTTTTTAAATCTAGTACTTTAAAGGGTCTTTTGGTTTCAGTGCTTCAAAAACTCTCTCTTTATGTGGCTGCAGGCAAAAATAGTCACTCGGTCACCATTGTTAACCCTGCTCCACTGACCGAGGCTGGAAACATTGCAATCCTGTTGGTTAATTTGTAAATATATTTTTTTTCTAAGGAAGGTAATGCTGGTCCATTTACCGAGATTTTGATTATTACTGAACCTTGGTTGAGCAGTAGTATTTTTGTGAGACAGGAGATCATGAATTCAAGCCCTGTTCATTAAACATGTTGGACCAGAAATTGCTGCAATCGGGGGTTTGGCATGAATTATATTAATTAGACTTCTACACTTTGCATCATCGAACTCTACTTTCCCCCTCAAGTTGCTGGAACATTGATTGTTAACAGTGCAGAATAGGGAAGAAATGGCAATGTCGCAGTGAGGCTTCATGAGCACTGTGCCCCATGGTCTATTGCCCTGAACAAAATGATATATGGAGTTAGGTCGCAGATTAGCCATGGTCTCGTTGGGTGCTGAATGGAATAATCCTGTTCCTGTGGGTGGGATTTTCCAGTTCTGCCAGTGGCAGGAATCGTGGTGGGCAGGACTGGAAAATCTGGAATGAGGTCTAAAGTTGAAAATTCACCAGTGGGAAAACAAATTACATTCTTACCTCAGCACTTTCACAACAGGTTGCCTTTCATGCTTGTGAACATCAAGATTTTATTTGAATGACATGAATGCTATTAACAGGGCTACAGACCAGAATCTTGCACTCCTGTGAAATCTTTCACCCCAACAGCAGAATATCGGACTGGAAGGGCAAGAGAGTAGCCAGGTAAAGGGTTGGTCCACTCAAGGATAGTGGAGGGAATTGATGCATGGAACCAGAGGAAAAGGGGCGAGATACTAAATGAATACTTTGCCTCAGTATTCACCAAAGAGAGGGATTTGATGGATGAGGAGCCTAGGGTAGGGTGTGTAGATGTTCTGGGTCATGTCAAAATCAAAAATGAGGAGGTATTGGGCATCTTAAAAAGCATTAAAGTAGATAAGTCCCCAGGGCCTGATGGGATCTACCTCAGAATACTGAGAGAGGCAAGGACGGAAATTGCTGGGGCCTTGACAGAAATCTTTGTATCCTCATTGGCCACAGGTGAATTTCCAGAGGACTGGAGAATAGCCAGTGTTATTCAATTGTTTAAGAAGGGCAGCAGGGATAATCCAGGAAATTATGGGCCGGTGAGCCTTATGTCAGTGATAGGGAAATTATTGGAAAAGATTCTTAGGGACAGGATTTACTCACATTTGGAAACAAATAGACTTACTTGTGATAGATGGCATGGTTTTGTGAAGGGGAAGTCGTGCCTCACTAACTTGATTGAGTTTTTCGAGGAAGTGACGAAGATGATAGATGAGGGAAAGGCAGTGGATGTTGTATATTTGGACGTCAGTAAAGTCTTTGACAAGGTACTTCAAGGTAGACTGGTACGAAAGGTGAAGTCACATAGGATCAGAGGAGAACTGGCAAGATGGATACAGAACTGGCTTGGCCATAGAAGGCAAAGGGTACCAGTAGAGGGGTGCTTTTCTGAATGCAAGGCTGTGACTAGCGGTGTTCCACAGGGATCATTTCTGGGACCTTTGTTGTTCATAGTATATATAAATGATTTGGAGGAAAATGTAGCTGGTCTGATTAGTAATTTCGCAGACGACACAAAAATTAGTGGACTTGAGGATAGTGAAGAGGATTGTCAGAGGATACAGCAAGATATAGACCGGTTGGAGACTTGGGCGGAGAAATGGCAGATGGAGTTTAATCCAGACAAGTGTGAGATAATGCATTTTGGAAGGTCCAATGCATGTAGGAATTATACAGTGAATGGTAGAGCCCTTAGGAGTATTGACAGGCAGAAAACTCTGGGTGTACATGTCCACCAATCACGGAAGGTGGATAAGGTAGTCAAGAAGGTATATGGCATGCTTGCCTTCATCAGTCGGGGCATTGAGTATATGAATTTGCAGGTCATGCTGCAGCTGTACAGGACCTTGGTTAGGCCTCATTTAGAATATTGTGCATAATTCTGGTCGCCACACTACCAGAAAGATGTGGATGCTTTGGCGAGGGTACAGAAGAGGTTTACCAGGATGATGCCTGGTCTGCAGGGTATTAGCTATGTGGAGAGGTTGGATAAACTCGGTTTGTTCTCACTGGAACGACGGAGGTTGAGGGGTGACCTGATAGAGGTTTACAAGATTATGACGGGCATGGACAGAGTGGATAGTCAGATGCTCTTTCCTAGGGTAGAAAAGTCAAGTACTAAAGGACATAGGTTTGAGGTACATGGGGAAAGGTTTAGAGGAGATGTGTGAGGCAAGTTTTTTATACAGAGGGTGGTGAATGTCTGGAACGCGCTGCCCAGGGAGGTGGTGGGAGCAGGTATGATAGTGGCATTTGAGAGGCAACTAGACAAATACATGAATAGGATGTGAATGGAAGGATACGGACTCCCTAAGTGCATATGGTTTTAGTTTAGGCAGGCATCATGATTGGCGCAGGCTTGGAGAATGAAGGGCCTGTTCCTGTGCTGTACTGTTCTTTGTTCTTTGTTCTCTTTGTTCTTTGTTCTGTTTCCTGATTTGCAAATGTGGCGTGTACCCAGTGCTGAGGATCTCTTTCACTGAGCTGTTGCTAGACTATTCCTTTGCTATTCGCAGCGCTCTTCCGGGCAGGGCATTATATTGTGCAGCAGATGGCACAATATAATGGGAGATCTGAAGAAGGACATCTCTACAAGTGGGGAGCATCCAGGGCAAGGAAACTCTGCAAGGTGGGGAGTGGCAGGGAGATCTAGCTGTATTTAGATATGATGCCCGGACATGACAGCGGGGCGGAATAACCGACCCGCCATGAGATTCAATGTGAACTTCGTAGTTGCATAATGAATGAGCTGAACATCTCACAATTCGATGGGTTTACCTGCTATGTTACGTGCTCCGAGTCTCTTTGGCTTCCCAGCCCCACGCCGGGACTTAGCCTGGGATTTTCTGCCTGAGCGCTATGTTATTTTAAAGGAAAGGTTGGAAAAAGAAACAGAGCAAAAGACAGGAAAAGAAATAGGTAAAAAAAAGACAAAAAGAGCATTAAAGGAGTGGGAAAAATAGAATGAATTAAGAGAGAGAAAAAGTGTCAGAAAGGAAAAGAATGAGTTTTGGTTTAAAAAAAAAGGCCAAGCACAGGAAGAGAACATTGTAACCTAGTTGTGTTGGTGAATTGCTGCATTGATCCTTGAGAATTTAACAAGTGACTGGCAGGATTGGGGTCCTCTTGCATAAACATTCCTGACCCATGAAGCTTGGAAGCAGCAATCCCATCCATCAGGAACGGTGGAGCATCCACATGTTCTCAATGGGTGCATCATAACACTTCTTTCATGGGAGCATAGGAATTGGCAGATGAAAATGATCAAGATATACTTCTAGCATCCTGGTGGTTGCTTGATACAATGCTAATGGAGTTATTAACTAAACATTGCAATCAATTAGTTTACAATAAACCCATAAACAAGGAAAACCCTAGTGATCGAAAGCTTGGAAGCCATAGTCACCATTCTCTTCTCAAGGTGCTACTGTTACAGACAGGAGAGAGACAAGCAAACCTTTTACTTCCTGTTCGTAGGCAGAATGTTTTTTGAATTTGTTTTTAAAAAATAAGCATTGGCCTGTTTTCCCAGTCCCTCGGTTTTCATGATTCAATTTACTAATAATTCACAGCAAACTCAGCATAGGAAGAACTCGGAAGGCTATTTTCACATTCAGAAACCTGGGGCAAGCAATGTTTGCTACATCCCACTCCAAACACACACGCACACACACACACACATGCACATATCATAAAGGAAGATAGGAAAAAAAGGAGTTTTACAAGAACCACAGAAATTATATTAGTTCAGATTTCCAGAGTTCCGAGTCAGAGTCCAATCAGTAATTCTTTCACACAGGAGTTCAATTCAGCTTGGTGAAGATCAGAGTTGTAGTATTCCCTTTTCAGTTAGTGCTGACCGCAGCAACTGGCTCTGTTGTGTAGGAAGTGTTACAAAATCTTCCAGGAGTGACAGGTTTCGGGCTACAAGCTATGGTTTTGCTTGGAGACATCTGCTTCTTGGTGGTTCCCCAGCTGGATGTTACAGCAATGTTAAAACTGTCCAAAATGTCAGAGACTTGGGTCGTGTCACATGGCCTATTAACGGTTAACTGCAGCTTTTAATTTCTGTAATTCTGACCCGAATTCCACTCTTAATCCTTAGGAGAGAGACGAGTTGGTTATAGGCTTCTCTTCCAGTATAAGGAATTTCAATCTCTCTCTTATGTGATAGTTCAGGATGGGGAGCCAGTTCATCTGCACTCCCTCTGGTTTTGTTGATTACTAGGGGCCTGTACGATGAAGTGTGAGATTCCAGAGACTTGAAAACATAATTGATCTGGTGATGGATCTTGGACAAAGGCTCAACCCTACGGCCAGGTGACTTGCAGCCATTTTTTTTAGTTCAGCATAAAGTCCATGTTTAAAAATAGCAACAAGGAGAAAGTTTTGAACATATGGGGCGGGATTTTCTGGCCGCACTTGACCCAAAGCTGGAAAATCCCGCCCAAGGTCAGCGGACCCTTGCATGGTCCGCCCTCCCCCCACCGTCCGCTACGATTCCTGTGGCGGGCGGGATGGGTAAATGCCCCCCCCATGGTGTTGGAATTCCTAGCATGTTGTAGGAACCCAACACAACACTTGTTAATTGCCATGCCTCAAATGACACTTATTCTGTATCCTATAATCCTTCAAGGGTAATTAGGGATGGTCAACAAATGATAGCTTTGCCAGTGACACTCGCATTCCATAAAATAATGTTAAAAATGTTATCTTGTGAAAGAAATCAATTTGCATTTGAATGAGTGACCCTGTTCTGAATGTCGATGCAGCTGTGCATCTTGAAAATCAGTGCCTTCTGACACTAATCAGAGTGTGTATGCCAAGACTTGCACAAAAGTATTGCCAGGATAGATAAAAAGATTGAAAAAGCTCTAGGAACAATTCAATACCTGCCAGAGTGAGTTTCCACAGCTTCATTGTACCATTTATAGTTCTCCAAGGTTGAATGTTACAATAAGAATACAAATCACATTATTATTGTCATGACATTAAACAGCAACGCTAATTTCCATTCTTTTACGACAGTCTCTTTCCCATCCTTCTCCATAGTTCTGTTTATTTTGTTGTGAGGTGGCTTCTATGCTGGTAGAAGTGCATGAGAGCTTCCAAAGTTAGTTTGGATTTTGTCTCTTCTCTTCCCAAGTGGGGTTGCGGGATTCAGGCAGGTAGCTTTAGATGAAAAACCAAAAATTGCTGATCAAAAGAAAAGGGTCAATTCTAAGCAACCAGGTTAATAATGACGATAATCTGACAAACATAATGCTTACCAATTTATCACCCATGGAACTCCTAGGTTCTTCCACATCAGCCAGAGTGTGCTAGCTCCCAACTCTCATTAAGTACCAAAGTGAATGAAAAGATAGAAAATAGTATTCATCAGCAACTTCCAAAGGACTATTAAAGAGCTGCTGCTGGAAGTTGGAATGACTTGGAGACTTAAAGGTAAGTGTGCATATGTGGGGGAAGCATATCTGCACTTTTTAAAAGTCAATATAGGGCAAAAGTGTCACCATTAATATTGCCTGTCCAAGTAAATGTGGAAGCTGGAAGCAGAATTTATGGCCAGGTGATAGAGCAATGCAACATCCGCTCCGTTACACGACTGATAAAATGGGGATGAAGTTTGACACTCCAGTGCAACTTATGCAGTTAAGTTCAGTTTTAACCACACCATGTATGCCCAAATAGATGGTATTGACATGAGGTCCCCTCTAGGCTTGGATCTCGCAATCATCTTTGCTGGGTTGCATGAGAAATGTGTCTTGAACGGAATGGCACCTAACCTTATACCCCTCGCATAGTTCCGACACGTGCCAAAACTTTCCAACTGTTTGCACCACTGGGATCTCCTGGTCCCACTAATGACGCACCCCGGCTGCCACTTGCCCGGCAACATGAGGTGGAGTCAATGAGAAATTCCATTGACAGCGGCGGGAGCAGAAGATCCCACTGCCAGCCAATGTGCAGGAAGGCCAGAGAATTCCACCTATATTTGCTATATTTAAATTCAGAGCAGCATGTAACAATTTCCTTGCCTGTCTTAATCAGTTCCATCATGGTGCACCTTTGAAATGGAACAGTCAAATTAACTTTCTTTCCTTGACATACTGGTTGAGAAATGTTCCACAGTCTACCGCGAGCCTATCTTCACTGGTCAATAAACATGTTTGGGATTCTTAGGGTTCATAGATCATAGAATCATACAGTGCAGAAGGAGGCCATTTGGCCCATCAAGTCTGCACCAACCACAATCCCACCCAGGCCCTATCCCCATAACCCATACATTTACCCTAGCTAGTCCTCCTGACACTAAGGGGCAATTTAGCATGGCCAATCCACCTAACCCACACATCTTTGGACTGTGGGAGGAAACTGGAGCACCCAGAGGAAACTCACGCAGATACGAGGAGAACGTGCAAACTCCACACAGATAGTGAGCCAAGCCGGGAATCGAACCCTGCTCTCTGGCGCTGTGAGGCAGCAGTGCTAACCACTGTGCCACCATGCCGCCCTCAGGTTATAAGATTGGTCTTATCGACAACCTGCTAAATAGGGCCCAAGCCATTTGTTCACCATACAAGCTTGATGCTGAAATAGGGGGCATCATGCTGGATAATGGCTACCCTGATCAGATCATTTTGTGCTATATATTGTGCAAACTCATGAATGGGCCTACGACCATCACTTTTGGCCATGAAAGTGCCCAGTCTACCTCAGACTACACAGGAAAGGTAAGGTATCTCATAACTTTGAGCAACAGTGAAGCTAGTTGTTTCATGCTGCTGCTATGGGGTGGTAACACGATTGGTATTTGCAACTACCAGAATGCTGCTGTTAGAACAAAAAGACGTTCTGCCTATCTCACAAATGAGTAATGTGCTATAAGAATTTCAGTGCCAGTGTGATGCTGGGTATGTAGGCCGTACATTCTAAAGACTGGCGGATCATATCAAACAACATGTCCCTTCCACTGTTCGCAACAGGCAAACACAAACTCTTCCCAACCACCCTGTGTTTGCAATACTCAAAACCCAGTGTCCAACAGTAGATGTGATTCTGTGATTGGAAAATATTCACTAAATAATCCACAATGTGCTAAAAAAAATATGCAGACAACCAATTTAAGATTGTCATTCAGGCTTGCAGTGTGTCATGTTTGTGTGTACTAGGAGCTGCATATATTAATATACAGGGCCCTGTACTTTGCAGACAGAAGGAACGTGTACACGCATTGCACCTGTTTCAGCTAAACAAAATAAGTTATTGCCATTCGTTGGTTCATTCTTCAGGGCAATGCCTTGACCAATCAGATTCAGCAGCCTGCTTTAGATTTTCAAACGATGCTTGGCAGTTAATTGTCAATCTCCATTAACTGGTGCATTCCCCATGGCAATATCTCTACCAATCAGAGTTCACTTGCCAACCAACTTGGTTAAATCTGGTTGTAACAATTCATCCATCCATTTGGCTAATTCACATAAAAGCAAAATACTGTGGATGCTGGAAGTCTAAACTAAAAGCAGAAAATGCTGGATAAACTCAGCAGGTCTGGCAACATCTGTGGAGAAAGAAACAGGGTTAACATTTCGAGTTCATAAGCTGCAAGGACAAACCCTGTAATATATATCGCTTAGCAGCTCATTGCTCTTATGGAAGTGCATTGGATGTGATGCTGTGATTGGACAACATTTGCTAAACAATCCTCAGTGTGCTAAAAATTACACTGATTTAAGATCCTCAGTTGGGCTCAGTGTGGCATATTTGCATGTACTGGAAACTATATATTTTAATACATAAGGCCCTGTTATTTGCAGACAGAAAGAACATTGCAGCTGTTTCAGCTAAACAAAATACATGATTCATTGGTTCATTCCTCAGGACAATGCCCTGACCAGAGTCAAGTTGTCTGGTTTATATTTTCAAACAATGTTTGGCAGTTAACTGTCATTCTCCATTAATTGGTGCATTCTCCATGGCGATGTGTCTATCATGATGTGGAGATGCCGGCGTTGGATGTGTCTATCAATCAGGATCCACTTGCCAACCAATCAGCTGTCTCTTCTTGTACTGTATAAAATGTTGTTTCCCCTGACATTGTATTCTTGCGATTGTCCTGAGGAGTGCAAGACGAAAAGATTTGACAAAATGTCATTTTTCAGCAAAACTCAACCACTCTATCCCTGAGTAGTTCTATTTCAGGTCACCTTCTACCATTCTGTATAGCTCATTAACTAAGGAATCTAAAGGTTCTCCTGGCTGTTGGACATGTTTATTAAATGTGGCCTTTTGAAAAGATTTTGTTACTTCCGGAGTTAAAGTAAATGTGGTGCTGAGCTCACTCCAAACAAAGGGAAAATAATAATTCATTAAAAATCAATTATGACTTAAATAGGCTGTTTCAAAAGCCAGGATTTAGTGCTTCCAAAACCTGAGAACTTTGGACAGGGCAGATAGGAAAGCCCTGTTTCCCTTAGCTGAAGGGTGAATTACCAGGGGGCATAGGTTTAAGGTGATTGGTAGAAAAATTAAAGGGGACTTGAAGAAAATGTTTTTCACCCAGAGTGTGGTGGACATCTGCATTTCACTACCCGAAGTGATGGTTGAGGCAGGGAAGATGCCTGGATCTGCACCTGAAGTGCTCTAACCTGCAAGGTTCTGGACCAGGTGCTGGAAAGTGGGATTAATATAACTGGCTTGTATCTTTTTTCTGCTTGTGTTTAGTTGGTGCAGACACAATGGTTTGAATGGCCTCTTTCTGTGCCAGAACTTTTCTATGATTGTAATCCCATTGACTCACCTGTAAAATAGCCAATCTGTCTTGTTTTTCTCGACAGCTTCAGAAAGTAAAGTGACTGACACAGAGTGCTTGGAGGTCTTGCAGACATTAGCAGCTTCTGAAAACCCAAGCCTACAGCAATCAGCCGCGCTTTATTATTTGCACGTCAGCGAGCAGTGTGAGTATGGTGTTTTATTAATGCTTTTATAAGATATCTTACTAAGGACATATTAGCTAGACTTTATGTCATTACAACGGTTTATAGCCAACTGGTTAGAAGTAGTTTGACTAATATCTGCACTTAGTTTTCTGCACAGCTTCCGACAGAGATTAGGATGGTGGAAAGATGATGAGAGCAGAAAATGGTGTCAGGGAAATTTAAAGGGATGTGACCAATTTAAAGGGCAGTAGAAATATAGGATGACAACATTTCTGAAATGGTTTGAAGAAGATATCTCAAACCAATTGTAGCACTGGGCCCAGATTCACTTGCCAAAGCAGAGAGATTCCACGTCATCGCGAAAATCCCAGAAACGGCCAAAGGTTCTAAGTCTGGCCAATGAAACTAGCAGTTCTCATCCTTGTGCCTGGAGTTGTGCCGGGGTTTGCATGTGAGCAATTTGCAGAGGCCATTTACACTACCAGCTGCCTCCACTGAAGTGAGGTTTTGGAAGAACAGGAGTGTGGAATCCAGAATGTGCAGAATAGAACAGCTTTGAACTTGGTGGGTGCATTTAGATCACCTGGGTACCCCTTTAGAGAGGATCCTGGGAAACCTGTGGGAGATGTAACGCACCCTTCGGGATTGTTAAATGTGAACATGATTATGCCGATTTTGCGCACAAATTTGTTGCAAGTGTTTAGTTGTAAAGAGCTTCCCAGCAGTCCAGGAATTGTCCAGCAGCTCAGGAAATGCTCAGCTGTCAAGAAAATATTAAGGACCTATCCACCTGTCAAATCTGTCAAAGTTATCCAGGAAGTGTCAAAGCTGTCAAAGAACAGACCAAGGATGCTAGTTGAATTGGCATGGAGAGATAGAGGCAAAGGGTGGTGAGGGGGCTGGGGTTGGCACCAGTTGCCACTAAGTTGACATTGGAGGGAATGGGGGTAGGTGGAGGGGCACTAAGTTGACAGAAGGCTGTGATGGGCCATGAGGTGTGGGTGGAAGGTCGCTAAGTTGGCATAAGACTGTGAGAGGTCATGGGATTTAAGTTGGCAGAGGGGTATGTGGGGGGGCATGGGTTGGCATGAATGGGGCATAACAAGTATGTGGTGGGATGAGTGTGTGTGAGGGCTGGGGGATGTTTTCATTATTCACTTATATATGCAGATTCACAGAGAGCTTCACAGCACAGAAAGAGGCCCTTCTGCCCATCGTGTCTGTGCCAACTGTCAAGCACCCATCTATTCTGATTCCATTTTCCAGCACTTGGTCTTTAGCCTTGTATGCAATGGTGTTTCAAGCGCTCATCTAAATGCTTCTTAAATGTTGTGAGGTTCATTCCAGTGTCACCTTCTGCGACTCCTGTTTTAGCCCGCCTCTCCCAACCCAAAAATTCCACCTGCTGACAGACATTTTTAAAGGTTGGGTTCACCAAGTCAGGAGATCTCCCACCTCGGTGAACCTGACCCAGGGACAAAAACCTAGGGCTTTGACCAACAGAAGCAGCGGCAGAAAGGACACCCTCAGAGCTACCAACATCAAAACCTGATTTATATTTAAAGGAACTGAAAATGAAACAGCCTGTAAATAATAATAGAAAATGCTGGTTAAAGTCAGAAGGTCTGGCAGCATCTGTGGAGAGAGAAGCAGAGTTAATATTTCGAGTCTGTATGACTCTTCTACATTCTTACCTGTATTCGGTGGGTAGGCTGTAAAAAAAAAGAAGAAAGAGCCAGTGATGGAGGCAAGATCCGTCCCCTGTATAGCAGTGGAGTAGTAGTATTGTCGCTGGACTAGTAATCCAGAGACCCAGGGTAATGCTCTGGGGACCCGGGTTCGAATCCCACCTCAGCAAATGGTGAAATTTGAATTCAATAAAAATCTGGAATTAAAAGTCCAATAATGACCACAAAACCTATGTCTATTGTCATAACAAAAAACCCATCTGGTTCACTAATGTCCCTGAGGGAGGGAAATCTGCTGTTCTTACCTGGTCTGGCCTACATGTGACTCCAGACCCTCAGCAATGTGATTGACTCTTAACTATCCTCAGAGATGGGCAATAAATGCTGGTCCAGGCAGCGATGCCCACATCCCATGAACGAATAAAAAAAAAAGGACTCCCTAAGGCCACCTACATTTAGCTGGTAGCCTCCCACATGGCAAGGGGTCAGCTCACCATTGTCGTGATGGCACAGATTCGATTCCGGCCTTGGGTGACTGTCTGCATGGGTTTCCTCCCACGGTCCAAAGATGTGCAGGTGGATTGACCATGCCAAATTGCTCCTTAGTGTCCCAAGATGTGTAGGTCGGGGGGGATTAGCGGGGTTAATACGTGGGGTTACAGGGATAGGGCCTGGGTAGGATGCTCTGTAGGAGAGTCGATGCAGACTCAATGGACCGAGTGGTCTCCTTCAGCATTGCAGGGATTCTATGAAAATGCTGATGGTCTTGGAAAATTCCCTGATGGCAGGACATGGTGGTTTCCCATGATTTTAGCTTGAATTGATGGCAAATATGAACTGCTATCAGGAAAGGGGATAATCGTACAACAGAGATTGTTGGATTTGTGTGGACAGCTTTTTCTAAGGTCAGCGGTGAGCATCCTTGCTTTACTTCAAAATGCAGGACATTGATAAAACCAAATAAGTTAACAATGCTTCATTTCGGAACCAAAAACAATTCTGAGGAAGGATATTAAAACAGAAAAGTCAATCTGTGGTTGCGTACATGCGCTGATGATCCTAGATGCAGAAACTCAGGCCATTTTATGACACCATATCAGTGCAATCTGATTGGGAGGAGGAGATTGGGGTGCAACTTTGGAAACTCTGGACTAAACGAACACTAATTTCTATTACATTCATCAAACGGTACATTGCTTCTATCTTCTATTCTCGTGCTTTCTCTGAATGAGATTACAGGCATAGAACTAATATAGGGAAAACTTTGTTAGGAACAAGATTAAATCTTTCCAAACTTTGTGTATTGAGTAGCATTTAAATTTAACTAGCAGAGACCCAGTGAACACTTGCAGTCAAATTCGTGTCTTTATCGGAACAGGACATGTTTAAACACAGGATTTCTAGTTATCAAAGCCTTTAGTGGAAGCAGAATTTCTCATGCTGGAAAAAAACTACATAAAGCTGCCCATGTGTAGTAATCAGCCTAGGAAAATAAATACAAACATTCTGATCTTTTTATAATCATATAATATCAAAGTCCAATTGAGAACTGTTTTCTGCTGAGTGGAAAAGGCTGATTCACATCTGATGGGCTCATTATTATTCAAGGAATAAACATTCAAGTGGTTAGCACTGCTGCCTCACAGGGCCAGGGACCTGGGTTCGATTCCAGCCTCTCTGTGTGGAGTTTACGCATTCTCCCTGTGTCTGAGTGGACTTCCTCAGGGTACTCCGGTTTCCTCCCATACTCCAAAGATGTGCTGGTTAGGTGGATTATCCATGCTAAATTGGCCCTTAGTGTCAGGGGGACTAGCTAAAGTAAATGCATGGGGTTATGAAGATAGGGCCTGGGTGGGATTGTGGTCAGTGCAGACTTGATGGGCCGAATGACCTTCCTCTGCACTGTAGGATTCTTTTGATTTGATTTATTATTGTCATGTATTAACATACAGTGGAAAGTATTGTTTCTTGCGCGCTATATAGACAAAGCATACCATTCATAGAGAAGGAAATGAGACAGTGCAGAATGTAGTGTTACAGTCATAGCTAGGGTGTAGAGAAAGATCAACTTAATGCGAGGTAGGTCCATTCAAAAATCTGACAGCAGCAGGGAAGAAGTTGTTTTTGAGTTGGTTGGTACGTGGCCTCAGACTTTTGCATCTTTTTCCCGACAGAAGAAGGTGGAAGAGAGAATGTCCAGGGTGCGTGGGGTCCTTAATTATGCTGGCTACTTTGTCAAGGCAGCGGGAAGTGTAGACAGAGTCAATGGATGGGAGGCTGGTTTGCGTGATGGGTTGGGCTACATTCACGACCTTTTGTAGTTTCTTGCGGTCTTGGGCAGAGCAGGAGCCATACCAAGCTGTGATACAACCAGAATGAATGCTTTCTATGGTGCATCTGTAAAAGTTGGTGAGAATCGTAGCTGACATGCCAAATTTCCTCGGTCTTCTGAGAAAGGAGAGGCGTTGTTGGGCTTTCTTAACTATAGTGTCGGCATGGGGGGACCAGGGCAGGTTGTTGATGATCTGGACACCTAAAAACTTGAAGCTCTCAACCCTTGAAATCTGCTCAGTATGATTTCAGCATCTATCACTGAAGAAACAGCTTCCTAACTACCAGTCTTGTTCCATGACAAAATTCTTGTTTAGGATTCAGATTTTGTGTCATCATCATAACTGCCCCTACCTGCTTGTGCTGTGGCACGCCCATCAGAGTTAGACTGTGTAAAACCTCAGGAGGGTATAGACTTATCATCTTCTCCGTTTATAGAATCATTGCTGATGTATTCCTTTGATTTATTTTACAGCTTTTCTAAAATGTTTTCATTTCAAATGTAGTGAATTTTCATTTTTTGCACAAAGACTAGCTTTTGAATGATATGTTGTGTTAAATTATTACCCTGTGTAGTTTTGCCACACTACCAATTCTATCATCTCATCCACCCCTCCCATGCCACCCCTCCTCCAATGCTAGCCACATCCCATGCCATTCTGTCTTTTCTGTGCCATCCCTCTCATGCTATACCCATCCCAACTCTCCCATCAATCGCATTCCTTCCCTCCTAGAAACAGTTTCTGCAGCCAGTGGAACTTGGTTGTTGGGCCTTCCCCTTGCTGTCCACTGTTTTTGCTCTCAGCCACCACCACTGTTACAAACCATTGGCAGCCGCATGTGGATCACGCACTCCAGTCCTCCTCATGCTCCACATATCTCCTGTGGGTGTGTATGTGCCAGGAACCACCCACCAAATGAACTGCCAACATAAGTGCCCCTTATCAGATCAATCATAACAATCTGGTCAGGCAAAAACTGATCATTATTAGGGTGGATTGTTATTAATTAGCCTATTACTTTTTCCAGTGAAGAGTGAAATGCCTGAAAAATACCTGGAGCCATATTGTGCCTTGCTACAGTCCAACGATTTAGACGTGCAGAGGAACGCATCTCTATCACTGGTCAATCTCTTAGTGGAGGGTAATGGTGAGTAGGACAATGCTGGAAAATGTGTTGGAAGCAGTTCAGAGAAAGTTTGCTAGACTAATACCTGGAATGGGCAGGTTGTCCTCTGAAGAAAGGTCGGACAGGCTAACCTTGTATCCACTGGAGTTTAGAAGAGTAAGAGACAACTTGATTGAAACATGTAAGATCCTGAGGCGACTTAGCAGGATGTGGAAAGAATGTTTCCTCTTCAAATCAAATCAAATAAACCCTACAGTGCAGAAAGAGGCCATCTGGCCCATCGAGTCTGCACCGACCACAATCCCACCCAGGCCCTACCCCCATATCCCTACATATTTACCCACTAATCCCTCTAACCTACGCATCTCAGGACACTAAGGGGCAATTTTAGCATGGCCAATCAATCTAATCCGCACATTTTGGACTGTGGGAGGAAACCGGAGCACCCGGAGGAAACCCACGCAGACACGAGGAGAATGTGCAAACTCCACACAGACAGTGACCCAAGCCGGGAATCGAACCCGGGACCCTGGAGCTGTGAAGCAGCAGTGCTAACCACTGTGCTACCGTGCTGCCCTTGTGGGAGATTAGAGGTCACTGTTTAAAAATAAAGGGTCACCCACTCAAGATGCACAATTTTTTTTCCCTGAGGGTCGTGAGTCTTTGGAATGCTCTTCCTCAAAAGGTGATGGAAGCAGAGTCTTTAAACATACTTAAGGCAGAATTGGATAGATTTTTGATATACAATGGGTGAAAGGTTATCAGGGGTAGATGTGACTGTGCATTTGCAGTTGCAATCAGATCAGCCATGATCATTATTGAATGGCAGTGCAGGCTTGAGGAGTTGTGTGGCCTACTCTTATTTTTAATTTATATGTTCATTTGTTGTCATTCATCATTTGTCCTGATGAGTGCAAGATGAAAAGCTTCAGCTATGTGTCTCTCTTTTCAACAACATTCAGGTTTTGTGCTAACAAGCGATTGTTTCATAGATTTTGTTATGAAATGGAACAAAGAGTCTAACTGAGACACTCTGCACCTGGCTTGGAACCAGCAAAAACCCAGGAAAACCTGGACATAAGCCACAACAATGTCACTTGAACTTTGCATAGAATTTAAATATTAATACTTTGCTGAAGAACAATGGAGCAGCTTTGTTTGACCTGTAATCAAAACTGTGCTGAGTTCAAATGGGTTCATTTCAGCTTCAGCATCACAGGCAGTGGCAGTGGCTAGCACTGCTACCTCACAGTGCCAGGGACCCGGGTTCGTTTCGGGCCTCGGGTGACTGTGTGGAGTTTGCATGTTTTCCCCGTGTCTGCATGGGATTCCTCCGGGTGCTCCGGTTTCCTCCCACAGTCCAAAGATATGCAGGTTAGATGGATTGGCCATGGCAAATTGCCCCTTAGTGTCCCAAGATGTGTAGGCTAGGTAGATTACCTTGGGTATGATGCTGTTTTGGAGAGTTGGTGCAGACTCGATGGGCCAAAAGGCTTCCGTCTGCACTGTCGGGATTCTATGATTCCATTGTTTCCCATGCCTTTTTCCTGTATTGTGCCCAGAAATATAGAGCGACACAAATGAAAAGAAAGCAACTAGGTTGTCTCCACTTGGTGACCTTTCATCAATCATAGCACAGGTGACAAAGACAACAGGTGCATGGGTTTCTAATTAGATTGAATATCCTCCCAAGTATCGCTGCCTCGTACCTAAAGAGTTGGGTGAGGCACAATTTGTTCTGTTTAATTTTTTCTCCAGTGTTTAATTTACCTGTGAGGCTGCAATATGTAACTGAATATTTATATATATGCAAATACAACACTGTTGCTGGTTTTCAATTTAAGCACTGCTCGCTAAGCTTGTTCATTCCAATAATATGAAATGCTTTTCTATCTTTGTGCAAGACTGTTCTAACTTTTGGAGGAAGTAAATTCCTGCAATGTAATCTCCATCACCTTCCTTCGTCTGTTACTTCCACAGTGAACAAAGAGACAGTGGTACAGATTGGACTCTTGGAGCCCATACTGGAGCTGCTTGGTTCTGGAGATGCCACCGTACAGTGCAACTCCTGTGCGTGTGTGGCAACCTTAGCTACGTCAGGTACGTTTACAGAATGGTAAAACTATTAAATGGTGCTTTCGTAGGTGCTTGAATTATTCAGTTCAAACATTTATTTTTACTGCTTCTTACGAGACTTACTGGATTGAAAATGGTGATAGAGGGATGCCCAAGTTCTTAATATGCACTCCTGGTGTACAACTCTGCTGTGTCTCTGATGCTGAAGACAAAGATGCATTCTTGTTTTTAGCGGGTCTGGGGCATGCAACCCTTCACTCAACATTTTGAGTTTTGATAATTGATCTGGTACATTTTCCATGATTGAAGCGGACTACAGCTATACCTTTCAATCCATTGATAATTTCTCCTCTAACAATTTTTTTTTCATAGAAATCTACAGTGCAGAAGGAAGCCATTCAGCCCATTGATTCTGCACTGACCACAATCCCACTAAGGCCCTATCCCCATAACCCCATGCATTTTACCCTAACTAGTCCCCCTGACACTAAGGGGCAATTTAGCATGGCCAATCCATCTAACCTGCACACTTGGACCTGAACCTGAACACCCGGAGGAGACCCACAACGACACGGGGAGAATGGTTAGCATTGCTGCCTCACAGCGCCAGTGACCTGAGGCTGGAATTGAACCCGGGTCCCTGGAGCTGTAAGGTAGCTGTGCTAACCACTGTGCCACCGTGCCGTATATTACAGACACTTAAAATATAATAGTAAAATTAGTTGTAGCAACTTCAATTTAAATTACAGGTCCAATTCCTTCTCCTAACTCCAGACAAATTGCATCAATTTGTGAACAGAGACCTTTAAAAAACACAACTATAATAATTGCAACCAACAGGACATTTTGGCCTTGATCTTCCACGTAGTAGCAATGATAGTCAATTGCTACTGCTTGCTAACTTTCCGCAGGGAACTCTTGGAGCGGAGTAGAGTCAGATACAACAGGACACTTTTTCCCCACAATACTCACACACACATGCACACGCACCCTCCCCTTGCCTTGTATGGCAAGTTTAGAGGTCCAGTCTGAATACTAGTGAGTGAGTGAGTGAGTGAATGGATAGGTAGGTGAGCTGAGTAAGTGGGTGTATGATAGGGGTGAGTAGGTAATTGAGACATGGGCATAGCCAACCGGGTTGAGGTGTTAGTCAGGTTGGGTCGCGAGGGGTATAGGTCAAAGGGCTTAGTCAGATGTCGGGAGGGTAGTCAGTCAGCTCGGGGCTTGTCAGGTTCAGGGGGTGGTTGAGTGGTTTGGAGGGTAATCCTCCGGGTGCTCCGGTTTCCTCCCACAGTCCAAAGATGTGCGGGTTAGGTTGATTGGCCATGCTAAAATTGCTCCTTAGTGTCCTGAGATGCGTAGGTTAGAGGGATTAGTGGGTAAAATGCGTAGGGATATTGGGGTAGGGCCTGGGTGGGATTGTGGTCGGTGCAGACTCGATGGGCTGAAGGGCCTCTTTCTGTACTGTAAAGATTCTATGAAGTTATGTTCATTAGCTTATTTTTAATTAATTTACTTACTGTTGTTCTTCTTTGCCATTTGTTCTTCAGTTTTAAACAGAGAAGCTATTGTCGCTGAAGGGGGAATTAAACCTCTGTTGGGTCTTGCAAAGTCATATGATCCCAGAGTACAACAAAATGCAGTAGGCGCCATCCTCAACCTTACAAGATCAGGTAAATGGAGTGAAGAGTTTTGCTTTAACAGTGGTTAGCTGTGGCATTCATCTTCCTATAATGCTCCTTCCTTAAAGTGTACGCAAGTATAGCATTCTTGGATTTACTGAGATAATCAAATCTGAACTCGACAGTAAACTGAAAAAGAAACCAACTTATCAGCATGCAGATCATAGCACCTACTCCCTTCCTATTTCAGTTTTTGTCATTTCTTTCTAACCAGCATTAACTTACATTTTTATATAGTTCTCTTTACATAAAAATGTCCCAAGTTCCTTAATAGAGGAAGGTGAATAAAACTTGATCAGATAGGTACCTTTAAAGAGGGTCTTAAACAGAAGAACATAAGAACATAAGAAATAGGAGCAGGAGTAGGCCATCTGGCCCTTCGAGCCTGCCCCGCCATTCAACAAGATCATGGCTGATCTGAAGCGAATCAGTTCCACTTACCCGCCTGCTCCCCATATCCCCTAATTCCCTTATCGATCAGAAAACTATCTACCCGTGATTTAAACATATTCAACGAGGAAGCCTCCACCACTTCAATGGGCAGAGAATTCCAGAGATTCACTACCCTCTGAGAGAAGAAGTTCCCCCTCAACTCTGTTCTGAATCGGCCCCCCCTTATTTTGAGGCTGTGCCCTCTAGTTCTGGTTTCCCTTCTAAGTGGAAAGAATCTCTCCACCTCTACCCTATCCAGCCCCTTCATTATCTTATATGTCTCTATAAGATCACCCCTCATCCTTCTAAACTCCAACGAGTACAGACCCAATCTGTTTAATCTCTCCTCATAAGCTACACCCCCCATCTCCGGTATCAACCTGGTGAACCTTCTCTGCACTCCCTCCAAGGCCAATATATCCTTTCGCAAATAAGGGGACCAAAACTGCACACAGTACTCCAGTTGCGGCCTCACCAGTGCCTTGTACAGTTGCAGCAAGACCTCCCTGCTTTTATATTCTATCCCCCTCGCGATAAAGGCCAACATTCCATTCGCCTTCTTGACAATTAGGGATGGGCAACAAATGATGGTCGAGCCAGCAACATCCACATCCCACAAAAGAATAAAAAATAAACTCTGTATTTAATTCTAAAGCAACAACTTATGAGAAATCAGTAATTTGAGGGACTTTGATTGTCTAATTATCTTGTGATTTTGAAATGTGTGAGTGACCAATAAAGAGAGGCTGCTGGTGTATGTACTGATTAATAACTTGAAGATATTTGAAGCATCCATAAGGATGAAAAATGAATGAAGGAAGTTTAGAACAAATGTGCAATCGCTAATATTTTATTACAAAGAAAGAATAAAATGATTCATTGGACATTTGTAGCTTAAGGTGGATTTTGATAGAACAATATGATCTTGCCAATGAAACATCCTCCCCACCTTGGAAAGAAAAGTATAAAAATCATTGCAAGAATGATTTGGAAATTTAGCCGGAAAGCTTGATCATCTGTTGTGGTATGATCAGCATACCACAACCTATCAGACTGGGGAAAAGTTATTTCTCTGTCTGCTGGTAGATAGTTTTTGTATTCAAATTGAAAATCTGAGAGTGGAATCTATGCCTGGAATTTCACCGGCACACCCGCCCCGATTCCGGGGGGCGGACGAGGCTCGGAGAACAGTATTCTCCGTTGGCCTCGGGTGAGATCGTATGAACTTCAGGCGGACGTGCCGGTAAAATTTGCTTTATGACTTTGAATTTGAAACTATTAAATGTTCATTCCCAATAACTGCTTTTTTATACTTTTACATTTTCTTTTCAAGATAAGATTCAACTTTTGCTATGTAAAGAAGGAGCTCTGCCTGTCCTGATCCTTCAATTACAATCTCCTGACTCTGAGGTCCAGGTAAAAATAGTCAGCAATGCTCTCATTTAACATCTCAAGTATTTAAATAAGAGAAAAGGCAACAAGATGTGTTATAAAGAAATGAAAAAGCGGTGTGAATATCCAGTGTTTAAACCTGCAATTATCGTGGAAGATCTTTAAAGCAATTCTCCCAAATAGGGTGCCACTAACATCCCAAGCAATGAATATTTAAATAGGAGTCAGTCTTCCACAATGCTGCCAGGAAGTTTCTACAAGCTCGCAATCTCCAAATTTCTTTACTTGGTGATGGCCAAAAACATGGCCATCGCTCATGAAAAGCAACTATGCGTTTATGCTGTTGTTTCAGGCAAGAGGTGGAAACTGTCTATTTTAGTGATGACAGATTTTCTGATGAGTTGAATTTTGTAAATTCTTTTTAGAAAATCACGATCACACAAGATCAGCCTTCTCTGCTGGTCTGATTCAGAGATACTGTAGGACTTGCTCCTAACATGAAATTCTTTATTTTCTCTTTTATCAAATCCCTACAGTTCACTTCAAAATCCATCATTAAGGATGGTGATAGCTTTCACTGATAGCTTCTGCAATCTGTTGCATTGTTCCCAAAAATTAAATACCTGGTATTATTGTCCCAGGTCAGGCCACTGAACACGCTGGGAAAAATAACATATTGAATTTCATATCATTGTAGTTATGTCTTATTAGCATACAACTAAAAAAATTCTGAATACCAGTCGATTTGATGTTGTGGGTGAAGTAATACTCTGGACCATGTTGAATTTAAAAACTTTAAGTTGCAGTGGATGATCTGGGATCGCAGGAGTGTATTTTCTTTTCCTGGTGTTGGGTTTAAGGTCTACAAATCATTTCAGTGTAGTTGGTATAAAGGAGCGAAAAACGGCATATCTTTTATGAAGCACAAGTTCGCATTTGATAAACAACTAACCGGCTTCCCATTAACATGAAACACAGAAATGTTTTTAATCCAGCTGTGCTGGGTTAGGCTTATGTGGCAAACAGAAAGCTGGTCAGTTGTTTGAGGGAAACTGCGTTCAGAAATTTGGATCTAAACATCCTTGTGCAGGAGCTTCCGGAGAAGCAGTATGATTGTTTTAAGAATGAGAAACCAGGCTGCAGTGAAACTCAGGAGACAGATTTGGATGGAGACAACAACATTTACATAATATTTGCAGCACAGAAACACATCATTCAGTCCAAAAGGTCCGTAACATGTTTATGCTCCACAAGAGCCTCCTTTTACTCTTCATCTAACCCCATCATCATACCCTTACTCCCTTAGGTGTTTATGTAACATTCTCTTAAATGCAGTTTGGTCTTTCCTGATAGTTGTACCTTCTCCATTCTGGCATTAACTACTTTTGTACTTCCTTCTTTTTACAAGTTGGAGACCATAACTGTACATCTTGAAATGAAATCTGGCAGTTTATGGGTTTTTTTTTACCTCTTTTGCTACTTAATTTTTGTATCTGTACCCCTAGATCCCTTTGTGCCTCTATCCCATTCTAAGGAACATATGAGCAGAAGGATAAGAATTTTTAAATTGAGGCATTGCTGGACCAGGAGCCAGCTAGGAGAGCATTGGTATAGTCAAGTCTTGACGTAGGAAAATCATAGCTGAGGATTTCGGCAGAGAGAGTAATATTTTGGAGGTGGAAGTAAAGGATCTTTGGGATGGAGAGCACTTTTTTTTATTCATTCGTGGGATATGGGTGCCGCTGGCTGGCCAGCATTTATTGCCCTTGAACTGAGTGGCCTGCTAGGCTATGTCAGAGGGCAGTTGAGAGTCAACCCCATTGCTGTGGCTCTGGAGTCACATATAGGCTGTCACGTGAGGCTGGAAGTTCAGCTCCAGGTCAGATAGAATGCCAAAGTTGTGAACAGTCAGGTTGAGTCTGAGACTGCAGTGGGGTGGAATCGCTAGCTAGGAAAAGGAGTTTGCAGCCGAGGCTGAAGTTAATGGTTTTGGTCTTCCCTATGATTAATTGGAGGAAATTTTGGCTCATATGAAACTGGATGTCGGAAAAGCAGTGTGACAAATTAGGAAAAGGGCAGGGGTCAAGAAAGTGGAGGTGAGATAGATTTGGATGTTGTTACTGTTTGGACTGCAGAGGTTCAAGAACAAACAGCAGTACAGCACAGGAACAGGCCCTACGGCCCACCAAGCCTGCGCCAATCATGTTGTCCTATCTAGGCCAACCACCTGTATCCCTCTATTCCCTGCCTGTTTATGTGTCTATCCAGATACGTCTTAAATGTCGCTAACGCATCTGCCTCAACCTCCTCACTTGGCAGTGTATTCCAGGCCCCCACCATCCTCTGTGTAAAAAACTTCCCCCGCACATCTCCACTGAACCTTTCCCCCCTTGCATTGAACTTGTGCCTCCTTGTAATTGCCATTTCTGCCCTGGGAAAAACTTCCAACTGTTCACCTTATCTATACCCCTCATAATTTTATAAACCTCTATCACTTCTCAGCCTCTTTCCAGGGAGAACAATCCCAGTTTATTCAATCTCTCATAGTTAATACCCTCCATATCAGGCAACATCCTGGTAAACCTTTTCTGTACTCCCTCTAAAGCCTCTACGTCCTTCTGGTAGTGTGGTGACCAGAATTAGACACAGTATTCCAAATGTGGCCTAACCAACGTTTTATACAACTGTAACATAATTTGCCAACTTTTATTCTTGATGTCCCGGCTGAATAAGGCAAGCATGCCATATGCTTTCTTCACCACCTTTCCCACTTGTGCTGCCACTTTTAAGGATCTGTGGACTTGTACTCCCAAATCTGTGTGTGTCTATGCTCCCGATGGTTCTGCCATTTATTTTATAGCCCCCACCTGAATGGTGGCTCACCACCAGTTTCTCAAGGGTAATAAGGGATGGGCAACAAAAGTTGGCCTTTCCAGGTTCATCCACATCACATGAAAGAATTTTAACAAGTCAGTGTACATGTAAAATTTGAAAATGTATCTTTAGATGATTTTGCTAAGGGACAGCACGTAGATGACAAACAGGATGAGGCCAAGGATCATTGTTGGGGAGTCCAGGGGTAATGGTGCATTGTAGGAAGAGTAACCATTGCAGGAGATTCTCAGGCTATGGCTGTGAGGTAAGGGAAGTGTCACTCAGCTGGAAAGCAGAGGAGAGGCGTTGGAGATAGATTGAATGGACAACTGTGTTAAAGGCTACCAAAAGAAAGATGAGGATATGTGGCGCACCATGTCCACATCAGATGTCATTGGTGACTTTAATGATAGTAGTTTCACTGCTCTGGAAACCAGATAGCAGTGGTTCAAGAATGCAGTTACAGGAAAAGTGGACATGGATTTGGGAGGTGACAGCACAATCAAGCAAAGGGAGGTTGGAGATGAAGCAATAGATTGCAAGAATGGAAAGGTCAAAGGTAGGTCTCTTGAGAAGAGGGCTGATAATGGCAGATTTGAATCAGAGCCGGCAATGCGTTAGAGAGAACAATTTTCAATATTGGCTAGTGTGGGGAAGGGAAGTTGAGCGGATAACAGTTTGGTAGGAATAGAGTTGAGAAAACAGGACCCTCAGGGAGGATGGAGAAAGAAATTAAAGATAAAAGTAAAATACTGTAGATGCTGGAATCTGAAACAAAAACAGAAAATGCTGGAAAATCTCAGCAGGCCTGACAGCATCTGTGGGGAGAGAATAGAGCCAACGTTTCGAGTCCAGAAGACCCTTCGTCAGAGCTCTGATAAGGAACTGATTGCTTCAACAAGCATCCAGAAAGATACTGATTAGAAATAATAATTCTTCAGGATCTGGACGCTGTTGGCAAAATTGGCATTTATTGCCAATCCCTAGTTGCTTTTAAGAATGTGATGAGGTTTCTTCTTGAACAGCTGCAAGTGCTGTTAAGTAGAGAGCTTTTGGATTCTGACCCAGTGGTAATGAAAAAATGACAATATATCTTCAGCTCAAGGTGGGGTGTGCCTTGGAGAGGAAGAGAGAGGTGATGTGTTCCTTTGTACATGTTGCTCTTGTCATTCTAGATAATGGAGACTGCAGGTTTAGGAGGTGTTACACCAACTTGCTGCAGTACACCCTGTAGCTTGTGCAGACTGACTCTACCAATTTTGGCCTGGACAATTGCAGTTGCAACGGGTAAATTAGTGAGATGGGGGTTAAATAGATTATTCCCTCCTGGTAGTTCTCTTGCCATCTGCTGCAAGTTCTAGCTGGCATCTATGTTCTTCAAGATTCGGCCAGCTCGGTCAGTGGTGGCATTACTAAGGCACTCGATGTAGGAGATTGAAATGGCCAACCCGGAGTTCTTTCTGTGTCTTCATTACTCTTAGTGGTCGACGTGGAAGAATATTAGTTATTCTAGAGGGCAGTGGGTGGTAATCACCAGGATATTTCCTTGCTCATGTTTGATCAGAAACCACAATATCTGATTTACAATAAGCGCCATGTCATGAGTGAAGCTTCAATATGAAAACATGATTTGGGGCAGCACGGTGGCACAGTGGTTAGCACTGCTGCTTCACAGCGTCAGGGACCCAGGCTCGATTCCCGGCTTGGGTCATTGTTTGTGTGGAGTCTGCACATTCTCCCCGTGTCAGCATGGGTTTCCTCTGGGTGCTCCGGTTTCCCCCCACAGTCTGAAAGACGTGCTGGCTAGGTGCATTGACCCGAACAGGTGCCGGACTGTGGCGAATTTTCACAGTAACTTCATTGCAATGTTAATGTAAGCCTTACTTGTGACACTAATAAATTAACTTTATGAACTTAGATGGTATATACAGTTACAGACTTAAACCCCACCTTCAGTAAGAAATGCAAAGAGTGTATGTGAAACCAGTAAAGCTTGTTTGAGTAAAAGTAAACTATTGTAACTGTAATAACAATAGTTTGTTCAGATGTTATCAAATGTTACATTTAAATGTAATACTTTAGTATATATTTAATATGCATATTTTGCCCCATTCAAGTATGTTCCTCTCTTTATATTGCTCCCCAGAGTGTCATACTCAACTATAAGGTAAAGTAGGTAAGTTGCTGCTGTGTTCATGTCTGCCTTCTCAAAGCCTCACAAGAAGCTAAGGTTACGTACAAACTGCAATCTGTTAATCTATGAGATCCTGTTACACTATTTTAGCTGTCTGTTCTTTTCACCCAAAGTATTACAGTTGTTCTGCATTGACGAACATCGCATCCAATCCACGTCACCATCCAAACATGCTTCAAATAGGTGATGGCATCCTCCTCAAAATGCTACTGTCTCTTATGTCTTCCTCTGTGGTAAAGGTAAGATTTCTGAGCAATCCGTTATTCTTATGATTGTGACAATAAAAAAATGAAATGATTGTGAGCTACGTCAAGCCAATAGCAAAAGATAAGGACAGTAGCGTTTCCTTTGATATTCTGACACGAATTCGAATTCTTGTAAAACTGTGGAAAATGTCTTCTCTGCGCTATATTCACACACATGACTTTCTGATAAGACATTAAATTAAATTGTTGAGAATGTTTTTTGCTCCCCACCTTTCCTAAATTACTGGCTTTTTGCAGCACTATAGTTCCACTTGTAAAGCACCCTCTGATATCTTATCCAAGTGGGCACTATTAATGTGTAAATTTTTACCAATCAGTGAATGCAGACTATTTGAGGTTCTGGTAATGTAGGAGATTCCAATCACATCCACACCTGGCACCCAATTTCGATCATAAGCTTTTACCTCATTTAGGAAATGAAGTCCCCCATCATTACAACTTGGCTACTATTATAAATCTCATTAAATTGCTTCCAAACTTCAACGTTGGCTTATTTTACTCTATTTGCAATATACTTCTAAAATGCTCATGGATCCCTTAATTCAACACAATCAGACTCCAACTGAATATCGCCATCAATAAAACTTTTTTCTAAGCTTCGTTAATTAGGTCCTCAAGCCTTAACTTTATTTCTCCTGAAAATATTGTCGCTGGGATAAAGACCATAAGAAATAGAAACTGGCATAGGCCCGTTCGGCCCCTCGAGCCTGCTCCGCCATTCAATAGGATTATGGCTGATCTAACATTCCTCATGTCCATTTTCCTGCTCTTTTCCCATAGCCCTGGATTCCCTTACCGATCAAGAATCTATCTCAGCCTTGACTGCTTCACAGCTCCACAATGAGTTCCAAAAACTCACACCCTTCTTGAAGAAGAAATTCTTCCTCATCTCAGTCTTAATATCCTCTCAGCATTTACCCAGTCAAGCCTCTTAAAAATCCTGTGTGTTTCAATGAGATCACCTCTCATTCTTCTAAATTCCAATGAGTAGAGTCCCAACCTGTTTAACCTTTCCTCATAAGACAATTCTTCCATACCGGGAATCATTCTAGTAAACGTGTACTTTGTTACTGTGGAGCCAAGTCTGGGTCAAAGCTACAGTATCATGAGATATTAGAAGAGCTAGTGTAGAGTGAATGGGCCAAATAGCCTGTTTCTGTGCTGCTCTATGCTGTGATTCTGGGGTTGAATTTGGGTTGAAATCAGGGTCAGAGATAGGATGACCCTGAAAGTATTGATGCTTGGTGGTGGATTGTCACTTCCAAGGTGCTGATCCTGGTGACAGCAGGGACAGGAATCCCATTCTCACTCCAAATCAGGCCACTTGAACTTGTTAAAAAGCTACTTTTTTTTCCTGAAAGGTTGAGTTGTATAGGATGAGTGAAATTTATATTCTGAGACCATACAGAATCGGATCTGTCGTCAGAGAAGGTGTTCACCCTGAAATTTAAAATAATGAACTGAAATTTTGCACAATAGCTTTTGTTTACCCAACAATTAGTTCAAACCAACATCAATGTAAACCGGGTCAATTCAGAACACACTTGAATCTCACCACACAATAAAGTCTCTTCCTGTCTACATTATAAAGTTGCGATTAGAGATGCAACTTAAACTGATATCTTCTTGCAACTGTATTTAGAGCTATAATATACAGCAGTACATTATAGAATTACACAATTATTGTTCATTCACTTCACTTTCTTTGATTTTTAATAGGTCTGTTGTCAAGCGTGTTACTGTCTCAGGAACTTGTCTCTAAACGGTAAGAAGAGAGCAATTTAATTTTATAACTATGTCTGGAGGATAAATGATTATAAATTGTGTAGTAAATTTATACACCTTTTGTTGTATGTAAATTCTGTCACAAGTACATTTTTATCCCTAATTTCTTTACAAAAGGCCTGATAAGCAATTTTTGTCCAAATGCATTTGGAGGGTTCATTGTAAAAAATCTTGAATGGATTTCTGATTAATTATTCTCTGATAAGATTGGGCAAAATGTATTTCTTCTGAAATTAGTTTCCTGAATTGATGCTAATCTTTTCAGCGTGAAGGACAAAATTATCCAGTTTCCAGCTAATTTTATGCTGCTGTTTGGCATAGAACTACTGAGGTAAAATTTCTAGGGTGTGAAGTTAGACCTCCTGCTCTCTTTCCCTCCCCAAATACTTCTCTGTCCCTTTGCATTGAGCTGATCAAAAGCTGATGGAATTTTTTCTCACAAAACAAAATCTATGAAATGTTTGTGAGAAATTGATATTTGAGTGTCAATGTTAAAAGACAAAATCACTAGCATTATAGTAACAAATGCCCACAGTCACACTATCGCAGGAAACCATAATTCAAATTTCTAAAGCAGTACTGTACATATTCATTACAGAACGGGATAGGTAAAATCTGTAAAATTGCTTTTTACATTGCAATTAGTTGGGTTCCTGGGCTGGCTGTTCCTGATACACAGATCTGTAATCTGTGGTGACAACTCCAGAGTGAACTTGTTATATTAATAAGGACTGGCAACAAGGAAGATAGGTATTTCTAACAGCCAGCTATACTAAATCAGGCAATTATCTTTGAGTTATATTTATTTAAAAATATATTTAAAAATGTTAGCTTCCCCATTACTCTATATTGCAGCAAGTTAGATTTACGCCAACTTGTGCGAGGGTCCAGTTAGTATTTGGATGGAATAGGATGGGGTATACTATGCAGCAAAGTATCATATTCACTAGTATATGAAATGTGTTACTAGGATTGTAAATTATAAAAATAAGACAGCAACTCTATTTTCAGCCAGATACCCAATGGTAACATGAGCTCATTCAGTTTGCTGATGTTCTAGTTCATTGTTTACCCAGATATCTACTTAGAGATTAATGGATTTAATGGATCCTTATTGATCCTTGTCCTCGCTTTCCACCTCACTCGCCTCTACATTCAAAGGTGCATCCATCCTTTGCCATTTCCACCACCTCCAGCGTTGTGCCACCAGCAAACACATGTTCCTCTCCACTCTCCTGTCAGCTTGCCAAAAGGGACCGTTCCCTCCATCACACCCTAGCCCAGACCACAATCACTCCCAACACATTGTGAAGACCCAGGCTAGAAACTTCAAGGTGATTTACAAAGTTAGCCTAGACCCTAAGTTTTACATTTGATTTTGGCATGGGTGAGCACAAAGTGTTTCACTCCAGGTATGATTCAAGCGACCCACTAGGAAGCGTTTATCAAACAAAGTTTAATTTAGAGTACAGTAAAAATATATTTAAAAGAATTAGCATAACTTTTACCAATTACAAGTTTCAAACATGACACAGTATAAACCTTAACAGCTAGCTATCTATGTTGTTCCAAGTCAAACATCATTCCACAGACAAACCCTCTTCTCTAAACTTGGCACAAAAACAAGTATGCTCACGTGATGCTGGATTTTTGCTTTTTTACATCTGCTATGAATTGGTCCTTTGAATGTTGGATCAATTCTCTGAGGTTTCCCAATTTTGGAACTTTCAGCAAACATCTGGTGAGGGGGAGAGAGAGAGAGACAGAGACACTGCCTTCTTCCACCAGCTTCTAGCAGCAACTGAGAACCAAAACTAAAAACTGGACTTTTCTGTGGTAAAAACTGCCCCAGGCATATCACCTGACCTACCAATCTTCCCCAAATCAAGCTCCACTCAGCAATCCCCAAAGGACCATTAAACCCCAGGACACTGCATTAGGCCAGATTAAAATCAGCATTTATATTGCTTCAGTAACAATTAGAGGTTGCTGGTTACAGATATCACCGCATCAATAAAATGCTAGGACCTGCTTGAAAAACCTGCAGAGAAACATGATTAAAATACATTTCTTAAAGGCACAGTATTGTCACAACCTTGACACCTTCACATAGCACCTACCTATGCGCAATCGTAGAAACTGTAACACCTGCCCATTTACTTCCTCTCTCCTCACTGTCTAAGGCCCCAAACACTCTTTCCAGGTGAAACAACAATTTACTTGTACTTTTTTTCAATTTAATATACCACGCACAGAGAGGGAATTGCTTATTGGGAACACTTCCACTCAATCCACCTGAGCTTCCAGGTGTGTGCAATCTTAATTCACCACCTTGCTCTTATACTCACATTTATATCCTTGATCTGCAATGTTCCAGTGAAACTCAACGCATTCTTGTAGAACAACACCTCACCTTCATCTCATCATTACTTTCTCAAGGGCTATTAGAGATGGGCAATAAATGCTGGACTGGCCAATGATGCCCACATCCCTTGAATGAATTAAAAATAGAAGACACTCAACTCAACATTGAGTTCAAGAAGACTATGAAGTCTGACCATGATTTTGATTCTGTTTTATTGCAGTTTGCCAGTTTGAATCTTGTTCTTCATGATTTTGCTTTTGAACCGAGCTACTCATTATTCTTTTATCACACTCACTCTGGACAAATGTGTTGTCTCTTTATTCCAACCATTGCCATTCTCTTTTCCTTTTTTTCCTTGATATCTGTTGTCATTTAACCTCTTCTTCCCTTTCCCAGACCTTTCCTTCTTCACCCTACTCCTGTTTGACAGCATATATCCTCCTTCTGTTCTGAAAAAGTGTCATATTTATCTCAAAACATTAACTCGGTTTCACTCGCTGCAGATGCTGCCAGACCTGCTGAGGATTTCCAGCACTTTCTATTTTTATTTCAGAGTTCTAGCATCCACAGTATTTAGTTTTTGTTACTGATCTGAGCTTCAGTTTAAACAATCCAGAATAAATTTCAGATAACGTTTCAGCCAGGTTAATTAGAAAACCTACAAGAGTTTGTGAAGCAATTTGTTAAAAACTACCAAACCGAAACATTGGCATTGCTCTCCAGATTAGTTGTAAAACTGATACCAATCAATATATGCCTTCAGATCTCATTAGACAAACTCAAGTCAGATGTCAGGGAAATTGGCAAGCTTCCTAGTTACAAGTTGATGGTTGCTGACAAGGAATTAATTGACCCTTTCTCTGTGTTTTATTTTTATTTAGTGATTTAATAAAGTCATGATTTGATTTTTCATGTTGCCATGCAAGACACAATACAGATGATGGCATCCAGAGTTTGAAATAGTGTCCCCTTTCAGTGTAATACAGAAACCTACTTGAGAGTATTTGTTATAAGGTCTTAGTCCTATTCAAAATGCAATGTGATCACAGGATACTCCCTCCTGTCTTCCAAGAATGCCCAGTTAAAACATTCTGATCAGCAACCCAACACCACTGCAACCTATTAATAATTACTGAAAAGGAAAACCATTTAACTTTCACATTAAACAGGATCTAGTAACTGAACTACAGCTTTCAATAGGAAAGACAGGTGGTAGGTTTCTTATCTGGTTGAATAATTCTTACTGTATTGTCGAGGCCACATCACTGTGTTGACATTTGCTGTACATTTTGTTTGCTGAATGAATTAAATTCATAGATGAGTCATTAAAAAGTGAGTCTACAACAATGGTGCACTATTGTTGCACTTGGCTTCACAGACTACAACAAACCTGTGTGTCGATGCAATATAAACACTAAATTTTATGATATTATTGGCATATTGACACACACATACATTTTCAACAGTAAACTCCATAGAGGCAGTAAATAACAATAAAACCTTATATTTATGTTGCACCTTTAACATAATGAAACATCCCAAGGCACATCTCATAAGCATCATAAGCAAGGTACAACAGCAAGCCACATAGGGAGATATTAGATCAGATGACCAAAAGCATGTGGGTAACTTTTCCGATCTCACCCACCGCGGGAATTGTCACAGGTGGGATGGACAATCTAATGGTCTATTAAAAGATCTGTTGACTTCAGGCGGGAATTTCTGGTGCCCAAGCAAGACAGGATCTCAGGAGCAAAGGAGAAAAGTGAGGTAGAGAGGAATAGGGAAGGAATTCCTGAGCTGAAGACGCAGCCATCGATCCTGGAGCAATAATAAGCAGGAATGCACAAGAGTCCAGAATTCGGGGATGTAAGATTGTGAGAATTCTACTAATTTTTATAATCTGTAGTATCTATGAATTTTATCCTGTAAGCATAGTTTAAAATTAAGAAGTTCAGTTCTGACTTGTTGCGCAATTAACAGTCAAGATAGTTGGGGGAACAAGAAAAGCAGATGTTGGTGAAGAAACAAACTTGTGTTATTGTGTTATGACAGAGCTCATTTGAGTTAAGCTGCACTCCCCTTGTCACTACCCCTCTCCCCCCCCACCACCCCCCTTTTCAAAGGTTATTACTCCCTCGAAAAATTTAATCAAATTATTCAGCCATGACCTTCCCTTAGCAAATACTGTGTGTGCTGGATTAATCCATGTATTTTTAAGTGTCTATTTTATACAGCCTCTTCTATATTTTTCCAAAGTTTGTCTACCACCAAGTTTAGGTTGACTGGCCTGTAATACTTGGCCTATACCTTTCTCTGCTTTTAAACCATGATCCTACTTTAACAGTCTGTTGCACAATTGTACAATGTTTGTTGCCAAAAGGAATGGAATACCCATCTTACACATGTAACTGTCTAAATGAGCTTCTGTTATCTCCTCTCTTGCTTTTCTCAGCAGGTTGGGATATATTTCATCTGGTACTGATGTTTTATCCACTTTCAAGTTGCTAAGCCACTAATGGGCAGAATTTTCTCATTCTTTGACTAAGTATCAACTCAGGCCATAAAAGTGGAATGTAGTCCTCCAACTGCACTGCTGGTTTTTCAATTATGCTTGCCAATATTTTTGCATATCCTCACTTATCCTCCCCTGTACACTCAATAACATCTGGGGATCTATATTCGGTACCCACAATTTTTTTCTTTGTGGGAATATATTTGTTCTGAGCCTTCTATCTCTGTCTTTGCTGCTTTTATGAACTGAAGAGCAGCGTCAGTCCTTTTTTGTGATGACTTTAAATTATTGGACTCCCCCCTACAAGATGAAAGAACACCAACAAAGAAAAACAAATAGATATGTTGTTTCCATTCACATTGAACTATATTTGCATGACACAATTCAAAGAAAGTTTAATAGTTCATGAAAATAAGATTTTTGGGCAAAGTAGTCACTCTTGTGGCGAGGAATGAAGGTTGCAAATTTGCTTATATCATAATGAGACATTTTATTCAAAATTATACCTTTTTTCCCCGTGAAGCCATTAACTAAGGTTATACAAATCATTCCAAATGTACAATTAAGAATAAAATCAGGATCCCTCCAACCTTTCCTGTCCATTTTTCTCTTTACTGAAGGTATGACTTGAACTGGCATACATAATGTTGTACGGTGTGGTTACAGTTCAGTAGGTCTGAACAAATCTTTGTAATCATATATAAGTTGATTGTAAATCTCCACAGAATCCGTACAGTGCCGAAGAAGGTCACCCAGCCAATCAGGTCCACACCAACTCCCTGAAAAAGCCTCACACCCAGGCCCATCTGACCAGTGCAACCCCATGCATTTACCATGGTCAGTCCACCCAACCTACACATCCCTGGACACTAAGAGGCAAATTTACCATGGCCAATCCACCTAACCCCACATCTTTGGACTGGGGAGGAAACCAGAGTACCTGGAGAAAACCCATGCAGGCATGGGGTGAACACACAAACTCCACACAAACAATGACCCAAGGCCAGAATTGAACCTGGGTCCCTGGTGCTGTGAGGCAGCGGTGCCAATCACTGTCACCGTGCCGCCCATTCTCTTAGAACTATTTACAAATATACAGTAAAGGGTACAAGCTTGGAGCTATCTCCATGCTTGCTGATACACATGGCTCTGTTCAATACTCAGCTGAACCTGGGTGTGGGTCATGTGCTCTCTTGCATCACTGTGTGGGAGATACTGTACTTAGTCCTACATTAACCTTATATGTCCAGACTTTAATACTACAAATTCCATAGGTACCAATAATTCTTCTGTATCGATTGATGTGTGAGGTGACACAATGTTAGTTGATCTGTTTCACTCTGTGGGGTATTATAGCTAAACCCAATTATGCTTTAACACACTATCTGCATTTATACTTCACAGCAGACACTGGGCAGTGCCCTCATCCAAACATATTTATGCCAGTTGCATTTACACTTGCTGTTACCTCGTTGAAATCAGCAAATTCAGCCCAAATTGGGGATCAAACTTGGGGAATGTATTGAATTGTATAGCTCAATAATGAATTGCCCTCTGCAGCTGTGCCATCAGAGGAGAAATGTCAGGAGATTGTATTTCGGAATATGATGGTGGTTTATTTTTCCCTCATTGCAGAAGACACTCAAGCAGACATTGTGGCCATGAACTTCTTGCCTCAATTGCATGAATTACTGAAGTTCTCCAGTAAAAGTGTGAATGAAGCAGCTCTTGCCGTTCTCAGCACCTTGTCAGAGAATCATTCCAACACGGTAGGTTTTGTACTGGAGACTTTCAAACGTCCCAGCAAAATAGTTAGCAATTTATAATTTTAGCATTGCAGTGTAAACAAAAGAAAAATATTTGGACTACCTTTACATGTTTCTAGAAGCATATGATTTGTGCTGCTATCACTCAAGTAAGTATTACTTATTGGGTCTGTCTGCAGTTTAACATCAGATAGTCTAGGAGCATTACAAACAGCTATGAGGTGGAATTCCCCCATCTTAACCCACTATCCCGGCTGTTCAGATATCGGGGCACCATTTTAAAGAGCGCGTCAATATCTGTGCTGACAGACAAAGTGATCCAAAGGGTTCTAGTTCACAGCTGCAGGCAACCTCAACAGAAGCTAAGTCCTCTTTTATGTAAACATTGTGGTTAGAAACAATGCACGTTGTGCAAAAACCATTTAAGATGTCAATCAGGGTCTTTTGAGACTGCACTATGAAATCGAATGAATGCAGTGTTACAAAAAAGGGGCTCAGTGAGCAGCTGTGGAGAAGGGAACCACCCCCTCCCCATCCCCCAATGAGAGTGACTTCCCCTGTCAGAGGAGTTGAACAGGGTCTTCCCACACCTGCAGCTTTTGACAGAAAGGGGAATTCCTTCTGCAGAATGGAATGCTGCTGTGATTTGGAAGTGTGTCAGGTATCCAGAGGGCATAGAGATTAAATTGACCTGGCCACTTCAAATTTTTCACAGTCCACAGACCAGAATGAAGACTTTGATTAGAGAGATGCCTGAAATCGCTGTGCCAAGAGTGATATTTAGGTTTCCCAAGGCCAAAAGGGGCAGTGTAGCCACTAGATGCCCATTCCGGGGGAGAATGCCTTGCCCCAACTTTGGGGGACCCTCCCATTGTTGCCTGGCAGCATCAAATGGACACATGGGGCCTGATTTTACCATTGCGTTGTATCCATTTGCGGGCACAAAAAGGGGGAGACCACTGCCACTCTGCGGTCAATCGGTGGGGGGGGGGGGGAAGGGGGCAGGGGGTCATGATCGGTCCGTGTAGGGGGGGTGGGTGGACAAGGGGGACAGTTATGTTGTGGGATGGGGCGATATCTGTGGGGGCCATCGCTCCCGGGTCGTTTTATTCGCTTTTTGCGGCCCGGGAGCGATGTGACAGGGTCGCGTTTTTCAAACTTTTTTTTTCACCGTGCATGCGCAGTTCAAAGCTCCGATCGGAGCTGTAGCATTTCGAGCACAATAAGCCCCGCCCACAGCACGATTCAGACTCGCAATTTTTTTTTTCAGGCTAAGTGCGTATGGGGGCACCTGAGAACAGGTTTCCAAGTTGGATCTGAATTGCGCCCAGATTCAGCACTTAGAATCAAAATGGTAAAATTGCCCCCATGGGCACTGCATTGTCTCCCCGACCACCCTTGGGTTCGAACGCTCCAGGCTCTCGCTGGTCATGACCAACACCCAAAGCCCACCTGGTGCAGTTCCCACTGGGGAGACGGGTGAATGGCAGGAGGGCATTGAATCAGGCTTCAACTCAATGGTGTTTAAATGAACACTTTTGCATGATCATCAGGTTCCCGCCGGCACTTGTCAGGAACCTGAGTGAGGCCGCCTGGGTGGGCTGGGCGAATCAAAAACACTTTGACGTCTGGCATGATGTCTCTTACAGTCTTTTCTGGTTCAATTCTTAAATAAATAGATAAATATTATATCAATAAACATATGTAAAATAATTGGCTCATCAATTGATACAAATACCGTGCGAGATCTACTAGTAATTAAAAACATGGATGTTGTGCAGTGTAAGTGGGACAGTATTACTGCTGTAGTTAGTCAAGATGTTTGTTTCTTTGTAGGATGCCATTGTGTCAGAGAATATCTTGAAGACTTTGGGGAAGTTACTGTTAATTCACAAAACGAGTCCTGGAATCAGTAATTATGTTGCAGCCACAATCCACAAACTAGCTACAAGTGAGACTCAAAAGGTGAGTTATTTCATTTAAAAGGGAAGGTAAACTTAGGCAGGGGCACACTAATATTTCAAAACTCTGATCATGAGAGAGATTCGGTGCACCATAAGAACATTTTCAAGATTCTTTGATCTTAAGAAACAGACTATTAATTTAAGCTCCATACTTGAGGTTAAATTCACCAATCATTGTGCTACCAGCAGGAACTACACTCAAATGGTGCACAGGTTATAGAACTACTATCACAGCTTTGTATGGTGTATTTCCTTCTCTGATGTCTATGTATCTCAAACACTGCTCTCCACTGGAAGCATAGGAGTGATGAATTAATACTTGCTATAATCACAAACTGAAGGTCAGAGTATGTTGGAGCATCAGAGAATGGATCCACCTCAGTGATGCACCTTTATTTTTATATCTTTGCTTTACAACATTTAAGCCAGGTATAAACACCTGGATCTTCAAATCTTGACATCTAACCCAATATTTGCAACTCTTGACCAATGAGAAGAGTGCTCCAAGCATCCCTACAACACTTTAACCTTAAGTTATATGTCTAACTGACTGTCCTCAGAACATTATAAGCCCAAAACCATTCTCCTAGCCAATCAGCTTTGCAGCCTTCATTTCCTTTATAATTGCTAAACCACAGCTTGTATCTTTGATCACAGGTCCTGGAACATCTAGTCCCCAGGCCACCTTCCTGGACAATCAGCAATGTAGCTTTGGCTTCTCTTTACTTCTAAGCTAGACTCATTGGGGCCTAAGCCTACAAATGTGTCCTATTTATAACCTCAGTTCACTCCCAAAGGACCCACGTGTTCTTTCTTAAAGCTACGTCACAGTATTTGCCACTTGAAGTGATGCCAACTTTAAGACTTCCATAAAAACATATCCCAAAAATCATGAAGCATCACAATTGTACATACAAATTAAGACTTTTCATCACTTAGCTTGTGTGCAGTATAATTTGATCATTTAAGCATTAATCACAGAAATGTGCTAACAAGGTGAAGTCTAACTGAGGACATGGGTATGGACTGAGTTGCTCTTGCAGAGAGCTAGAACGAACGTGACAGGCCAAATGGCTTCCTTCTGCGCTGTAACCTTTCTGTGATTCTATCATTCAACTCTTCATCATTTCCCTTGGCGTTTTCTCACTTAACAAATCATACCTTCCTATACCGCTCCCCCCCCCCCCCCCCCCTCCTCCCCACAATCCCATCATTGGCAAAGGGGGTGAAATGCTTCCTCTGCTCCATCAAAAATCACATTCACACATTTCTTCACTGGCCATGACATTTCTGCTGCAGTTGACTGCTTAGTTGCTGCCTCACCTCTCTCTCTCTAATATCCTTATCCCTACAAATCAATTGCTGTTTCCTACTTCTGTTGGTCTATTGATTTCCCTATCTGCATTCCCTCAAGTCAAGGGCACAAACTTGACTGTGCTTCTTCACAATAGCCTTGGTCAATGATTACAGTTGGCTTAACCACATCAAAGTCTTTTCTGTCAGGTGCCAAAACCATTTTATGTGAATACTAGGATCATCCTGGTGTGCTGAGACATCCTCAGGCCTTTTCTTCCCCACAAACAACTGCCTTCTTAACTCTTATCACTAAATTTAAGGAGCTCATGGACGACTTAAAAGATCAAAATAATCCTTCATCATGGTTTTAGGTTTAGATTTTAATATAAAGTCATTTTTATTTGTGTTTCAGGCAATTATTGACAGTCAGTGTGTTGTGGCCCTGCTTCAGGCCCTCAGTCATCTCAGAGTTCATGATGAGTCCTTACTGTATGTGACAGTTTGCATTGCTGAGCTCACAAAGCATGGTAAAGATATTCATTCATTCATTCATCTCGATTCTGCAACTCTGCAATGAGCAGGTAGTCGTCAGCAATTTTCTTTCGGATTCTAAGGGCTGGATTTTTGCCATTGAGGCAGAAAATTTGAGTCGAGAAGTTTCCCGACATGGCAGGCCAGTCTTCTTTATCAGCACCGTCCTCACCATATTTTCATTCCAGGAAGGTGGGGGCAGGATAGAATTGGTTCCGCTGCATCCAGAGGCAGTTCAGTTGGCCATAGAGGCGAGCCAGTGCTAAGGTGGGCTGACTCAAAGGCCAGTTGTGATAAAAGATTGTTAAGTCCTCTAGCCCTCACCTTTCAACACATTCTCCATGCTCCCCATACCTCCATGGCCCCTCCATAGTTTCTTACCCAGTATCCACTATGGGAAGACCTCAGGAACTATGTGGAGATGATAAAAACATAAACTTGCAACAATCTTAGAGGGCTCTCATTCATACACATTTGATAGCGAAAGAACTCTCATTCAAAAATTTCAAATCCCCTCAAGTGGTCGATCTGTTATAAAAATAAACAAACTTCTATTCTAAGCACACCAAAGATACTTAATCTTTTAATAGTCTCTAAGTCAGTCAATCAAATGTCAGTCTTTTGCTGAGATAAGTGATTTTGGATTGGATTTAATTTGATTTGATTTATTATTATCACGTATTGGGATACAAAGGAAATTTTGATTCTTGCGTACTATACAGGTAAAAAATATCGTTCATAGAGTACATAGGGAAGAAGGAAAGGATAAGGTGCAGAATATAGTGTTGAGAAAGTTTAAAGAGTTGGAGTTCAATTTTAAGAGTGGAAGATGGAATTAGAGGATATGCTAGGGACAGCTCACAAGAAGTCGCCTCGCTTCTGCGCCATCTTTTTATTTGGAGCTTTGAAACTCAGCCAAAAATTCATATATAATAATAAGAACTCTTAAAAATGTCAACAACGAAGTAAATTGAAACTGCAGAAAGATGGCTAATGTTTCTTTTCTATACTAATAACAGATGGTCTGTCAATCAATGCACTCCAGCAGCAGGTGTCTGCTTTTTCACTCTAATTGAAAGCTGCAGCTTGCTTACTTTTTCATTTTTATAGGGCCGGCGATTTAATTCCTTCAGATCAAAACACTTAGACCTTAGATAGCCAAAATGGGGAAGGGTGTTTCGACTCAGCACTAATTTAAAGTGACTTGTTGTGTTTGGATTTCCTGCCTGTGTGATTCATGCATTTGCTGGCAAAAATGGGATCTGCCAGAAATGGGAGTGGGACTTCTGCGAGTGGGTCCAACTCAACATTTTTAAAGGCCTCCAGAGTTGGGTCCAATCCACAAAAATCCAGCTCTAGGCATTCAATAGGTTTATAAAGAGAACATATCCTTGCTAATTGTATTAAAATTGTTAATGCATTCTTTTAGAGTATAGCAAACATAGCCAAGAAAAGCACAATGGAAACACAAGTTATTTTCTTTTATCATGAGATTAGGAAAGATAGTAAACAGTATCAATATAATTACATGGTACTATTCACATTATAGGAAGGCTGCGTTCTGATAGATGGACCTCTGAAGGACAATATGCAGCATTAGAAAGAGTAAGAAGAATCTTGGACTGTACAGTCAGAGGAACAGAGCACAAGAAGTGATTCTGAGTTTGTGCAGAGTGTTGATCTGCCCTCACGTGGAGTACCATGCACAAATCTGGTCACAATATTGAGAGAGAGATCCAGGAATTGGAGATGTGCAGCAAACCACTATCTGCAATTATGTGCCTGAATTACAAAGAGGTGTTGTAGAAGCTGGGAGGCACAGCCATGTATGTTTGAAGTAGTCAAGATCCTAAGGGGTACAGATAAAATAAAATCCATATGGTTAGCATAATCCATAGATTCTGTAAGAGCACATGAACTTATCTCAGGTTTGAAGAGGAAAGGTGAGAAGATGGTTTAAAAAACCTCATGAAAATGTGATAAAGAGAGCCTGAGAGATACTATGGCATATAATTCCTAGATATTGGAACCAGCCAGATGAACAACTGTTATCTTTCCAGTCATGTACATTCCTGCTTGTATAACACATTTATATACTGTACTGCCTTTCATGATCACAGGATTCCCCAAATCACTTTGAGGCAAGTAACTATTTCTGAAGCATTTCCACTGTTGTACTTGGTAGGAAGGGACAAGACAGAGAGTAGGGCTAAAAACCATTTAGGAGTGAAATCAGGAAGTATTTTTTCATAAGATAATAGAAATCTGGATCTTGCGCTCCCAAAGGGCAGTTGGATAAATGTATCTGGAACATGGAAAAGTAAATTGAAAAACAGATCATAGAAACACAATGATGACGTTAAAACTTACTCAAAGGTATTCGAAGTAAAAAGAAAATCAAACCCAAAATCTAACCTTTTGTTCATTTTCAATTTTGTAACAAGGCATAAAAATACTACCACTAAAGAATAAAAATATTCTTTATTTATTATTGTTACAAGAAGGCTTACATTAACAATGCAATGAAGTTACTGTGAAAATCCCCTAGTCATCACACTCCGACGCCTGTTTGGGTACACTGAGGGAGAATTTAGCATGGCCAATGCACCTAACCAGCACGTCTTTCAGACTGTGGGAGGAAACCGGAGCACCCGAAGGAAACCCACGCAGATAAGGAGCGAACGTGCAGACTCTGCACAGACAGTGACCCAAGCCGGGAATCGAACACGGGTTCCCGGCTCTGTGAGGCAGCAGTGTTAACCACTGTGCCACCCTGCCACCCTAATTAAATTAGGAACGCCTAACATTAAAAAACAGTTGAGGAACATCACACTAATAACCCACGTTAAACTCCTGATTTACAAGTTCCTGCAGGTGAAAGGTATGATTGTGGATATTGAACTGACTTTCCCTTGTTGAATAGATTGTGTGTTTTTTTTCAGAAACAATAAGAACACAAATAATACAAGAATCAGATGCGAACATGACAGCTTATCTCTTGATGCTCTCAAGCCAGTCTGAAAATATTGATCTCTGCTTCCAGGCAGCTTGGATCATCAGCCAACTCGGACGAGATGGTAAAGTGTGAAATAAAGACTTTTAGTTGCTAAATTTAAATATGAATTTAGATGATCACTTTCCATAAAAATGTTTATTTGAAGAAAATATATTCTTGTTTTGAGGAGAAAAACATGTAGTTGGGTTCTGCACTTAGTTCCCAGCTTCCTAACATAACAATCTTTGATTAGGCATAAAGCCAACCAGATTATTTAGCCATTCTCTTAGTAAGTGAGTTTTACAGAAAGGACAGCAATCTTTTGTAAGGCAGGGTAAAAAGACTATTGTACTTTCTGGATGGTATCTAGGGTTTTTGGTGTCTATAATCACTCCAAAAGAACAATTAACAAAGCAAATTGAAAGCTGAGCGAGTTCAAAGCAGTCACAATCAAACTGTTCACTGTTCCGGGCAGGCCACACCTGTTAGAAATTTTCAAAGACTTTTTTTTAACCTCTCAGAAAATTCTCAGGTTTTTGTCAGGTTGCTGCATTGGTAAAGAACAATTTATTTATTTATTATCACAAGTAGGGCTTACATTAACACTGCAATGAAGTTACTAGAAATTCCAATATAAGCATTGAAAAGATTGAACTTCCCTGGTCTTCACACTTAGATTTGGTTCTTGAATGTGCGTAAACCAGAGATTAGGAGGATTGTTTTCTTTGAGGGTCATGAACCTTTGGAACTTGCTTCCTCAAAAGATGGTGGAAGTAGAGTATTTGAATACTTTTAAGGCAGAGGTAGATAGATTCTTGGTAAGCACGGAGGAGCAAGGTTATCGGGGGTAGGTGGGAATGTGGAGTTGAGGTTACAAGCAGATCAATCATGATCTTATTGAATGGTGAAGTAGGTTCAAGGGGCTGAATGACTTATTCCTGCTACTCATTCATATTTTGCATGTATGGATAACTTAACGTTCAACATCAAATTAATTCAATGGAGAAGAAACACTTCAAATGGGCGTTTCAAGAAGTTAATAATGTTCATGTTACATTTTATTCACTCAAACAAAATTTAAATAACTTTTAATGGAGGCCTGTGACGAGTGGTGTGCCGCAGGGATCGGTGTAGGGTCCATTGTTGTTTGTCATCTATATCAATGATCTGGATGATAATGTGGTCAATTGGATCAGCAAGTTTGCTGATGATACAAAGATTGGAGGTGTAGTGGACAGTGAGGAAGGTTTTCAAAGCTTGCAGAGGGATTTGGACCAACTAGAAAAATGGGCTGAAAAATGGCAAATGGAATTTAACGCAGACAAGTGTGAGATATTGCACTTTGGAAGGACGAACCAAAGAAGAACGTACAGGGTAAATGGTAGGACTCTGAAGAGTGCAGTTGAACAGAGGGATCTGGGAATACAGGTACAGAATTCCCTAAAAGTGACGTCACAGGTGGATAGGGTTGTAAAGAGTGCCTTTGGTACATTGGCCTTTATAAATCGGAGTATCGAGTATAAAAGTTGGAGTGTTCTGGTAAGGTTATATAAGGCATTGGTGAGGCCGAATTTGGAGTATTGTGTACAGTTTTGGTCACCTAGTTACAGGAAGGATGTAAATAAGATTGAAAGAGTGCAGAGAAGGTTCACAAGGATGTTGCCGGGACTTGAGAAGCTGAGTTACAGAGAGAGATTGAATAGGTTGGGACTTTATTCCCTGGAGCGTAGAAGATTGAGGGGAGATTTGATAGAGGTGTATAAGATTTTGATGGGTATAGATAGAGTGAATGCAAGCAGGCTTTTTCCGCTGAGGCTAGGGGAGAAAAAAACCAGAGGGCATGGGTTAAGGGTGAAAGGAGAAAAGTTTAAAGGGAATATTAGGGGGGGCTTCTTCACGCAGAGAGTGGTGGGAGTGTGGAATGAGCTGCTGGATAAAGTGGTAAATGCGGGGTCACTTTTAACATTTAAGAAAAACTTGGACGGGTTCATGGATGAGAGAGGTGTGGAGGGATATGGTCCAAGTGCAGGTCAGTGGGACTAGGCATAAAATGGTTCGGCACAGACAAGAAGGGCCAAAAGGCCTGTTTCTGAGCTGTAATTTTCTATGGTTCTATGGGTTTTTGTGGGCTGAACAGAGGATGTAGTGCATAATGTAACGGTGTCACCTTTCCATTGTTTGAGAGTAGGTAAATCACATTGTAAATAAATTGGAACAGAGTTCATTCAGCAATGGGTAATGACTCATATGATTGTCTCCATTACAGAAATGTTTTCCTTGTTGCTGAGACCGCATGTCAGGGAGATTATCGGTTATATCTTACGCTTCCTCAAACATCAGGAAATTAGATTTCAACATCTGGGTCTTTTAACTATACGGAATCTCAGAAAAGGTAAAAAAAAATTATCGTCTTCAATTCGTTCTACTTTGAAATCTGGTCTGTTTGTTTTTCTATTTCCTAGGGTTAAATTCTTTAAGTTTGCGGTCTTTGCAAATTACTTGATTTATCAATTTGTTTGGCTGAGGGCTGGTTTTCTCCCTCTTTCAGACACAGTGCAAGTGGCCTGTTCCCATCTTATCGCTAATGGGGTTCTGAAACTAGATTCAAACAGCTGACACTGTCCAAGTTAAACAGAACAATGCTGTAAATGCACAGGACGTGAGAAAAAACTGGCAAATATAACTCTGAACAAAATAGTGAATAAGTGGGTAGGTGAAAAGATAGAAGAGTCAGGAACATTGAATCTAGACACAGAGGCATTTAAATAATAACTTGCATTTATATAGCACCTTTAATAGAGTAAAATCTCCCAAGGTACTTCACTGAAGTAAAATCTAAGAAACTATGACACAGAACGACATAAGCAAATATTGGGACAGATGCTGTAATGTTTGCACACAGAGCTAGATTCTAAGGAGTGTCTTCAAGGAGGTGAGATAGAGGGCAAGATACTTAGGGAAGAAATTCTATAGCTTTGGGCCTTAGCAGTTGAAAACATAATCACCCATGGGTTATAAGGCTGAATGGGCAGCAGAGCCACACTTTGCAAAGCTTGAATGAAAGTGCTACATAAATGCTGTAACTCGCATTTATGTAGTACTTTTAATATAGAAAATTACCCAAAGCACTTCCAACAAATGGACAATATCCCACAGGAGGAGACATTTGGAGAGATAATGTTGGGGCGGGCTGGTTTTGGATACAAGGGACAAATATTTTCAGTCATGTCCACCACAGGAATCATAGAAGGCACACGGCCATAAGATCTCGCCCAAGGATGAAACACTGGGTTCATGGGTAATAGGTGAATACAATGTTGGCATGGGATAGGATAGAAAAAAACAGAGTATTGGATGAGCTTAACTTGAGGATAGAGGATGGAAGGCTAGCTAGGAGATCATTGAAATGGTGTCTGGAGGGAACAAAGGCATGGCTGAAGGTTTCAGCAAGGACTGATAATATGGAGACAGAAATGTGTGGTCTTGGTGATGGATAGAATATGGCATTAGAGGCTCAGCTGCAGTTTGAAAGAATGTTGAGGCTGCAGACAGTCGGCCTCAGCCTGAGGCAATGACTAGGGATGGGGGTTGAAGTTGATAGCAAGAGTATGGAGATCTTCAGTTCTCCAATGTTTAGCTGCAGGATATGATGCTCCAGCCCAGACTGGAGATTGAGCAAGCAGTCTCACAGCACAGAGGCAGTGGAGGTCAGGTAGAGCTGGGTGTTGTCAGTGTACAAATGTAAGTTAATCCTCTGTCTTCAGATGATATTGCCATGGGGCAGAATGCAGATGTGATTAATCCCTGGGGACACTTCCAGAGGTAACAGTGCAGGGGCATGAAGTGAAGACATTACTGGGAAATATCCTGATTCAAGCATCCAGTCTCTGGTGAAAAACCAGCCCCACGAGTTCAAATCCCATCTTGAAAATTTGAGATTTAGTTTTTTAAAATACTGAAGCTATTAGTAACCCAGTCTGTAACTCCAGTCACCAAAATGGTTGATCTTAACCTTGTAAGCCATCCAGTTGTATCAAATAGTCACATCTCACAGACAACAGCAGTTCAAGGTGGCCCAGCAGTTACTTAGGGCATATACAGGCTGAACTTACCGCCACACTAAATGATATGGGGCACAGTTCTTCTGGCCCGCTGTGCTGCTTAAGTAGCGCAATGGGTTGGGAAATATCAGCGGGGGCCTGTAGCGGGATTCGCGACCGGTGTCCATATCATTAATGAGGCTCAGACGGTATTGTCCAGGCTCTCTAATGCCCCCCCCCCCTCCCGCAGCCATTGAGGCTCAGGGGCAGTGGGGGATGCCCCTTGGGCAGTGCCAACCGAGCATCCTTGCACTGCCAAGTGGGCGGGGCAACCCGTTGCGCATTCTACATAGGGATCAGTGGGGTTAAGAGGGAGGACGCGATCAGGGCTGGACATGAGGAGGGGATCAGGCTGGACATGGAGGGAAAGGGTTGGACTGGACATGGGGTGGGGGGGATCATGGAGGGCGGTGATCGGGGTGTGGGGGGGGTCACTGAGGCCAGCGATCACAAAGGGGAGGGGGTGTCAGGGATGACACTGGGAGGCCGTCGATGGGGGGGCCAGTGTGCATGCACCAATCTCCCCACTGACAGGTTGGCACATACACAGTGTCCCACTCAGTGCACTGATTTCAGCCTCTCTGGCGGGTTCAGCCTCCCCATTACCAGTGTGGATCGCATTACGGACTCTGTGGTGCACAGAGTCCCGGAGATTCATTCCACTCAGCTCATCCAAACAAAAGGTAGGATAAACTCCCGTATCCCTGCTTGTTGGGCACTTAGTGTTTTTTTTGGGAGATTCGCTCCCACATTTACTCACAGAACCCTTGGGGGAAGTTTATAGAAAAACTATTTTTTCAATGTCTCCTGTCAGCAGATGATTTTAATAATGTTTTGTCAGTTATGAAGTAATATTAATAGTTTAGAGTGTGTAAAATAGCATTCATTGTTTGCTTAATCAACTCAATATTGGAGTGGCACAGTGGTTAGCACTGCTGCCCCACAGCGCCAGGGACACGGGTTCGATTCCTGGCTTGGGTCACTGTCTGTGTGGAGTTTGCACGTTCTCCCCGTATCTACGTGGGTTTCCTCCAGGTGCTCTAGTTTCCTCCCACAGTCTGGAAGACGTGCTGGTTTGGTGGATTGACCCGAACAGGTGCCAGAGCGTGGCGACTAGGGGAATTTCAGACTAACTTCATTGCAGTGTTAATGTAAGCCTTACTTGTGACAAATAAATAAAACATGCTACATTGAAACATCTTGTAGTTAACTCAAATATTGTTTTTTTTTCTCAGATTCTCATTTTGCGGCAGTGTTTAGGGAAAGGGAGCTCATGGTGCAACTCAACAGGATTTCTCAGCAAACTGTGGAAACAGAGGAACTACTTCAAGCTGTTCTATTCCACAAAGAGGGAGACCAGAAACAACATAACTGGTGACATCTAAGAGTTTGCAGTGTCTCAGGAACAGTTAAAACCTAAAGAACACACAGAGGAAGAATTTTTTTCAAACTTGGTGATTTTGTTGAGGACCAATGGGTTCTTTTGAGATTTAGCTCTTATTTGAAACCCGAAAATGTAATCATAATTGGCACAATCTATAAATTTATAAAAAACATAAATTTCTCTTAACTTTAACACTTATACTATGTTTGGTGCCAATAATAAAACATTTTTCAAACAAAATAGACTGTAAGGGGTGATTAAGTTAATATTGCTTTGAGTGTTCAGCTTATCCCATAACCTAGATTAGTAATCAAATTATTTAGAAACTTGCAGGTAATCTTTCTTCCTGCACACAGCACAAGTGGAATAAATTTAAAGAAGTTTTCTAGAAGACATTTTGGACAAGATAATAATTCTACCACCAATTGCTGTTGTAACAAAAATTAAGAATACCGAGATCAGGATTCTGCAAAATCAGATCAAGAATACGTTTATAACTAGCATTATTTGCTTAGATTTTGGACTTTTAATTTCTATGTCCTGGCAGAAAGATTTCTATAATCTGCCAGTTATAAATATATGGGCCGTTCACGCCCCGCCATAGCTGCAAGTGAGGACGGAGAATTTGGTGCTCAGTTAAATCTCCATTCACTGCAGCGGGACCAAAGAATCCCTCTGGCATGAACAGCTGAAAAATTCTGCCCATAGTTTATTAACTCACCTCCTGACTCTCCAATGCCTGTCCACCATCTACAAGGCCAAGGTCAGGAGTGTGATGGAATATTCTCCACTTGCCTGGATGAGCGCAGCTCCAACAGCACTCCAGGAGCTCAACACCATCCAGGACAAAGCAGCCCATTTGATTATGTATGTGTGTTTTTTTTTCCCCCCAGATTTATTCAATTTGTATGGTGAAAATATTTTTAGATTGAAGGCCTTCCTGGATTATCAGTTGGAGGTTACAATCTTATTATATGCCAATGGTACCATTATTATTGCCAAAGTTCGAAGAAAGCAAAAAGGTCTTCTAGTGTCCAAAAAGAAAATCATACCAGAAAACAAGATAAAGTGAAGAATTAAATGACAGACAAGTAGACAAATTTTCTTACCTAGCAAGTACCTTACCATTGGACAGAAGGTGTGGCCAAGAAATAAGGTGAAGGATTGGAATGGCCAAAGATGCATTTCAAAAATGAGGGTGGTTATGATCAACACAATATCAGCCATGAAAACAAAGCTGAATATCCTGGAATGCTACATCACACCAACTTTGACACGTGTGTTGGATGATCAATGAAACAGAATTGAGGCTGCAGAGTTGTGGTTTTTGACGGGAATCATTTTTTAAAAATTCATTTGCGGGATGTGGGCATTGTTGGCTGGGCCAGCATTTATTGCCCATCCCTAGTTGCCCTTCAGAAGGTGGTGGTGAACTGTCTTCTTGAACTGCTGCAGTCCTTGGGGTGTAGATACATCCACTGTGCTATTAGAGAGGGAGTTCCAAGATTTTGACCCAGTGACAATGAAGGAATGGCAATACATTTCCAAGTCAGGATGGCAAGTGACATGATGGGGGACATCCAGGTGGTGATGTTCTGATGTGTCTGCTGTCCTTGTCCTTCTAGATGGTAGCATCTGCACCCTCTTCTTTCCTTCTCCCCTATATACGGTATGCCTTGTTTCTATAGTGCGCAAGAAATAATATTTTTCACTGTATCTCACTACATGTGACAACAATAGATCAAATCAAAGTCATGGGTTTGGAAGGTGCTGCCTAAGGAAGAATTCCTGGACAATCACACTATCAATGAAGAAATGCTTGTAAAATCTGAAGCTGAATGAACTCTGCTGACCAAGATCCAGAAAAGGCAGTTTGAATTTCTTGGGCAGTTAAAAAGTTATAATTTAGAACATCTGATGCTGATGGGAAAGTTCAATGGGAAGAGATTGAGGTAGGCAAAGAATGAACTTTTCAAAGAGCCTCCCAAATTGGATAGATGTACCATCAACAAAGGTGATACATGCTCCCATAGTGAGATTAACAAGGAAGTCCATGTTTACCAACGCCCTCTTATTGCTCCTACCTTAAGAGGGAAATAGTTTACAAACCCATACACCGCAGGTGGCAATGCTTGTAAAGGAAAAGCTGATTTGATTATTGGTCTTTTCCACCTCCCTTGCAGAAGACACTGACTGATGCTGGTGTTGTGAATCCTCACCCAACAAGTACATTGGGCCATCCAGCACAGCTCAATGGACTGTGATGAGGAATCAGAACCCTGGTTCATTTTCCTTTCTTTAGTCCAGGATACAGGATACTTTTTCTGTTCTTACACCAGTCCTAGCTAGAGGCAGTTAATATTGCAGACACTATGAATTAAACTGTCCTAACTTGTATCTCTCAAATACCAGGCAAATCACTGAACCAGAAGGGGGATTTTAAACTGATTGGATTGTAAATTGATTGGATTAAGAATCCTACATTAGATGAATGGGCAACTGGTTTAGAACAATGGAATTTATATTTGACTCTGAACTGTGTTTGAGACAGCTGTATATTTATCAGGAATTAATGTGAAGAGTGACTTTGTCTAGCATACAATAAACATTAGTTGCAAGCCAAGAAACACCTGATTGTATGCTTTGCTCATTTAAATTATTAAGAACCTATGATTTTTTAAATTCACTCAAAAGGATGTGGGCTTCGCTGGCTAGGCCAGCATTAACTGCCCATCCTGAATTGCCCTCGGGAAGGTGGGTGGTGAGCTGCCTGAACCACTGCAATCCATGTGGTGTAGGTACTTGACAGATTTTCACTCCATCTGACGAAGGGACAGCGCTCCGAAAGCTTATGGTATTTGCTACCAAATAAACCTGTTGGACTTTAACCTGGTGTTGTGAGACTTCTTACTGTGCTTACCCCAGTCCAACGCCGGCATCTCCACATCGTGTAGGTACTCCCACAGTGCTGTTAAGGGAGTTGCTGGATTAGCTAAAGCAAATCAAGAGCTTCAAAAACAGCAGTAAATACAAGTGTATGAAATGACAGCCAGCAATTATGCAAAGTGCTGTGGGAGATGTGGGTGTACCTACACCCAGGGATTGCAGCGGTTCAAGAGGGCAGTTCACCACCACTTCTCCAGGACAACTCGGAATGGGCAATAAGTGCTGGCCTAGCCAGCAACGTCCAGTAAATGAATTTTTAAAGAAATGTAGTTTTATAACTCAAACTGTAAGTCTCTCCAATATCCTTCATTTGCATGGGTAGAGAAAATCCCATTTCAGCCTTCTAGCCTCAACACTGATTTGAACAATTTCAGAACATAACCTCTGCCCCATTTGTTTTGGGTGGAAGCTGAGGGTAGTGATTCTGTTTACCCCACCATTCAGTGATGCATTTGCCAGTATTGTATCAGTGTGACGCGCACTGCAGGCGCCCCCCAATCTCCCAGAACTGGGAGATCTCCTGCCACAGTCCCACCCCCCAACCGACTGTCCCCTCCTGCAGAGTTCCCTCCCTTCCCGATCGCCTCCCTGGCAGAGTTCTCTCCCTCCCACCCCGATTTCCTCCATTGCAGAGCTCCCTCCCTCCCCGATCACCAATTGCCCCCCCACCCCGACAGAGTTCCCCTTTCAGCCCCACTGATCGCCTCCCCTGACAGAGTTCCCCCTTCCCTCCCACCCCAGCAGAGTTCCCCCTTCACCCCCGCTGATTGCCTCCCCGGCAGATTTCCCCCCCCTTCTCTCCCAGCCCAGCAGAGTTCCCTCTTCACCCCCGCTGATCGCCTCCCCCGGCAGAGTTCGCTCCCTCCCTCCCATTTGGAGCTCCCTGCTTGTTTCCCCCCCGGGCTGTCTTGGCTCCGCTCCTATTCTGGCTCTGCCCCCTTGGTACTGGCCCAGGCATTATGGTGCCTGGTGAGCATTGCCAGAGTGCACAGTAGGGACTGCTAAGATACCCTGGGGGTAATGCCAGGTGACAACCTGGGGACTTCAATGGCCTCCAAACCCCCTGACGAGGCCATCAGATCTAGTCCCCATTGGTGATTCCGATTGGGGAGAACTTTGGCTAGTGATGTGGTACAGGTAAATGAGCCTGAACACCTGAAAACAAAGACACTTATGTCAGACTCCTATTTATTGACTGCAGCTCAGCCTTCATTCCTGCAAAACTCATCTCCAAACTCCGTGGCTAGGGCTCGGCTCCTCCCTCTGCGACTGGGTCCTAGACTTCCTAGCCCCAGATCACAATCAGTAAGGATAGGCAACAACACAATTATCCTCAACATCAGTGCCCCACAAGACTGTGTCCTCAGCACCTTACTATACTCCTTATACACCTATGATTGCGTGGCCAAATTTTCCTCCAACTCAATTTTCAAGTTTGCTGATGACACCACCATAGTGGATCGGATCTCAAACAATAACGAGACGGAGTACAGGAATGAGATAGAGAATCTGGTGAATTGGTGCAATGCAAGAATCTATCCCTTAATGTCAGTAAAACAAAGGAGATAGTCATAGTCATAGAGGTTTACAGGAAACAGGCCCATCGGCCCAACTTGTCCATGCCGCCCTTTTTTTTAACCCCTAAGCTAATCCCAATTGCGTGCATTTGGCCCATATCCCTCTATACCCATCATAGAAATCATAGAAATCATAGAAACCCTACAGTGCAGAAGGAGGCCATTCGGCCCATCGAGTCTGCACCGACCACAATCCCACCCAGGCCCTACCCCCACATATTTACCTTCTAATCCCTCTAACCTACGCATCCCAGGACTCTAAGGGGCAATTTTTAACCTGGCCAATCAACCTAACCCGCACATCTTTGGACTGTGGGAGGAAACCGGAGCACCCGGAGGAAACCCACGCAGACACGAGGAGAATGTGCAAACTCCACACAGACAGTGACCCAAGCCGGGAATCGAACCCGGGACCCTGGAGCTGTGAAGCAGCAGTGCTAACCACTGTGCTACCGTGCCGCCCCCATCTTACTCATGTAACTGCCTAAATGCTTTTTAAAGGAAAAAATTGTACCCGCCTCTACTACTACCTCTGGCAGCTTGTTCCAGACACTCACCACCCTCTGTGTGAAAAAATTGTCCCTCTGGACACTTTTGTATCTCTCCCCTCTTACCTTAAACCTATGCCCTCTAGTTGTAGACTCCCCTACCTTTGGGAAAAGATGTTGACTATCTAGCTGATCTATGCCCCTCATTATTTTATAGACCTCTATAAGATCACCCCTCAGCCTTCTACGCTCCAGAGAAAAAAGTCCCAGTCTATCCAGCCTCTCCTTATAACTCAAACCATCAAGTCCCAGTAACATCCTAGTCAATCTTTTCTGCACTCTTTCTAGGTTAATAATATCCTTTCTATAATAGGGGACCAGAACTGTACATAGTATTCCAATTGTGGCCTTACCAATGTCTTGTACAACTTCAACAAAATGTCCCAACTCCTGTATTCAATATTCTGACCAATGAAACCAAGCATGCTGAATGCCTGCTTCACCACTCTGCCCACCTGTGACTCCATTTTCAAGAAGCTATGAACATGTACCCCTGGACCTCTTTGTTCTATAATTCTCCCTAACGCCCTACCATTAACTGAGTAATTCCTGCCCTGGTTCAATCTACCAAAATGCATTGTCATCGACTTCAGGAAGCATAGTGGAGGACATGCCCCTGTCGACATCAATGGGGATATAGTGGAAATGGTTGAGAGCTTCCGGTTTCTAGGTGTCCAGATCACCAACAACTTGTCCTGGTCCCTCCAAACCGATGCTATAGTTAAGAAAGCCCACCAACACCTACTTTCTCAGGAGGTCAAGGAAATTCGGCAAATCCGCTATGACTCTCACCAACTTTTACAGATGCACCATAGAAAGCATCCTTTCTGATTGTATCACAGCTTGTTATGGCTTCTGCTCTGACCAAGACAGCAAGAAACTACAAAGGGTTGTGAACGAAGCCCAGTCCATCACACAAACCAGCTTCCCATCCATTGACTCTGTCTACACTGCCCGCTGCCTTGGAAAAACAGCCAGCACCCTGGACATATTCCCTTCCTCCTGTAACACTGCATTCTGCACTCTCTCGTTTCCCGATGTACTCTATGAATGGCATGTTTTGTCTGTATCGCGTGCAAGAAACACTACTTTTCACTGCATACCAATACGTGACAATAATAAATCAATGATAGTGGCCGGGACTTGTTGATGACTTTCAAATGATGTCATTAACATTTAAATCAGCTTCATGCGGTTTCTGGGTGTGAAGCCAATTTCGCCGGCAAAACAGTGCCGGTACAATCCAGGGAGGTGAAATATCGGGCGTGAATTTGACTTTCTGCCTCCCGTTGATCTTACCACCTTGCCTCGTCAAAGGTTGGACAAAGTCATAATATCCCAGCCCAAATGTGTAAATCTAAATAACATTTACTTTATACCTTACATATGGAACTCACTTGTTGTCCAGTGGCTGAACTGGTCAGTGGGCGTTAGACACAACAATTATCCTGAGGTCAGTTGGTATTTTGGCAGACATGAAAACAGGGTTCAAAATACAGACAGCCAGATCCACCCTCAAAAAGCATACAAAAAAAAAGACAGGGGAAAAAATAGAGAAGTCACCCCAGTACACGTTATGTTGCGATATGCCTCCTCCATAGTCCAAATGGGGCTGAATACAGGCTGCGGAGTGGGAAAATATTTGGCGTAACTAGCATAGGAGAGGTAATCCGTGTGGTGCTGTTTCTCCAGTCACTTTTCACTCCAAATCTCCCAGCTCCAGCTCTTCCGATCAGAGATCCCTGCCTCCGGAAAAGTAGGGTGGAATTTTCCCAAAAAATGGCAAGGTGTCAAGGAATGAAAACCGGCACATTTCTCCCTAAAAACAGCCAGGATTTTACTCCAGATATTCTGACACTTTGTTTAAAAAAAGCAGGGGGACATGTTTTGCGCTATCATTCTTGAGGGGAGGGGCCTGAATAAGTCAGTAAGGCCGACTCCACAGAAGTCGGGGTCTGATCTCAACGTTAAAAGACAGGTTCCCCCCTCCACAGATATCAGGAACGCTCCCTCCCCTCCACCCCCGCTTGTTGGCAACAACTCATCACCCACTCTCCCTTCCGCTCATCATTGCTGGCTATCTCCACCCGCCCCCTCCCCCATCATCCGTTCATTGTCGCCAGCTATCTCCCCTCGACTCCCCATTACCCAGTGTTGCTACAAAACTCCCCCTGCCACCCCCCCCCCCCCCCCCATCCCCCCCATCATCCATTCACTGTCGCTGGCAATTTCCCCCCCCCACCCCCATCATTCATTGTCATTGGTAATCTCCCACCCCGCTCCATACACTGGCAATCTCTCCCCGCCACATCTCCCATCATCCATTCATTGCCACTAGCAATCTCCCCATCCTGATGCATTCATTGAAACCGGCAATTCCACCCACCCACCCCCCGCCATGACACTGCCCTGTGACCACCTGGGGGTTACTACGACCTCCGTGTGCCTTGGTGTGGTGACTTTAACAGCTGGAGAGCAATTGTGATTGCCACCAATGTGACATCATGCCGGCAGGAGTCACTACTGCTCTCCAGGAGTTGGGAAGACCATGCTGGGGGTGGAGACTAGTTTAGGCAGGAGTTTGATGATGTCTCCAATTGTGTGTGTGTGTGTGTGTGTGTGTGTGTGTGGGGTTATGAACTGCCTTCTTGAACCACTGCAGTCCATGTGATGTAGGTACAACCACTAAGTGCTGTTAGGATGTGTGTTCCAGGATTTTGTCCCAATGACAATGAAGGAGCAGTAATATATTTCCAACTCGGGTTGTTAAGTGGCTTGGAGGGGAATGTGTGGTCATAACACCACGTACATGTCTACTCCCCTTGTCCTTCTAGATGGTAGCAGTCATGGGTTTGAAAGGTACCAAGGAGCCTTAGTGAGTTCCTGCAGTGCACCTTGTAGATAGTACACACTACTACTATTGAATGTCGATGGTGGAGAGACTGGCTGTTTGTGGACATGTTACTTAGCAGGTAGGCTGCTTTGTCCTAGATGGTGTCAAGCTTCTTGAGTGTTGTTGGAGCTGCACCCATCCATGCAGGTGGAAAGTATTCCATCACACTGCTTGTAGATGGTGGATAGGTTTCGGGGAGTCAGGAGGCAAGCTTCTCTCCCGTAGGATTCCCAACCTCTGATCGGTTGTTGCAGCCACAGTATTCATATAGCCAAACCAATTCAGTTTCTGGTCAATAGTAACTCCCAGGATGTTGATGGGGGGAATTCAGCGATGGTAATACCATCGAATGTCAAGGGACAATTGTTAGATTCTCTCTTGCTAGAGATGACCATTGCCTGACACTTGGGAATGTTGCTTGCCATTTGTCAGGCCAAGCCTGGATATTGTGCAGGTCTTGCAGAATTTGGACATGAACTGCTTCAGTATTGGAGGAGTTGCAAACAATGCTGAACATTGCACAATCATCAGCAAAAAATCCCCACTTCTGACCTTATGATGGAGAGAACGTCATTGAAGAAACAACTGAAAATAACTGGGCCCAAGGCAATATCCTGAGGAACTCCAGCAGTGATGTCCTGGAGCTGAGATGATTGACCTCCAACAACCATAATCATCCTCCTTTGTGCCAGGTATGACTCTAATCAGCAGGGGCTTTCCCTACCTGATTCCCATTGGCTCCAGCTTTGCTAGGGCTCCTTCATGCTACACTTGGTCAAATGCTGCCTTGATAGCAATGTTCAGAGACAGGTCCCCCTCCATTCCCTAACAGATAATGGGACTGCCCCCCCCCCCCCCCCCCCAAAACCACTTTTGGCAGCAACTCACCATCCTCTCCCCTTTCCATTCATTGCTGTTGACAATCCCCTCCCCCCCCCCATTATCCTCACTTCTGGAGTCCAGCTCTTTTGTCCCTGTTTCAATCAAGGCTGCAACAAGGTCAATTGGCCTTGCCTTGGCGGAACCCAAACTGAATGTCAGTGAGCAGGTTACTGTGAAGCAGGTGCTGCTTGAAAGCAATGTTGGTGACCCCTTCCATCACTTTGCTGATGATCGAGAATAGACTGATGAGGCGGTAATTGGCTGGGTTGGATTTGTCCTGCTTCTTGTGTAGAGGACAGACCTGAGCAAATTTCCACATTGCTGGGTAGATACCAATGTTGTAATGGTACTGGAACAGCTTGGCTAGGGGAGCGGCAGGTTCTAGAACACAAGTCTTCAGTACCATTGCTGGAATGCTGTCAGGGCCCATTACCTTTGCAGTATCCAGTGCCTCCAACCATTTCTTGATATCACAATTTGGCTGAATACTGGCATCTGTGATGCTGGCACATCCAGAAAGCCAAGATGGATCATCCACTTAGCACTGCTGGCTGGAGATTGTTGCAAATGCTTCAGCCTTATCTTTTGCACTGATGTGCTGGACTCCCCCATAATTGAGGCTGGGGATATTTGTGAATCCTCCTCCTCCGGTGAGTTGTTTAACTCACGGCTGGATGTGGCAGGAGTGCAGAGCTTAGATCTGATCCATCGGTTGTGGAACTGCTTAACTCTATCACTTGCTGCTTATGCTTGTTTGACATGCAAATAGTCCAGTGTTGTAACTTTTCCAGATTGACACCTCATTTTTAGGTATTTCTGGTATTCCTCCTGACATATCCCCCTACACACTTCATCAAACCAGGGTTGATCCACTTGTAAAACTTTGAGAACAGTACTACATTTCTTGGGATTTTGCTAGCGTGGATTAATATTTATGAACTTTTAAATTAGCGACTTTTAAAATAGACTAGTTTGAATTTCTGTTGGACAACTAGCAATCAAGGTAATTGGGGAAGTAACAGAATACCACTATGCCAATACCTCCCCTTCAATAGGGGGTGCGGAGCTTTTCACTTATTAATTTTTAATTCTGCCCATAACCTTTGGTGTTTAGCATGCAGTAGCTCAGTGCAGTAGCTTTGAGATTGACATTTTATTCAGTTATTGAACACAAACCTTTAACGAAACAGGCAAGCTAACTACAAAGCAGTTAATAAAATGTGAGATCCTGGTTTTATAACCGGGGTTTATAGTACAAAGAACAGGAAATTATGCTAAACCTACAGAAGATTAGTTCAGCCTCAGCTGAAGTAGTGTCCAACTCTGGAAAATACGTTTTGGAAGGATATGAAGGTTGTGGAAGATGGAGAAGAAATTGACTCGAATGATTCCTGTGATGAGGGATTAGTTGCAGTAGTTAAAAGCAAATTACTGCAGATGCTGGAATCTGAAACAAAAACAGAAAACACTGGCTGGAAAATCTCAGCAGGTATGACAACATCTGTGGAGAGCTAACTTTGAGAGTCTGGATGACCTTTCGTCAGAGCTCCTAGGTTACAGTAGTGCTGGTCTCCCAACTTGGTGAATGAGGAGCCACAGGCCATGTGTCTACATGTTGTGGTAGTATACAATTCTGCTACTGATGATGTTCCAGAGATTCATGAATCTGCTCTCAAGTGTTTTGCTTTTATCTAAAACACCTGTCAAGTATATTAATACAATAAAGGATAAGTAGCAGTAGATAAAATACTAAACCTGGTCTGACAAAGTCCAACACTCAATGATATCTGCTATCCAATCCACAGCTCTGATGAAGGGTCATCTGGACTCGAAACGTTGGCTCTGTTCTCTCCCTACAGATGCTGTCAGACCCGCTGAGATTTTCCAGCATTTTCTGTTTTTGTTTCAGACTCCAGCATCCACAGTATTTTGCTTTTAACTTAACAATGGTACTGCTGCCCCACATAAATGGAGAACTTCCTCACTGTGAAAATGATCTTCAGAAGTGCCACAAAGCGGTCACTCCTATCAATGCTATCACTGAGAAACAAGTAGGTTGGTAAGGACCAAGAGGTCATCAGCTAACACAAATCCAGCCTGGAAGATTCAGAACACTGGCAGATTGGTTCCATTTAGCAGTAGACATTTAAATCTTCTGCCTAAAGTACACTTTCTGCCCTTGTTTCTCCCTAGAGCTTCCACCAAGTAATGTGCTACATTGAGAAGTACTGATATCAGTTGTGAAGGGGGTAAGTGATCAGTGAGAAGTTTCCATGACCTCATTTGCCTGGTGGATTTATCTTGCCAGTGGAAATGAACTTGCCCAAAGCTATAGTCCAGAATGTTGACGAATAGATGATGTTGACAGTAACAGCCAAATTATCTTTGAATCAGTTCTCCCAAGGATAGCAGTCCTCAAATGTTGATAATACATACACAATTATGTTTGATATACTATAATCATTTAACACTATGATCATTTAAAAGATAATCCAATTACAGTGGGTGATTTGCACCTTGCATTTGGACATTAAGACGAACGTTAAATAGGCTGCAATAAATCGAAGGTTACATGAATTTAATTCTATAATTCCGAATGCAGTTTTGAATTGATGTTCCTTTACTGGATTTATGGTTAGTTGCAGAAGTTTTTCTTAAAATTACTGAAATGATATATTTAAAGATCTAAACTTGTAATTTGCTATATTCCAAAAGCCCCAAGATAAAAATCAAATCATAGTTTTCATTTTCAGTAAGCAAATGCAAAGCAATTCTGAAATTTTCTATTTTGCGACTTTGTGTTAATATACTTTGAACAAATGCAAATGTGCAAGTGGTAATCAGCTGATGAGAATTCTGACTGACAGGGTGATGGAACAAGGGAAACCCATGTAGAAACGCACCAGAGGCTTGAACAAAACTAAATTAGTAAATCATATATGTGAGCCAGAGCAGGTTTTAGAAGTCACAGTTTTAAATATATAATGCAACCAATTCTGATTTGTACATTTGCCCGATCTTTCTCATTATGAGCTGATCCCTTTCAAATTTAGTATCTTAAGTTGTGCGGCAGAACAAAGGCTGACAACTTGGTACTGAGATCTATTGGTTATTAAAGTTCTGGAAAGGGGAAGTAACAGTCTCAGTTTAACTGAAAATGCACTATAAAAAGAAAAATAGGAATTAATAGTCAAAAATTCAGAGCAACAAGAATGGGAACAACGTACATAAATGGGAGTTATGAGCACTCAACAGAATTCTGCTATACCTTGATAGATAAACTTTAAAGCACAAAACCTATTGTGAATACATAATGAACTATTCTTTATTAACAATGTTTTTGGAATAAATGGTATATCTGTATCTAATTCTATCAGTCAAAATGGTGCAAAATGTTTGTCAAGGCACCATTTTCAAATCAGTTGTATATATAGAAATAATAAAACTGCAGTACAGAGTAGCTACAGAAACTATTATTTTATTGCATTTTGTTTGTGCAAGTTATCAAACTTGTCTCCAACAAATTGAGGATTATCTTTTGAAGCTACAAAAGTTGGGTAGATTGGGAAATGCAGAGAAAGTGGAAAACAAGGGCATTTTTCTTCAAACTCGTGCAGGTTTTATTGACCCTTCCTCATTAGTTACTCACTCTAGAAATCATTTGTTGGCAATATCGCCAATCCCCTTCATAAACATTTACAATTCATTTAATTCATTGTCTATATTTAAAGTAGGCAGGAAAGAGGTACTAAGACCTGAAATATTCAATTTTCAGTATCCTCTGGATTAGAGAAAAAAAATCAATTCAGAACATTGTTGGTAAAATTAGATCAGCAATAAATCACATGCCTGATTATTGTGGCAATCACATTACAACTGCAAACCAATTTAGAATCTAAAAATATTAACGCAAAATAACTTTTTTTGTACACCATCTATACAGATTAAAACAAAGCTAAAGAAAATTAAAGAATTTTCCCCATTTTTAAATAATTTCTATATACATGGATGAATAAACCATACCGAAAAAAGAATTAGAACAAAATATGCAGCTATACAACGATTTACTGAACAAATTGCTAAATGGCTTTTTTATACTTGCGGATGGATGAAGATTTTTAAAGCTTAGAATAAGCCTTTCTTTATGCATAAAATGTACACCAGCTGGCTTTAAATTAACCTATTTGATATAATTTCATGCAGTGATTAACTATGAAAATGTTACATAATGGTATTTGAACCATAATGCTCATGAGAGAAAAATAAACTGACATCTGGTCATATTTAGCACGGTCTGCAATAATTTCAGTAGTATTCAAGAGGAAAAGAAAGTGCAAGGTTTTACAGTCATGCTCTCTAGCAGCAATTTCTAAACATGGGATGGAAGTTATGAGCTTCATTTGTGCAGTAACTTATAAATGAGTTAAATTTAAAGACTCAAAATCTAGTCAGTGGAAGTCACATAGAAGGAATGCCATCTCAAACTCCAGGTACAAGTCAGGTTTCTTGCTCTGAAACGAGCAAAAGCAAAGACTCCATATATCTCTTTTACTTAGTCTCATGATCTGATAAGGCAATTGAAAGTTCATCATATTTAAGTAGCATCATCTAAATTTCAAGTGACTTTTCTATCAGATCATAAGGCATTACAACTATTTGACCACACTCAAGTTGAATTAATATTGTTTATATATAAAGTCAATCTATTTGAGACACTTCACTGGCATGGCTATGTACCTCAAAGTTTCCTAGTGATAAATACCAACCTGTGCACAACAGGTGCTTTATTTATTAACCATTCACAGAATTGCCATTAGAATCCAATTTATTAAACACTATTTTCAACATTTTTCTGTTGTACCTGGTGTCAAAAATTTCTGAATCGGTGGCAACAGTGAAGCATCTAAAAAAGATTTGTTTAGTATTTAAAGGGATTAGATACAACTCTGTAGAGCTCACTGTGCTATGTTTAAACCATTAGGTTCATAGATATATACGGGGCCTCATTATCAACTATCTGCAGCGCAACAAGGCTTATTCAAGTAATAGGTTTTCAAAAAGTGTTAAGTACTGCTAATTTTGAAATACTGCCCTTCACCATCACAAATCTGTCATTCTCATTTCTTGACATATATAGAAGAATGCCAATTCCCTGAAGGAACATGTTGGAAAAGCAGTTTATATACAATGCATACTAAGGATGATTAACCAGTGATCAGAATTAACTAGATGTTCAGTTAGCAATGGTGAATTCCTCTACCCACATCTTGCACTTTTATATTTCCATTCTCACAGTCATGGTTAGCTTCTAGTTTTGTTTTAAAAAATTACACGTTGGATTGTAAAATGGCTGCACTTCAATCCTTCACGATGTGAAACAAAAATAATCCAGCTGCTGAGAATGTGCTTACTGAACGCCACGCTTTGTTGCTCCTGCTCAACATATTCAAATCACTTCTGGAAGAAATATAGAAAGAGGTATAAAGGTTAGAGCAAGTAGATTTATGAAACAGAAATTCACACCTCTATTCAAAGTTTAGAAATCAGATGAAGACAGAAGCCCAAATTGAATTAAAGTATATATTCTATGTCCTGAATTTGAACAAATGATACATTCAATCTCCGAAGTCACACGGTAGTTTCATTGCACCAATCAATTCCTCAACTGATTTTAAAAAACAGATTTAGACTACCACAGACATACAAATATAATTCCATGAATGGTTGAGTGTTATTTCACACTTTGCTGCTTTCATTCTTCCCCTTCAAGGATTTTTTTTTAAAAAAATGCAGCATTTTTCTATTCATGTAAGGGATGTGGGCTTTAATGGTTAGGCCAGTATTTATTGCCCATCCCTAATTGCCCTTGAGAAAGCTAATTATCAAGGTGCTCAGTGTAGAGATCGGCCAGACTTAATTCGCCTTTCCCGACTTCTGTTGGTGGGGCGGGTGGTTGAAAATACTTTATTTCCACCTGGTGCATTGTCCATTTGCTAGAGGTACAGACTGAGCATATTATAAATTATGTTTCTGATCATACTGCTATTGTCCACTTTAAATATCCCTGCCATTAACTAACCAACTAATGCTAAACATGGTATATGATCTTTTCTAATGTCTATTGAATCCAGGTATACATTGTTGAACACAAGTCTCTTTTGAAAGAAATATATTCACCAACCAATTTTATTAAAATTTTGCAATGTTTTCTTTTTAATAATATGAGAATGGATGATGGACGGCATTACAATGGGATTAAACTACATTAAAATGCACGTTCCAAACAAATGGAATATAAATCACAAAACATAAATCTGTATTTAGTCTTTAAACTCAAATGTTGACAGGTTAGCTGTTATTTTATATCAGAATGAGTCGGATTTCAGGAAAGTGGTACAACTGACAGCAATTAGCATATAATTGGTTAATAACAAGGTGTGACTTATATATTATATATATATATATATATAAAAACACAAATGTTTGATTGTTTTATTGTACCATGTTGCAATTGGTTTAATATACTGGCCTGATGTATTTCATGATTTAGTTAATAGAATTATAGAAATTGTAAATACGGGGTGGCTACTCTAGTGCTCGGATCAAGAATTTCACAGAGTGGCTAAAGGACATTCTGGGGGGTGGAGGGGCGGCGTGGGATAAACAGCCGGTGGTTGTGGTAGATATTGGTACAAGCTAATTACATAAACAATGGGATGATGACCTAACAGTAGAATATAGGGAGTTAAGAAATAAGTTGAAAATTAGGACCTCAAAGATAGTGATCTCACGGTTACTACTAGTGATAGTCAAAGCAGAAATAGGACATATTAGATGAATATGTGACTGAAGAAATGTTGCAAGGGGGAGGGTTTCAGGTTCCTTGGACATTGGGACCAGTACACACTGGACGGATTGCACCTGGGCAGGACCTGGACTAATGTCCTATGGGGAGTAATTGCTAGAGTGGTTGGAGAGGGTTTAAACTAAAATGGCAGCTGGGTGGAACCTAAGCAAGGGATCAGAGAAAGGGGGAAAACAAGGGTAAGAAAAGACAGAAGATAAGAAAAGTGATAGGCAGAGAAATCGAGGGCCAGAATCAAACAGGGCCACACTGAAAATGAGAAAGGACAAGGGATGTTAAAAACACAAGCCTCAAGACTTTGTGCCTTAATACACGTTGCATTTACAATAAAGTGGATGTATTAATTGCACAAATAGACCTAAAGAAGTATGATAAAGTCAGGATTACGGAGACATGGCTGCAGTGTGATTAGGGTTGGAACTGAACATCCGGGGTATTTAGAAAAGACAGATAAAAAAGGAAAAGGTGGTGGAGTTGCATTGCTAATTAAAGAGGAAAATAACGCAATGGTGAGGAAAGACATTAGCTCCGATGATGTGGCATCTGTATGGGTACAGCTGAGAAACACAAAGGGGCAAAAAACATTAGTGCAGGTTGTATATAGACCCCAAACTGTCAGGGTGATGTCGGTGATGGAATTAAACAAGAAATCAGAGACGCATGCGATAAAGGAACATCTGTAATTATGTGCGTTTAGATTGGGCAAATCAAATTAATAACAATACCGTAGAGAAGGAATTCTTGGAACATACATGGGATGGTTTTTCTAGACCAATACGTTGAGGAACAATTCGAGAACAGACCATCCTAGGTTGGGTATTATGTAATGAGAAAGGAATAATTGGCAATCTAGTTGTGCAAGGCCCCTTGGGGATGAGAAACCATAATAGAATTCTTCATCAAGATGGAGAGTGACGTAGCTGATTCTGAGACTAGGATCCTGAATCTAAATAAAAAGAAATTACGATGATGAGGTGCGAGTTGGCTATGGTGGTTTGGGGAACGTTACTTATGAGAATGACAGGGGATAGGCAATGGCAAACATTCAAAGAACACATGGGTGAACTGCAACAATTGTTAATTCTTGTCTGGTGCAAAATCGGAACAGGAGAGATGGGAAACCGTGGCTCAAGAGAAATTAGATATAACATTAGATTCAAAGAAGGGGAATTCAAGTTGGCCAGCAAAAACAGCAGATCTGAGGAGTAGTTTAGCAAAGGAAGACAAAGGGATTGATTAAGCAGGGGAAAGTAGAGTACGAGTGTAGGCTTGTGGGAACATAAAAACTATAGGTATGTGAAAAGAAAAAGATTTGTGAAGACAAATGCAACTCCCTCACAGTCAGAAACAAGGGAATTTAATAATGGGGAACAAAGAAATGACCAACTAAATACATACTTTGGTTCTGTCTTCACAAAGGAGGACACAAATAACTTACCTGAAATGTTGGGGAATGCAAGGGAGAAACTAAAGGAAAACAGTATTAGTAGGGAAATGGTGTTGGGGAAATTGATGAGATTGATGGCCGATAAATCCTCAGGACTTGATAATCTACATCCCAGAGTACTCAAGGAAGTGGCCCTAGAAATAGTGGATGCATTGGTAGTCATCTTCCAAGATCTGGGAAGATGGTGGAATTGTTGTGTGTAATTCAGAGATCCAAATCAAGGACTGGAGGCCCGAGTTCCACCATGGCAGGTTGTGGTGAAATCTGAATTCAATAATAACCAAACAAATCTTGAATTATAATGTCTAATGATGACTGTAAAACCATTGTTGGTTGTCGTAAAAACCATCTGGTTCACTGCTGTTCTTTAGGGAAGGAAATCTGCCATTCTTAACTGCTCTGGTCTACCTGGGACTTTAAATCCATAGCAATGTGGTTGACTCTCAAGTGTCTTCTGAAATGGAGGGCAATTAGGGATGGGCAATAAATGCTGGCCCAGCCAGTGATGCCCACATCCCATGACTGAATTTTTTTTAAAATTCTATAACTTTGGAACAGTTCTTACTGGAGGGTAGCTAATGTAACCCCACTATTTAAAAAGGGAGGTAGAGAGAAAACACAAAAACAGACCAGTCAGCCTGACGTTGGTAGTGGGGAAAATGCTAGACATCATTGTAAAAGATTTAATAGCAGAGCACTTGGAAAGGAATGGCAGGATTGGACACAGTCAGCATGGATTTACGACAAATCTACTGGAATTCTTCGAGTATGGAAATAGTAGAGCTTAAAAATGAGCAGCTTTATAGAACCTTAGTTCGGCCGCACTTGGAATATAGTGTTCAATTCTGGTCGCCACACTACCAGAAGGATGTGGAGGCTTTGGAGAGGGTACAGAAAAGATTTACCAGGATGTTGCCTGGTAATGAGGGCATTAGCTATGAGGAGGAGGTTGGAGAAACTTGGTTTGTTCTCACTGGAACGACAGAGGTTGAGGGGCGGCCTGATAGAAGTCTCCAAGATTGAGAGGCATGGACAGAATGGATAGTCAGAAGCTTTTTTCCCAGGGTGGAAGAGTCAATTACTAGGGGGCACAGGTTTAAGGTGCGAGGAGCAAGGTTTAAAAGAGATGTACGAGGCAGATTTTTTACACAGAGGGTGGTGGGTGCCTGAAACTCACTGCCGGGGGAGGTAGTGGAAGCAAATACGATAGTGACTTTTAAGGGGCATCTTGACAAATACATGAATAGGACAGGAATAGAGGGATACGGTCCCCGGAAGGGTAGGAGGTTTAGTTCAGTCGGGCAGCTTGGTTAGTGCTTGGAGGGCCTGTTGTGCTGTAATTTTCTTTGTTCTTTATGAGGATGAGAGAGCCCGTGGATGTGGTTTATTTGGACTTCAAGGCGGCTTTCGGCCAAGTCCCACATACGAGATTAGCATGTAAAATTAAAGCACATGGGATTGGGTGTGGTGCATTTAGATGGATAGAAAACTAGTTGGCAAACAGGAAACAAAGAGTAAGAATAAATGTGTCGTTTTCCCAAGTGGCAGGCAGTGACTAGTGGCATATCACAGGGATTTGTGCTTGGACCCCAGCTATTCACAATATCTATTAATGATTTAGATGAGGGAACTAAATGTAATATCTCCAATTTGCAGATGACACAGAGCTGGGTAGGAGGGTCAGCTGCGAGGAGGATGCAGAGATCCTTCAGTATGATTTGGGCAAGTTGTGTGAATGGGCAAATGCAATATAATGTGGATAAATGTGAGGTTATCCAATTTGGGAGCAAAAACAGGAAGGCTTATTATCTGAATGGCTATAGATTGGGAGAGGGGAATGTGCAACGAGACCTGGGTGTCCTTGTGCACCAGTAGCTGAAAGCATGCTGGTTCAGCAGGCAGTGAAGGCAGCAAATGGCCTTCATAGTGAAAGGATTTGAGTACAGGAGTAGGGATGTCTTGCTGCAGTTATATCGAGCCTTGGTGAGATCACACCTGGAATATTGTGCATAGTTTTGGTCTCCTTAACTGAGGAAGGATGTTCTTGCTATGGACGGAATGCGAAGGTTTACCAGACTGATTCGTGGGACAGCAGTACAAGGAGAGATAGAGTCGGTTAGGATAATATCCACTGGAGTTCAGAAGAATGAGGGGGCTATCTCAAAAACCTATAAAATTCCTACAGTCCAAAGAAGTGCAGGTTAGGTGGATTGATCATGATCAGTGCGTGGGTTACGGGGATAGAGCAGGGGAGTGGGCCTAGGTAGTGTGCTCTTTTGGAGAGTCGGTACAGACTCGATGGGCTCCTTCTGCACTGTAGGGGTTCTTCTATGACACACAGGATAGATACAGGAAGGATGTTTCCAAACACGGGGGAGTCCAGAACCAGGGGTCACGATCTAACAATACAAGGTAGACCATTTAGGACTGTGATGAGGAGAACTTTCTTCATCCAGAGAGTGGCAAGCCTGGGGAATTTTCTACCACAGAAAACAGTTCAGGCCAAAACATTGTATGTTTTCAAGAACGAGTTAGATATAGCTGTTGGGGCTAATGGTTGGGGGAGGTGGGAGGGGGGGGGGGAATGGGTGATAAGTCATGATCAAAATGAATCGCGAAACAGGCTCGAATGGCCTGATCCTGCTCCTATTTTTTATGTTTCTATTCACAGCCCACTTCATCTTTGTCAGTAGTAGCTACAACTAATTTTATGTGCACGCCCTTTCCTCATATTTAGATTTTTGCTTTTCTAATACTCAATTTACTATTAAATAACATTATTGCTATACGCAAAACATCCCATGCTCGAATAGCCCACTTTGTGAGAAAAGTTCAACTTTCCCTTTGTTCCTCCGGTGTCATTGGTTCAAATTACATATTTGACTTCTTGGATGCTGAACCAAAGCACTATCACAGATTACAATCCAAGTTATTTTCTCCTTTTATCATTCTCCTTGAGCCAACACTGCTTCCTGTATCCTAATCAGAACGAAATCCCACCCAACCATCACTCCCATGGTTGCTGATCTACACTGGCTTCGAGTCTATCAAAATCTTGACTTTAAAGTTATCATCCCAGTATTCAAATTCTCCCATGGCTTTACCCCTCCATACATCAAAATTCCTCCAGCCTCACAATCCTCAAAGACATTTCTGTTTTTCCAAATTCAGTCATTCATGGTCCTGCTATTTTCTATGTCTTACCAATGGTGGCCATGTCTTCAAAGGTCAGGTCCTTAGTACCCCAGATCCACAACAAAACAATATAATCTAGAAAACATTGTTGTTAAACATTTATACACTGTGCAGAATGAGATAACTACATACCTGCTGTTTGTTGAGCCTGAATGCCATCTACTTTGGTTAATAGTTCCATGGATCCATTTTCCTCAAATGCAATTATTGGATTCACGGGAATTCCAACTTCTTCATTACTGGTTTCTGTGGCAACTCTGGCAGTTTTTATTCCAAGCGAGAGATCAATAAAATCTTCAAAGTTTTCATTTTGCACAGAAACTCCATTCTCTCTAATGATTTTCTCAGTAACAGGACTAGAGATTAAAAAAATAAGATCAGCCAAGCCAGAAATATTTTTTGGGTAGAGATATCAAGATGAAGCAATGTTCTAGAAAATTTGCTGTGATTATTAACATTTTTATCGTGACAATATGTTTTAGAGCTTAATCTGCCAACATAATAGTACTCCCAAAACTGTTTTATTCCAAAAAGGTGAAAAATAATCATTGCTGCACTCCCATTTTTGCCAGTTTATTTTACATACAAATTATGAGATTATGTTACGTTAACAAATTCCAATCACAAGACTTCACTGGTAGCAGGTGTACCTCATCAGTTATCAATTACTTTCACAAAATAATTCATTGCAAAAATTGATCTATAACAAAGCACTTTCACAGATGTGGGTTCAGCAATTCATACAGGACGTACAGATACATTTCTGTTGATGGTAAACACATATCAACTTGTGCAATAAAATTGGTTCTGAATTTCCATGAGGTTTCCCTGACTTCTCATTCAATCTTTGGCAGAAAATGCCCAGAAATCTTGGATAAACTCCATAAATGATTATGTTCAACCAAGTAGTTTCTCTGGAGTTCCACTAAGATCATGTGGAAATTTCTTTTACTTACTCGAAGTATCAAAGACGACATCAGTTAATTTATAAAATTGAATACTGCAAGTCACACTTTAAACAAAGACCGAAGTGAATGAAAATTCAACTGCAAAAAGTAGTATAATGCATCTTTTATATGCAACGAAATGTCAACATTTGTATTAAGTGAATATTTCTATTGCCATTATTTCACTCGAAATAGATTAGAACCATAGAACCATAGAAAATTACAGCTCAGAAACAGGCCTTTTGGCCCTTCTTGTCTGTGCCGAACCATTTTATGCCTAGTCCCACTGACCTGCACTTGGACCATATCCCTCCACACCCCTCTCATCCATGAACCCGTCCAAGTTTTTCTTAAATGTTAAAAGGGCATTTACCACTTTATCCGGCAGCTCATTCCACACTCCCACCACTCTCTGCGTGAAGAAGCCCCTCCTAATATTCCCTTTAAACTTTTCTCCTTTCACCCTTAACCCATGCCCTCTGGTTTTTTTCTCCCCTAGCCTCAGCGGAAAAAGACTGCTTGCATTCACTCTATCTATACCCTTCAAAATCTTATACACCTCTATCAAATCTCCCCTCAATCTTCTACGCTCCAGGGAATAAAGTCCCAACCTATTCAATCTCTAAAACACACAGCTTTCAGCCACAACACGGAAACTACGTAATACACCCTTTGGCCTCAAGAGTATTGTACTGAGGCCCTTAGATTTCATTTCGTGAACTGATTGAAAATAAACCAGCCTATCCAGAAGACAGCAATACATACATTTAAACTTTAACTAAGTTAATGGTCTGAAACACAATGCATCTCATGCCACTTTCATGCCAATGCACGTGAAATTCCTCAAGATCTATTACACTTTTTACCTCTGCACGAATCTCAAAGTAGCAACCATGGCAGAAAAGCAGTGAATTAAGAATGTAAGAAATAATTGTAAACATTTGGCCCCTTGAGCCTAGACCACAAATGACCACTCTGATCTGGGGGAGACCGTAAAAATTTAAATTCTGCACAAGTGCTGAATTCCAGGCCAGCAACCTCTCATCAGTGTTGTAAAAGATAGAATCTGGCATGGAGCACATTATTAATAAGTGATTTGCTGTGTGTGGCTTCAGACAAGAAACTGACTCAAGGGGGGGTAACAGGTTTCCAAGAATGACTATTATGTTCCATCAGTTATTCAATTTTTCAACGAATATCAACAGCATAGTGGCCTGGTCAGATATACCACATCTTGAGATGATGTGCCCCATTCTGGTCACCAAAACAAGTCCTTGGAAAGATTGATCCTTTGCAAAGGGCTAATTCATGAGGAAAGACTGGAGAAACAAATATTTCAGCCTTGAAGATGGTAAGTGAACTAATGGACATTTGCCAAACAGTAAATGGTGTTAAAAAACAGATCTGGAATTCTGCTTCAATATATCATAGAAATCATAGAAACCCTACAGTGCAGAAGGAGGCCATTCGGCCCATCGAGTCTGCACCGACCACAATCCCACCCAGGCTCTACCCCCACATATTTACCCGCTAATCCCTCTAACCTACGCATCCCAGGAATCTAAGGGGCAATTTTTAACCTGGCCAATCAACCTAACCCGCACATCTTTGGACTGTGGGAGGAAACCGGAGCACCCGGAGGAAACCCAGGCAGACACGAGGAGAATGTGCAAACTCTACACAGACAGTGACCCAAGCCGGGAATCGAACCCGGGACCCTGGAGCTGTGAAGCAGCGGTGCTAACCACTGTGCTACCGTGCCGCCCTTGTGCTACCGTGCCGCCCTATGTTGTGGCAGTAGCACAAAAGGAAACAAATTAGATTAACAAACGGAATGGATGTTAGCTAAGGCCAGAAAAGATAAAAATGTTGCCATCATTTGACAGTTGGATGCCACAACTGGAGGCAACAATAGGGTAGTCCAACACAGAGTTGGATTGATAATCGCGATTAACCGATAATTTAATTAGTTACTTTAAATTATTCATTTATGGGATGTGGGTATTGCTGCGAGACCAGTATTTATTGTCCATCCCTCGTTGCCCTTGAGAAGGTGGTGGTGAGCTGCCTTTTTAAACCACTGCAGTGCCTGAGGTGTAGGCACATCCACAGTGCTGTTAAGGAGAGAATCCGAGTATTTTCACCCAGCGACACTGGAGGAATGTCGACATACTTCCAAGTCAGGATGGTGAGTGGCTTGGAGGGGAACCCCTAGGTGCTGGTGTTCCCAGGTATCTGCTGCTCATCCTTCTAGATTGCAGTGGTTTGGGTTGGGAAGGTGCTGCTCAAGGAACCTTGGTGAGTTCCTGCAGTGCATCTTGTAGACGGTACATAGGCCTGCCACTGCTCGTTGGTGGTGGAGGGATTGATTTTTTGTGGAAGGGGCAGCAATCAAGCAGGCTGCATTGCCATGGTGTCAAGCCTCTTCAGTGTTGTTTCACTTGTCCTCATCCAGGTTAAGTGGAGAGTATTCCATTACACTCCTGACTTGTTCCTGTAGATGGTGGACAGGCTATGGGGAGTCAGGTGGTGAGTTACTCACTGCAGGATTTGGATTGCTCTGGTAGCCACAGTACTATATGGCTATTTCTGGTCAATGGTAACTCTGAATTAGAAGGATGGTAGAAAGCAAATTACAATGGACTTTTTTTCTCCTGCTTGGAAATTCTGAAGTTCTTACTAGCCGTAAGAGCTAAAATTGTGGCTTTCTTCAATATACCTACCTTGTATTCGACAGCATTTGCATTACGCCTTTGGTGATCTCTTTCAATAGAATTTAGATTATGATTTAGACATGAAAATTAAATACTAAAAAATGATTGCTGATTAAGTTAGCACTGCTCTTACCATTCTTTATCTATTTGAGAATGATCTACAAACTCCCCCTTAGTGTCCACTTCTTGAATTACTGATTCTTCATTGGCCATTTCTTCAGATATTATTTCTGTTTCAGTTGTTAAGTCAGGATTCTGGCTGGATGCTGAAAGAAAAACAAAAAAACATTTCTGCAGTTGCTTCATGAAAATTCTACATTTAGTAGAATACCACTTAAATAACATTAGATCATGTGTATAATATATTACTGCAAAAGTATAGAATTTACAGCACAGAAACGGACCATTTGATCCAAATAGCCCACGCCAGACTCTGTTGCAAGAGAGCCTCCCCCAACACTACTCCATGAAATAAGCACATTCTATTCCTTTCTTCCGGTAGCTTCAAGTAATTTGCCTCAACTATTCCTTGCGAAATTGAGCTCTACATTCCAAAACCTTTTTTGGAGGGGAAAATAAGTTTCTCAATTGGATTTATCAGAGGTGTGCGTCTGTGCAATGGAGGTTCACTAGATCAATTCCTGCGATGAAAGAGTTCTGCTGCGAGGAAAAATAATTAAAATTGAGTTCAATGAAACACAAGATTTGGAGTTATAACTCACACGAAGGTGGCAACTTGTTTGAGTGCAGCAAGATGCTTAATTCTGGGAATTTGATTAAGTGAGGAAATTTTAAGGGTCGATTACTTTTGCAAATCTAGTCAAATTTGCATTTGCCATATAAATGTAACAGTAAATTGAAGTTTCTTTCAGTCTTAGTGATAAACATGCTTCCTGCTGAGAGACAACTGCGGTTATTTAATTGGGTAGCTGGTCAGAACTGGTTCTTTTACCAACAGTGCTCAACTTAATTCTGTACAATTTCAGCCAGTATAAATATTTCTTCTTCTCTTCTTAAGCAGTCCCTCAGAATTAAGGATGACTTGCTTCCACACTAAAAACATGTTCTCAGGTGATTTGAGGCGTACAATGTGCAACCTAGTCTTTGTCACACGTGAAGCGGACGGTGGTTGGAGGAGCAGGTGGGCGGAGAGCTAGAGTTGTCAAGTGCTCCTTTCACTGCCCCTGCTTGGCTTCAGCTTGCTCTTGGAAGATGAAACTCGAGGTTTCAGCTCCTTCCTAGATGTTTTTCCTCCACTTAAGGCGGTCTTGGGCCAGGGATTACCAGGTGCAGGTAGGTATGTAGCAATTTTCTGAGGCGGCTTTGGAGGGTGCCCTTGAAGCATTTCCTCTGTCCCCCTGGAGCTTGGTTATCATGTCGAAGCTCCAAGTAGTGTTTGCATTGGCCGTCTCGTGTCAGGCATGTGGTCAATGTGACCTGCCTAGCTGAACTGATGGAGCGTGCTCATTGCTTCAAAGCTGGCAATGTTGACATATCTATCATGCCAATGGATTTGCAGGATCTTGAGGAGACAATGTGAGTGCAGATCAGTCACTATGGACACTGTCTCTGGGTCACCAGGAGTCGTTACATTGGCAATGAGGCACTGGCTGAATATGGCTCTCTTATCAGGCCTTTGAGTTCCTTAGTATTGATTTTCTTGCAGCATTTTTTCTGCTGCCGTCGCTGCTTTGGGCCTACATTGATGTTGATCAGAGTGGATTAGACAGTGGCCTGTCACGGCATAGGTGATACTCAAATATCTATGGTGCCTTGCTTGGACAGTAACGTGTTTGAGTAGGTGCCAGTGCTTAGAGTGACGATGTTGCCATGAGGCCTTGTAGTTGTCTCTGACAGAACAAGGTGGTTATGATGAGGACGTGTTCTAGACATTTTGTCAGGAGCACCGTATGGTTTGTCCTCCCCAGAGATCAGTGTTCTTTCCAACTTGCACAACGAAGTCCCCATTGTCGCCCGTTGTGACTTGAGCCAAGGATTGTTCAAGGCTGGAGCAAAATTCCTCTTGGAGCTGGTCTGCAGCTTCCACTGTTGCGAGTACGTCCTGAGGACTGTAACACACTGGTTCTGGTGAGCTGAAGGGTCATGAGGCATTAGTTTATCCCGCAAATAGAGTCTCCGAGATGGCCAAATAGTTTTTAATGGCAAAGCCAACCCTGTAAAAGCAGGAAATTTCTTCTGGTTTGCCTTTCCAGGAGGTGGTGTGACCACCACTCTGACCTGCCTTTCACGACCTGTTGGGTCTCACTTAGATCGGTGATGTCAATATCTAATCACCTGAGCTCCAGGACAATGATAGCAGTACACTGTTCTGGTTGCCCATGAGGGTCCTGATGTTCCAGGACCCAAACTTCATTTTGTGGGGCGAATAATGCCTGTGCACGAGTTCTTTTAATGTAGATTGACATTGCACACCAGCTATCTCACAGGCTTGATGGAGCACATTCTTGATCCAATGGTAAGGGGGTCCAAGACAACTGGAGACCAGGCTCTGCTGTATGCTCCTAGGACATAGTAGCACATGTACTCCTACTGTCCGTTCTCACAGGATCTTTCTGCCTGGGATTCATAAAGTGCAGTGGCGGTTTCATGAACTCATGAAGGTGGTGCTTCTCCTCTCACGCTGCGAGTGGCCCTGCTGCTCCTGTTTGTTTTGCAAAACTATACTTTATTCATAGAATATCCGAAAGAACTACCAACATTCTAAAATGGCCATTACTCAAAGTGCAATAATATTCAGGTTCTTTACGTACATCGAGTTACACTAAGGTGTTTCAATGCAGTCAAAGAAACATTAAAGACATTTCAAAATGGTCCTTACAAATGGTGCAACGGTATTTAAAAGCTGTCTACATAGAACAAATTGCATTCCGAGGTGCTTGAATACAATTGAGATGCATTTAATATTCACTGTATACATTCAGTGAGTCATTTAGCCCAAGGGGGTTCTGCTCCATTCGGTTCATTGTGGCTGAAAAAAAGTCTTAGAGGGTGACCCTCCCCATTGCGCCTTGTCAATGGCTGCCCCAAGTTTAAGAGTGTCCCGCAGCATATAGTCCTGGGCTTTAGAATGTGCCAGTCTGCAACACTTGGTCGGGGACATGTTTCGGGCAGACCAAAAGGCGTCTTTCACCGAGTTGATGATCCTCCAGCAAGAGCTGATGTTTGCCTCGGAGTGCGTCCCCTGCAGCTCCTCTTGTGCTGCTAATGGCTCCGCTGCTGCCGTCATTCTTCCAGGAGGTGGTTACTTCCTCCAGGACTTTTTTTCCCCCCCCCCAACTACTCTCCTATAAATTATAGGTGGTTTTGCAGACACACAAAGGAAGTTACATAAAGTCGTCTGAGTGAAGCAAGGCAGAGTACCTACCTCCGGGAATTTGGTAAATAAGCAGGTGGATCTCTATTGATCGATCTATCTCAGCCTTGTTGCATGCAGGCAAGGTGTCAGCTTCTTGCGACTTGCTTTGTGTATCTGCTATTTATAGAGCTAAGCTGAATTAGGCACTGCTGGCTTGGGGCCCAATTCTGCCCAGTTACCCAATTAACTGCAGCTGCCTCCCAGCAGGGAGTGTGTTTATCACTGACTAAGACGGAAATAAATTACAATTTACTGTTACAGTTAAGTTGATGCCAAATGCAAACTTGACAGCAAGACCGGAGAACTGCAGCTCCGAGGTAATAACTTGGCGAGTTGGTAGGTGATCGTTTGGTGACTTAAGTTTTTTCTCTCTCTCTAAACTGAGGCAATAGTTTAAACTGGTGGACAAACATGTTACATTTATAGGTCAACTAGTTAAACTCCATATTATAACTACAGATAACTCAGTGCTATCTCTAAACTTGAAACCCAATTAGCTAAAGAAAACACAATAAAGATGGCAAAGCAGATGTGTTGCAGCTGTATCATGTTGGAGCTGATGGACATTTGTGTGATCCATAGTAACCACATCTGTCTGCAGCCCGAGGACCTTCTGATCAGAACTGATGAGACTGAGTCTTTGGACGCTGTGATGCATCATGGTGGGGAAAGTGACGTGTATATTTTGTTCGGGAGGCAATCACACCCTTTTGGATGGATACTTCAGATTTGGTTTGTAGTTAGGAATAAGGAGGTATGATTGTAAGACAGGCTGGTATAGAGATTCAGAAGGTAGCAATGGAGGAGCCTCAGTCCTTGCAATTGTCTAATAGGTTTGATGTTCTTGCAGATTGTGTGAACAAGAGCAGGGACTGCTGGGAGGATGAGCAAACTGACCACAGCACTGTGGTGCTGAGGGCCATTCAAGTGTGGAAAGTAAAAAGAAATGAAGTTGTAGGGGACAGTAATAGCTAGGAGTATATATACTATTTTCTGCAGTGAGTCACAAAGGTTGGATTGAGGACATTTCTTGGAACTGAAGAAAAACTTGGAATGGGAGGGAAAGGGTCCAGTTGTCATGGTCCATGTGGGGACCAACAAGATAGTTTCTGCTGAGTGAGCATGAGCAGATAGGGGCTAAATTAAAAAGCAGAACCACAAAATTAATCATCTCTTGATTACTACCTGAGCCATGAGTAAATTGGCATAGGATAAACAACATCAGAGTTGAATGCATGAGAAAAATGGGGTCCAATCCTTGGGATACCGGCACCAGTACTGGGCAAAGAGGGAGCTAGACCTTGTTGGGAAGGCCTTCACCTAAATAATGCTGGTATGACTGTCCTGGTGTATCATTTAACAATGACTGTAGAGGGGGCTTTAAACCAAATGATAGGGGGAACATTTACACGTGGGAACAAAGCAATAGTGGAGGTTAGCGATACAGGTAGTGATAACCAGAGTGTGACAGTGTATGAGTGTGCCAGAAAATAAGATTCAAGTAGGGAACTCGGTAAAGAGATATCAGTAAAGTATCAGTTATGATCATACACAGCATCCAGGAGTCATTGCAAGGAACATGATGCAAGCTTTCCTCCATGGTGCTATTCTCCTTTGCTCATGTGATCCTTTCAACCAGTTCTCTCATGTAGGTGGTTAGACTATTGAAGTCATAAGAATGGATTAAGCATGGTCACATTCAAGTTCTCTTGATACCAAAAGTTTCTGTGCTGTAACAGTTCTGAGAGTCTGTGAAAACCATTCATTCTGTTCTAGATTTAAATCTAAAGTCTAGAGGTGAAGGGCCAAAGTTTAAGTACATAACTAAATAACTACACCTCACCACAATTTTAATATTTAGGCATTACCTTCATCAAGAGATACTAGTTTAGGTACTTCCCCATTTCTCTGCTCAGTGGGCTGTACTTGGCTATCCTTCTGTTTAATAAAAAAAGAGTACAAGTAAATTAATACACAGGTACAAACTAACTACCTCAAAAGTATATTGGTAATTTTGGATACCTTTTCAGATGCGTCAGATCTTCTTGTTCTTTTCATAATTTGCTCAAGTCTCTAGAAATACAAATTCAATCAATAACATAACCACAATAACTGCAATATAAAGTTTCATTATGTGCTTAGTGCTTTAAGTACGAAGCAAAATACATCAATCATGCATAATAAGATTGCACCAAAATTACCAGTGTCTTTATTCTACAGGCAATCAATAAACTTGTGCCAGAAACATTTACTAATCTATCTTTACTGCCATTTCCTTTTTTTCAAATTAATGGTCATCCAATATCCATTACTAATTCAACCACCAGTGGGAATAATCTTCAATTTGTTAAAAAATAGAGCTTTTTGAAATCTTTAATGGATCTCTTTAACCTTTCCTGTTCTGGTGAAAATACTCCCAACCTGTCAGCCTTTTCTTAGAACTATATCTCATTTCTAATATTATTGTAGTTAGTCATATCTGTATCGGTTCTATAGCCAATATCCTTCCTTTAATGCAGTGACCAGGATGACATTCAGCATTCTAACTTTTTTAACCACTACAACACGCTTTTGGTCTTTTCTACCTGCCCTTCATGTTGATTGGGATTAGAAAGCTGAGAGTTAGAAAGCTTAGAAAGTTTTAGCATTTAGGCTACTATTTTTCTCACTGTCATTTATCCTAAAAATATACCATTTCACATTTCTGGATATTGAATCACATCTGCCAATCAGCTAATTCAACTAACCTGTCCATGTCGTTTGCCATCATCCAATTATTTACGTCAGCTGATGGGCAAAAACCAACCCATCACTAAAGTGGCTTGTGCAGTGCTTTGTCACATTCATTACACAATCCAGAGCTTACCCACTGTGAACCCATTTTGATGCTTCCAAATTAACCCAAGAAAACAAAACAGCAGGAGAATAACATTCAATATTTAATTATTAAAGTTCGCACATTAAATATAAACATACACATTTGCACATACCAATCAGGATTTCTGGAACTTTCTGCAAAAGGGCTCCCAGCTCATCTCATCCCTCACCCATATCCTCCAATTGCAGCATGCAACATCCCTCCCCCACCCACTGACCTTCCAATCAGGGTTCTTATTGATTGACACGATCAAAGAACAAAGAACAGTACAACACAGGAAACAGGCCCTTCGGCCCTCCAAGCCTGTGCCACTCCTTGGTCCAACTAGACCAATCGTTTGTATCCCTCCATTCCCAGGCTGCTCATATGACTATCCAGGTAAGTCTTAAACGATGTCAGCGTGCCTGCCTCCACCACCCTACTTGGCAGCGCATTCCAGGCCCCCACCACCCTCTGTGTAAAAAACGTCCCTCTGATATCTGAGTTATACTTCGCCCCTCTCACCTTGAGCCCGTGACCTCTCGCGATCGTCACCTCCGACCTGGGAAAAAGCTTCCCACTGTTCACCCTATCTATACTCTTCATAATCTTGTACACCTCTATTAGATCTCCCCTCATTCTCCGTCTTTCCAAGGAGAACAACCCCAGTCTACCCAATCTCTCCTCATAGCTAAGACCCTCCATACCAGGCAACATCCTGGTAAACCTTCTCTGCACTCTCTCTAACGCCTCCACGTCCTTCTGGTAATGCGGCGACCAGAACTGGACGCAGTACTCCAAATGTGGCCTAACCAGCGTTCTATACAGCTGCATCATCAGACTCCAGCTTTTATACTCTATACCCCATCCTATAAAGGCAAGCATACCATATGCCTTCTTCACCACCTTCTCCACCTGTGTTGCCACCTTCAAGGATTTGTGGACTTGCACACCTAGGTCCCTCTGTGTTTCTATACTCCTGATGACTCTGCCATTTATTGTATAACTCCTCCCTACATTATTTCTTCCAAAATGCATCACTTCGCATTTATCCGGATTAAACTCCATCTCCCACCTCTCCGCCCAATTTTCCAGCCTATCTATATCCTGCTGTATTGCCCGACAATGCTCTTCGCTATCCGCAAGTCCAGCCATCTTCGTGTCACCCGCAAACTTGCTGATTACACCAGTTACACCTTCTTCCAAATCATTTATATATATCACAAATAGCAGAGGCCCCAGTACAGAGCCCTGCGGAACACCACTGGTCACAGACCTCCAGCCGGAAAAAGACCCTTCGACCACTACCCTCTGTCTCCTATGGCCAAGCCAGTTCTCCACCCATCTAGCCACTTCTCCTTGTATCCCATGAGCCTTAACCTTCTTAACCAACCTGCCATGTGGGACTTTGTCAAATGCCTTACTGAAATCCATATAGACGACATCCACGGCCCTTCCTTCATCAACCGTTTTTGTCACTTCCTCAAAAAACTCCACCAAATTTGTAAGGCACGACCTCCCTCTTACAAAACCATGCTGTCTGTCACTAATGAGATTGTTCCGTTCTAAATGCACATACATCCTATCTCTAAGAATCCTCTCCAACAACTTCCCTACCACGGACGTCAAGCTCACCGGCCTATAATTTCCTGGGTTATCCCTGCTACCCTTCTTAAACAACGGGACCACATTCTGTCACGTGTGGGGTCACTTGAAGGGAATCTCCTCCCAATGAATTGGGGCCAGAAAAGAAAATCATGGCAGGCACTGATGTTGACTTTAAACTCATTCCCTCCCTTCCTGTGAACTGGTGTTTGGAAAAAAAAGTGGAATTGTAGTTTACGGTTTGGGTACCCCTGGACCTACCTAGTCCAAAATAGGTGATATTTCTTATCATAGTTTCTTCGTTAAATGCACTGTTCTGTGAGGAATGTCGTAAAATCTTTCCAAATATGATTCACAGTCCAGATTCAATTTAGCTTATTGCAGCTTGGGTGACAGTGAATTTGCTTCAGTAATTCAGATAAAGGGAGGGGAAAATAAAAAGCAAGTAAATTAGGGCTGCTATTTTCAAGTGTTGCCCAGCAACGCTTGCTGTAAACTACGAGTGTCAGCTGTGAACATTCCACATCCTACTCTTCAACATATTCCTCTTGAGGCTAATGAAAAATGACCATTTTTTGAGTTAAGTGTGTGGCCAGTGATCGCACTAAAACCCACTATGACTGAGAGTCTTCAAAAGATCAGAGAAAGTTTTTTTTCTTAAGTGACATTTTACCTTTTTTCTTTCCATACGCTCTTGCTCTTCTTTCTGAAAGTGCTTTTCCCGTTCGATTCGCATTCTCTCAGCTTCTTCTCGAGCACGAGCATCTTCCTCTTTCTGCAGATGGTGTAATGAAACAGATCAATCATGTTAATAATTGTAATCAGCAATCTTAGAATGTTGTTTATAAAGCCTGTCAACCTGTCACAAAAGTCATGGACAAGAAGTACAAAAATAAATGCAGAGGTTATGAACTATTAAGGGGGTTGCGCTCCTTCAGTGATGCAAATGGATGCAGAAACTAAACAACTTGAAAACATCGAGGTTTTAAACAAAAAATCAAATCACAGAGAGAGGATAAAACAACATAGCATTGCCCAAGCTTTTTTTTTAAACCATGTTCTATCATATAAACTTTTACTGATCATCAGGTGGTGCAACATTTGATTGACTTTTACTTTAGAACAATGAAGATACATTCCTTCCATAAAGTATTTTCTTATTGTAATTAAGAGAACACACAAGGCTGCAAAGCCAATACAAATAAATAACATGATTCTGCACTGTGCTTCAATCTTTGGAATTATCTCTGGAATCTGAGGAAAGAGGTACAGAAACTTATGTATCCTAATAGAGAGAAAGACTGCCCCAGTCATCTGATAATGATGTTTGTCCTTGTCAGAAACATGGGAGCGTATGGTTATCTACAGAAGTAAATGGGTCCATCATTGGATGAATTCCTGAAAGATATGCTAAACTGCCAGGAGGTGGATAATGAGCTGCTCTGCCCACCTAACTGGGTCAAAAGTGTTAATTCAGAGGTGATGGATACAGCAGTATAGCAGTCATATTATAGGAACGATAAACAGGGAATGGCAGCAGAGTGGTAATTTTACTGAACTAGTCAAAGAACAAAGAATATGACCCTTTCCAATGCATCAACATCCTTCTGGTAGTGTGGTGACCAGAATTGTACACAATACTCCAAATGCGGCCTAACCAAAGTCTTATACAACATAATTTTCCAATTCCTATACTCAACACCCCAACTGAAGGCCAGCATGCCATATTCTTTCTTGACCACCTTGTCCACCTGAGTTGCCACCTTCATGGAAATGTGGATCTGCATGCCTAGATCCCTCCGTATGCTAATATTTCTAACAGTTACTGTATACTTTCCTTCTGCAGTCGACCTTCCAAATTGCATCACCTCACATTCATCCGGGATAAATTCCATCTGCCATCTTTCAGCTCAGGTCTCCAGCCGGTTTATATCCTGCTGCATCCTCTGACAATCCTCCTTACTACCTGCTACTCCCCCAATTTTTGTATCATCTGCAAATTTACTAATCAGATCACTCATTTTCCCCCAAATCATTTATATATATTACAACAACAGAGGCCCCAAGCACTGATCCTTGTGGAACACCACTTGTCACAGACCTCCACTTAGAAAAACACCCTTCCACTGCTACTCTCTACTTTCTATGCCCAAGCCAGTTTTGTATCCATCTTACCAGCTCACCTCGGATCCCATATGACTCCACCTTCTGTATCAGCCTGCCACGAGGACCTTTATCGAAGGGTTTACTAAAGTCCGTGTATATACAACATCCACTGCCCTGCCCAATTTTTCTTGTCGCTTCTTCAAAGAACTCAATCATGCTGCCTATCACTAATAAGTCTATTCTCTCCCAGACGCGAGTACATCCTGTCCCTAAGAATCTTCTCCAATAATTTCCCCACCACTGATGTAAGGCTCACAGGCCTGTAATTTCCCAGATTGTCTCTTCTGCCCTTCATAAACAGAGGAACAATGTTAGCTACTCTCCAATCCTCTGGTACCTCATCCGTGGTTAAAGAGGACACAAAGATTTTGGCCAAGGCCTCAGCAATTTCTTTCCTCACCTCTCTCAGTATTCTGGGATAGACCCTATCTGGCCCTGGAGACTTGCCCACCTTAATGTTTTTCAAAACCTCCAACACCGCCTCCCTTTTTATCTCAACACATCTTAGAATGTCAACATTCTCCTTTCTACACTCACCATCCACCACATCCTTCTCCTTTGTGAATACTGATGCAAAGTACTTGTTAAGGACCTCACCTACCTCATTTGGCTCATCTGGTTCCACACACAAATTCCCTCCACTGTCCTGGAGTGAACCTGCCCTTTCCTTAGCTGCCTCTTCCTTCTTAGTTATGCATAAAAAGCCTGGGACTCTCCTTAATCCTGCCTGCCAAGGACATTTCATGGCCCCTTTTTGCCCTTCTAAGCCCTGTTTAAGTTCTTTCCTGCTATCTTTATACTCTTCAAGAGCCTTATCCGTTTTCAGTTTCCTGAAATTTATGTATGCCTCCTCCTCCTTTTTCACTAAGCTCACAATCTCTCTTGTCATCCAGGGTTCCTGAATCTTGCCATCTTTATCCTTCATTTTTACAGGGACATACTTGTCCTGAATTGTTAACAACAGGCTTTTAAAAGACTCCCACATATCGGATGTGGATTTACCCTCAAACTGTTGCCCCCAATCGACATTCCCTAGCTCCTGCCCAACAAATACTGTTGTAGTTAGCCTTCCCCCAGTTTAGTATTATCACTCTGGGACTACTTCTTCCTTTTCTACAAGTATCTTGAAACTTCATGAAGCACTCTTGGACACTGAACAAACTCTGCCCCATTCAAGCCCCTGGCACTAAAGGAATCCCAGTCCATTTGGGGGAAGTTAAAATCGCCCATCACAACAACCCTGTTGCTTTTACATCTTCCCATAATCTGCTGACAGATCAGTTCCTCCACTTCATGCTGGTTGTTGGGAAATCTGTAGTACAATCCCAACAGTGAGATTGCACCACTCCAGTTCCTGAGTTCTATCCACATGATCTCACTGCATGGTCCCATGAAGGTGTCTTCCCTCTGTATAGCTGTGACATTCTCCCTAATCAGTAAAGCCACACCCCCACCTCTTTTGTCACTCCCTCTATCTCGCATGAAGCATTTAAATCCTGGAATGTTGAACTGCCAGTCTTGCCCTTCTTTCATCCAAGTCTCCGTAATTGCCACAACATCATAGCTCCATGTAGTAATCCAAGCTCAAGTTAATCCACCTTACCTGTTATACTCCTTGCGTTAAAGCAAACACACTTCAGGCCATCTGTCCTGCCATGTTTTGTACACTGTGTTTTATTTCTCTTAGCCTTACTGGACCCATTCACTGAGCTCTCCACAGTCTCTGTACTGTTGCCCTTTTTGATTTTGTCTCTGGTTTCTCTGCCTTCCACTTTTTCCCTTACTGCATTGTTTCTGTCACCACTTTACTTCCCTCTAACTTCCTGAATCGGTTCCCATCCCCCTGCCACATTAGTCCTCCAGAGACCTGGGTGAATGCTTCAGAGACATAAGATCAAAGCCACCACAGTAGCTTTAAGAATGCAAATTCAATTAGTTCATAAATCTGGGGTAAAATGCTAGTCTTATTAATAATGATCCTGAAGCCATTAGATTGTCCTAATGTTCTTCAGCGGAGGAAATCCTTACTTCTCTGGTCTACATGTGACTCTAGCAATGTGGTTGACTCTGAACTGCCCTTTGCAATCGCCTAGCAAGTCACTCACTTCAAGGGCAACTAGGGGTTGACACAAATGCTGGCTTTGCTAACTTCACTCAAATCCCAAGAATAAATAAAACATCTCACCAGGGCGGTTTTAGGTAAATTTAAAAAGTCTTGAAGTTATCAATAAAAATGACCACAAAGTTGTCAGAAATGTTGTAAAATGGTATTCAGGGACTTCAAAAAAGTAAAATACTGCAGACAATGGAAATGTGAAATAAAAACAGTGAAGTCTGAAAATACTCAGCAAATTTAGCAGCATCTGTGAAGAAAGAAACTATCAGCGAACTGGGCTTTACTTGAGGGAAGTGAGGGAGCTGGAAACAAAGCTGAGTGGTCTGCTCCAGCCCTGCCGTCTCAGCTTGTTGAATCAAGCCTCAGGAGGGCCAAATATTTGGCATCTGGCAGCTAAGAAGTCAATTACAGGCGCGAAGGGGCACTCCATGCCCAATCTGGATTGCAAATCAGGACATTTGGATAATGCCGTGAACCGGAACGGTTACAAATTTAAAGGCCCCCAGCTCTGAATCTCTTTTTTAAATTGAAAGCTCAAAAAAGCTACAAATACAAGTTTAAAAAAAACATGCACGCACTGCCAGCTTTGCTACATTGAGCCACAGTCCCAGTGGCGGGTCTTTTATTCTATCCTTGTGCTGTGATGATATCGTGCCTTTAAGAAATGGATTTTCATCATGTTTCTTGTAAGGGCGATGTTTAAAATTCAGCTCTGTTTTACACGGTGTCGATTTGCCTGGGCAATAGGCAGTTCAAATGTTGAGAATGCAGGGTTATGACTGATTTTGTCTGAACAGAGTTAATGTATTTGTCCTGACTTAGGTTTCCCTTGGGTTTCAGAGTAGGGTTTTGATTCGGTTAATTGACAAGAGACAGTCGTCATGTACTAATGAGAGGAACTAAGCTTGCAGGGAAGATACACAGTCTCTCTCTTATTTTAAAAGAGTCAGTTTTCTGCCTGGTCTTGAAAGAAGCAAGAGATGTCTTTGTCTCGTTTTCTCTCTCTTCTCTCTGGAGGCTGCTGTTTGGAGCCGTCAGAAGACAGATGTCTCTCTGTCTCCCCAGAGATGTCAGAACACAGGTGTCTCTCTCTGCCTCTCCAGAGGTGTCAGAAGACAGGTGTGTCTCTCTCTCTGCCTCTCCAGAGTTGTTCAAAAGGATGCAAGACTGTTAACAAGTACAAGCACGCAAGTCTGGGGTTTGCTAACTGATTTTGAAGAGGGGTTTTAAAGTCTGTAAGAGGAATATTGCTTGAATTAGAACTCTTAAAGATAGATTAGCAGTTAAGAACTGTAATATTTACCAATTGAACAATATTTAAACATGACAAGATAATCTAATTCATTTGTTATACTTAAACTGTGCTGTTTAATAAAGTTTTTTTTGGATAAAAGCTTCTCAGTTTGTCAGTAGAATCACACCTGGAGTGAAACATCATATTCTCACATTGGTGGTCTCACCAATGTACAACTGAGGCATAACCCTCCCTACTTTTGTATTCAAATCCCCTCACAATAAACAGTAAACTTTTATCAACTTTCCTAATTACTTGTTGTATCTGTATACTAGCCTTTTGTTAGAGATCTGCAATCTCTCACCATTTGATAATTTGTTTATTCTTCCTGCTCTATTTCCCCGTTTCTACACTCACATGTGGGACTGAGATTATTGCTTTAGAGATCCTGTTCTTCGATTTCCTTCCTACTTCTCTAACGTCTGCTTTCAAGCCCTCATCCCCTTTCCTACCCAAGTCATTGGTACCAACATGAACCACAAATTCTGGCTGGTCATCCTACCCCAGAAGAATGTCCTGCAGCCGTTTTGTGGCATCCTTGACCCTGGCACCAGGGAGGCAACATAACAGTCATGTCTACGGCCACAGGAACACCTGTCTGTTCCCCTAACTAACAAATCCCCAAACACTACTGCTCTTCTCCTTTTCTTTCTCCTCTCCTGTACAGCAGAGCTGCCTCTGGTGCCACAACATTCAAATATTAATTTACTTCTCTTTACAAGAAGTTAATATGATTGAAACTATACACATTTGCAGACTTGGGACACACTACATCGTAAACAGGAATAACAAACTGAACACTTACTTGCTTTTGCAAACGTTCTATTTCATATCTTTCTCTTTGAGCCTTTTCCTCCAGAAATTGTTGTTCCTCTTCAAGTTTTTGTTGTGCTTCCTGAAGTCTCCTTTCGTCTTCAAGTCTCCGAGCTTCCTCTTCACGGCGAGCTTTCTCTTCAGATTTTCGTCGCAACATTTCTTCTCTCATTTGCCTAAATTTAACAGCGATCCATAAAGGTTTGGTTCAGACATGTATAAAACAAAAGTGCATCATTTTGGAGAAAGGTATTCCCTTTAAAAAAAAATGATGATTATTTTCACAGAAGGATGCTTCAATTATTACGATGGTTTCACGTAAATATTGGTAGCCTACTTTTAGCTTACAAATGCTAACTGATCTGTTGTGTCTTTTAATTTAAAAAAAACAATGAATATTGGCAATAAAAGCAAAAGGTCAGACGTGCATGGTGCAAGCCCAGAGTGGAAAAAGGCCATCTGATTTATCAGACCAGCCACACCCAGAAGAGAATATTTCCCAATATCAAACCTTCCTCTTTAGTTAAGGATTTATGCTAACATGAATGTAAAAGAACTAATGCATCTGAAAAGAATCTAATCTTGCCATCTTTTTAACAAATGCAAATCACAGCCACCCCAGCCTGTATTTTACTAAACAAAATATCTTCAACTTTTTTAAGCTTGTCCCGCTGTATTAAAGCAGACTTTCCCCTTTAAAAATGAATACTGGAATCACATCCAAGTGCTACTGATGCTGGAATGGTTGGAATCTGTTCCCCTAACAAACATTCAGGTGAATTTTTAATTTATCTATTTTGAGGATAACTCAGCTCCTGCATTTTCCATATTTTCTGCCTTAAATGGCTATTTTACTTTTACATTTGTGCCTTTCTTAAATCTTTTATTAATTTCCAAAAAGAGAAAAAGCAAAGTATAATATAATGCTCCTCCCCCGAGTAAACAAGTGAACAAACAAAAACTATGCAAAACAGGAAAAACAATCAATTAAAAAAGTCGGCAGTAAATGACTCATTAAAGATAACGTTTCTCAGTGGATCCTCTTATGGTGCATTTAATCTTTTCCAAAAGAAAGAAAAGACATTAGTCTTCCAACCAGGATAAAGCAGTGGGTGGCTTGGGAAATAGAATCTGCCTGTGAGCTATTAACAAAGCAAATGCATTGACGTCTGCCTTAATCTTAGTGAGACTGGCCAGTTCAGCTGGGACTCCAAATATGGCTATCAAAGGACAAGGCTGCAAGTCTAAAACTTAGCAGAGTGTGCCAATGAAGGATGACCAAAAACCAGCAGGTTCGAACATGACCAGAACATGTGGGTATGGTCTGCAGGGGCAAGTGAACACCTGTCACATTTATTGTGTGTGTTAGAAAGAAACTTGCTAATGCTAGTTTTGGTGAAGTCAATTCTGCGCAATTCCCTTTTCAATGCCTTGACTGAACCCGTCTCCTTCATGCACTCAAGCAGTGCATTTCAGATCCTAATCATTTGCTGCATGTCAAAATTTTTGCTAATTACTTCAAATCTGTGCCCCCTGGTTCTCGGTCCTTCCGCCATCAAATCCTCACTGTACAAGAAAGGAGTAAGCTTCAGGCCGATTCACCCTGCCCGTCCATACATCACACTTAAATGGAGATCACTTCTTTGACACAACAGGGTTCTATCAGTGTGCGTGCTTAATTCCTAACTGGGTAACTGTTTGACACCTCGGGAGATTTTATGGGAGTAATGACTGGAAATAATACCTTACAATACCTGGCCACTGTTGTTTACATAAGAACACCTCATAAGAACAGGATATGGCGCTCGACTCATTGATCAACAGTTCCAACGCGCCACAGCGAAAAACCGCACCGACCTCCTCAGAAGACAAACACGGGACACAGTGGACAGAGTACCCTTCGTTGTCCAGTACTTCCCCGGAGCGGAGAAGCTACGGCATCTCCACCGGAGCCTTCAACATGTCATTGATGAAGACGAACATCTCGCCAAGGCCATCCCCACACCCCCACTTCTTGCCTTCAAACAACCGCACAACCTCAAACAGACCATTGTCCGCAGCAAACTACCCAGCCTTCAGGAGAACAGTGACCATGACACCACACAACCCTGCCACAGCAACCTCTGCAAGACGTGCCGGATCATCGACACAGATGCCATCATCTCACGTGAGAACACCATCCACCAGGTACATGGTACATACTCTTGCAACTCGGCCAACGTTGTCTACCTGATACGCTGCAAGAAAGGATGTCCCGAGGCATGGTACATTGGGGAAACTATGCAGACGCTGCGACAACGGATGAATGAACACCGCTCGACAATGACCAGGCAAGACTGTTCTCTTCCTGTTGGGGAGCACTTCAGCGGTCACGGGCATTCGGCCTCTGATATTCGGGTAAGCGCTCTCCAAGGCGGGCTTCGCAACACACGACGGCGCAGAGTCGCTGAGCAGAAACTGATAGCCAAGTTCCGCACACACGAGGACGGCCTCAACCGGGATATTGGGTTCATGTCCCACTATTTGTAACCCCCACAGAGTTTCACTGGCTGTCTTGTCTGGAGACAATACACATTTTTTTAGCCTGTCTTGATGCTCTCTCCACTCATGTTGTTTTGTTTCTTAAAGACTTGATTAGTTGTAAGTATTCGCATTCCAACCATTATTCATGTAAATTGAGTTTGTGTCTTTATATGCTCTGTTTGTGAACTGAATTCCCACTCACCTGAAGAAGGGGCTTGGAGCTCCAAAAGCTTGTGTGGCTTTTGCTACCAAATAAACCTGTTGGACTTTAACCTGGTGTTGTTAAACTTCTTACACTGTTGTTTACACTCAGGGTCACTAATGATGGACCTGTTGAATGTGGATCAGTAAACCAGCTTCTTACCTTAGATCATTCTCTGGCAATGGGGAATGGCTTTTAAGATTTATATTTCCATAGCAATTTAATGCTGCGTATCCACATTCCTCAAAGGACATCTTGATTCTTTTAGTTATGATTAATATATTTGGCTACCCTGGATTACATTGAAATGTTAAACATAACCTAGTTTAATTACTGAACCAGCCATTAGGTTGATAAGCTTTTGATGTTGTCTTAAGTTATCAAGCACTAGGATGCCTGTATGGCCACTGAAGGAGGCTCAAGACCAGGAGCATGTTCAATTAAAAAAAAATGTATTAACACTCTCACCATGAGGTTGTAAGAAAGTAACTTTTCAATGGCGTATGATATAGTATAGTTCATATGTCTGGGTCTTTACAATAATTATCCAGAAGTCAGATGAGGTTTTAATTCTAAGTTCTTTGAATAGCTATTGGTTAAACCTTGTCGGATTTAAATCAAATTTTTGGATGATTCCCAGCATGGAGTAATTGCCCAGAGAAAGTTTGCACTTCTGGGCAATTGGCATGCAAACCCTTACCTGCGAAGTTTTGAGCACAGTTCCCCAGCACATATTTAAGTTACTCCCAATCTGATACCAGTGAGCTCAGAAGTTACAACTGTTACTAGCGTCAGTCACAGCAGAATCTATTTTGACGCTAAACATTTCCAGAAAATCAGAGGACTCACCAGATAGTCTGTGAAAGTTGACTATCATTATGATGAGCAAGTTATGAAATAGAAGTTTTCACAGTGCAATTTTATTTAAAATGGGCTCTTATCCTGGTGGTACTAATTATTTTTAATTAAATAATTGCATCAGGATTGGAGGCATTGTGATGTGCACAGAAAGAAATACTTCTTGGTACATAATTATCAATTTCTCACTTTCTAACTTCTCGATCACAACTCTACTTTAGCTAGTTTGTTCTTTTAAATACTTCAATTTTAACAACTATAAGAAAACGGCATATTGAATTATTTTGCAACAAATCTGTCTGTTCCATTAATGGGAGGATAACAACCCAGTGCACTATGGAAGTTGCAACATAGACTTCTACTTGTACAGTATTTTTAACATAGTAAACATGCCAAAACATTTCACAAGTGCCTTATCAAACAATGCAGAATCGCCGAGCAGAAACTGATAGCCAAGTTCTGCACACGAGGACGGCCTCAACCGGGATCTTGGGTTCATGTCACACCATCTGTAACCCGCACAACTTGCCTGGGCTTGCAAAAATCTCACTAACTGTCCTGACTTGAGACAATTCACACCTCTTTAACCTGTACTTAACCCTCTCTCCACTTGCATTGTCTGCACCTGTAAAGACACGATTACCTGTTAAGACTCGCATTCCAACCATTATCTTGTAAATTGAGTCTGTGTCTTTATATGCCCTGTTTGTGAACCCACTCACCTGATGATGGGGCAGCTCTCCAAAAGCTCGTGCTACCAAATAAACCTGTTGGACTTTAACCTGGTATTGTGAGACTTCTTACTGTACTTATCAAATAAAAACTGATACTAAGTCACTTGAGGAGAAGTTAGCACAGGTGACCAAAAGCTTGCTCAGAGGTAGAATTTAAGGAACATTTTAAACAGACAGCTAGATGAAGGAACAGGTTTAGAGGGAGAGTTTTCAAGGTTTTAAAGCTTAAACAGCTGAAGCCACAGTTGCCAATGACAGTAATTAGAGCAGAGATCCAGACTTGGAGGATTGGAAGAAACAACAGAGATAGGAAGAGGCTTGAAAGCAAGGATGAGAATTTTAAAACTGCAGTGTTGTCAAACGGAGCCAATATAAATCAACGAGCACAGACTTGATGCAAATTGGAAAGCAGAATACTGCAGATGCTGGAAATCTGAAATGAAAACAGAAAATGCTGGAAGTACTCAGCAGGTCAGGCATCTGTGGCGAGAGAAAGAGTTAAAGTTTCAGTGATCTGAACTGTTTCTCTCTCCATAGGGACTTGATGCAAGTTAGACAAGCATTAATCTCCTATGGACAATATTGAATCTGAAATCTCCATTACACATTTGATAAAATTTGGCTCAGCATTGCTTTGAGTGGATTACTGAAATTTCAAGATAGCAACTTCTATTCCACATCAAAAAAATTAAATACCTTTCCCTCTCCTCTTGTTCTCTTTTCTCTTCTTCCTCGCGATCCCTTTGTTCCCGTGCTATTCGTCGTTTCTCAGCCAAAAGTCTCGTTGCTTCTGCTGGATCAGTTGTACCTGCTGTGGTTTTACCAGGAGTAGCAGACACTATGACCTGAACAGTTTCTGTGCACATGGAAGAATAAATATTGGAATTTAGAGATACTACTTAAATGTAAATTGTGGACAAATAGTTTCATGCACCCTATGATTTCCCATTGATTAAAAATAGGCAAAAAAACTGTTGGGACAGATGTAACACATTTAGCCCCATTTGCACCCAAGCCCCATTCAATGAGATCATTGCTGGTCCGTGACCAAACAACACGATCTTTATATGGGCCTTTAACCTATATTCCTCAACACCTCTGGTTAAACTAAAAAATATATTAATCTCAGATATAAATTTAACATTTAATCTAACATTTAGCATTATAGTTTGGAACTTCTATTACCTTTTGGTCGGCCTTTAATTTTTAGACTATTCCCCCAGTCCGAGATATCCCCTGGTGATCGTGTCTCGACCTACCCTTGCTGCTCCCCTTAGTCACTTGAAAGTATCAAATTACTCGCTAACTTTCCAAATTCTAGGGATTATGGTCCTAGTTCATGTATTCGCCTCTTGCAATTTAACTCTTGGAGACTAGGTATAATTTTGGCAAACATATACTGTACTGTCTGCTAGGCCAGTATAGACTTCTGAAGGCCTGGTGACCAGAACAGTTCAGGGCACATCAATTGTGATCTAACCAGAGCATTGTACAGTTGAAACATAATTTGCACTCCCTTGAAAGCTATTTCTCCAAATAAAAGGAAAGCATTCCATTAGCCAGTGGTTATTTCCTGTGCCTGTTCATGACACTAGCATTTTAATGATGTGTGTGTTTGGACCCCAAAATCTGTTTGGACCTCCATTATTTCAGTTTTTCACCATTTAGAAAGTACTTTGATCTATCCTTTTTGGGCTCAGTGGATGGATTTAAATTTGTCTATATTAAAATTTATATGCCTTTTCTCTAAAAATTTTCTCTGCAAAGATATTGATAGATTATGTTTTCATCTGCACAGCTTACAATGCCATTCATCAGCAGACCTGGATATGTGGCTTTCTATCCCATCATTTAAGTCTTAGCATGGTAAATAGTTGAGGGCCAGTACAGATCAACTTCCTATTATTGTTACTCTCCATCTTCAGTCAATTTCCTAAACGCTGTCCAAAGATTCTCTGAATCTCAGAATCAGAGATATCCATGGAGGGTCCCTGGGAGCAAGCAAGTTGCCCACTGGAAGTTGAAACTTTCTGGGGCATGCCTGTATAGGTATATGTGTCAGGACTTCCACAGACCCCCTGCATCTCTTGTTCAAGACCTTAAATTTATACTCCATAGTCCGTGTACTATTAGAAGGAAAGTCCACAATTTTGATCCTGCAACACCGAAGGAATAGTGATATAGTCACAAGTCAGGGGTGAGAGAGACAAGGAGGGGAACTTACAGGTGGTGGTGCTCCCATACATCTACTGCCCTTGTCCTTCTAAGTGGTAGAGGTCACGTGTGGAAGGTGCTGTCAAGAGAAACTTGGTGAGCTGCTGTGGCTCAATTACTTTTTTTTTTAAATAAAACCTCTTGATGCGCTTTGGAACATTTTATGTTAAATGATGCTATATAAAAGCAAGTTGTTGTTGTCTCTTTGTATAGAGTCATAGAGGTTTACAGGATGGAAACAGGTCCTTCGGCCCAACTTGTCCATGCCGCACTTTTTTAACTTCTAAGCTAGTCCCAATTGCCCACGTTTGGCCATAACCCTCTATATCCATCTTACCCATGTAACTATCTAAACACTTTTTAAAAGACAAGATTGTACTACTATCACCTCTGGCAGCTTGTTCCAGACACTCTCACCCTCTGAAAACATTGCCCCTCTGGACCCTTTTGTATCTCTCCCCTCTCACCTTAAACCTGTGCCCTCTGGTTTTAGACTCCCCTACCTTTGGGAAAAGATATTGACGATCTAGCTGATCTATGTCCCTCATTATTTTGTAGACCTCTACAAGATCACCCCTCAGCCTCTGACACTCCAGACAAAAAAGTCCCAGTCCATCCAGTCTCTCCTTATAACTCAATCCATCAAGTCCCAGTAGCATCCTAGTAAATCTTTTCTGCACTCTTTCTAGTTTAATAATATCCTTTCTATAATAGGGTGACCAGAACTGTACACAGTATTCGAAGTGTGGCTTTACCAATGTCTTGTACAACTTCAACAAGACGTCCCAACTCCTATATTCAATGTTCTGACCAATGAAACCAAGCATGCCGAACGCCTTCATCACTCTGTCCACCTGTGACTCCACTTTCAAGGAGCTATGAACCTTTATCCCTTTGTTAGTTACCTCACCATAATACACCACCTAAAGTCTAAATAGACTAGATAGGAAGGCCCCATTCCCCTTGGTCGAGAGGTCCATAACTGGGAGCATTGATTGAGGAGAAGAGGTAGGATTTTAGGGCAGAGTCGGGGACATATGTCTTCACTCAGAGGGTGATGGGGATCTAAAACTCATTGCCCGAAAGGGTGGTAAAAACACACATAACAAGTACTCGGATAAGCATTTCAAATACCATTACCTACAAGCTTACAGAGCAAGATCTGGAAAATGGGACTCGGCTGAATGGTTCGACTGGGGTGCAGACACAATGGGCCAAATAGCCCCCTTCCATACTGTAAATTCCTAAGATCCGTTAATAGAATCATTCAGCATTTGTATTGATATATTTCAATGCACCTTATGATAGTGCAGGTACTTATTTAACATTTTGGATAGTTGCCTCTCAGTATCGCATACCTTTATACTCTGGTTTTGTAGCAGACTCTTCCACAGACATTGGCTGCTTAACTGGTGTTGGAGGTGAGACGGGAAGCTGCTCATCAATATTTTCTTCACTTTGTAGTCTTTCTTTCTCTTCATCTTTTTTCTCACTCTCAGGAGATTTGACTGGACGAACATTTCCAGGAGAAGGTGGTCGCTGGATTGACGAACTCTTCACCGAGTCAGGTGGTGAACTGACCAGTTTTGCATTCACTACAAAAGTTGATGTTTTTGTTGATGATCTATTTAAAAGATAATTAACAATTCAGTTAAAAATAAGGGAAAATCACCGAGGAGAAAAAGCCAAACATAATTAAAATTGATGTTTCTGCTTCCTTTATATAGTCTCTATTTGTATTTTATTTTAATCTGCATAAATACAAACGTTAATGACTTATTTGTTAACATTTGCAATGTGATGAAAATTTCAGAATTTTACATTTCAGTGAATAACATCGATTGAATGAGGTAACTGTGCAATGTTCCTTACCGGACTGCGGATGGTATTGGTGACTTATTTTTCACATTCAAAGGAGAATTTGACTTTTTAATTGTTGCACCTGCAGTGTAAGCTATGAGAGCATTCTTCTCCCTTTCATTTTCTTTCTCTTTTTCCCTTTTATCAACCTAGGACAAGTCGAAACCATTAAAATAAAAACCAATTTTGTTACCGCTAGCACAATAATGTTCAAAAGATAAATGATACTGCATAATAAAACAGTGGCATAGTGGTAATGTTAGTGAACCAGTCACCCAGAGGCCCAGGCTAATGATCTGGGGACAATAGACTAAATCAAAATCTGGAATTGAAAGTTAGTCTCAGGAAAGGTGACCATGAAATTATCAATTGTTGTAAAAGCCCATCTGATCATTAATGTTCTTTAGGGAAGAAAATCTGCCATCCTTACCTGGTCAGGCCTACTATGTGCCTCCAAATCCACAGTAATGTGGTTTACTCCTAACCACCTTCTGAAATGGGTTAGCAAGCACTCGATTGTAGGGCAATTAAGGATTGGCAGCAAATGCTGGTCTTGCCAGCGAATAAGTCTGTAAAACCAGACATTCACTGTATAGTTTCAGCTCATGATGATCATCAAATCTTGACTACTATTGTGTTTAAAGACTATTGGATCGCAGGTGCCTTCTGCAATGACCTTACACTTCAGACATTTTAGTCCATACTCTTGAATATACTACACTTAATCATCATTATCCCCATATAGTTTAGGCATTGCACTAATTATAGATGGGTTATAAAAGGTTGTGCATCCGAGTGACAGAATGAATTAACAGGTTAATTTTGTTGGTTCCAAATCCAGCCCCAACTGATTTACAAATATATTTCAAAGTGGCAAAAATTCATTAGCTGGATTATCCATTATTGACAGATCACAATCAAGAATCTATGGGTGGCTTCTAATTGTATCCCTCAATCCCTTCTCTCCAGAAATGCATTTCAAAGGAAGTTGCTGGTGCAGTCTGAAACTGATCAATATTCCTTGCTGAGAAAGTATAGTTTCTTATATAGTAGGGGCCAGACATGGAGAGAAACAGGTCGAATGCAACAGCCAGGACTTGCCTAACGAGATGGCACCAGGAGCTAAATTGTCCAATTTACTGGTTTCCCATGTACTTTATTACCCTTCCAGTGATAATTTTACCTGCGTTCCTTCCATACTGTTAAATTCATTCTTAAACCTGTGCCTCACTGATACTTTCTTCACCACCATGAATGACTAGTTCCTTGACTTAGCCTAGAATCAGAAGAATCTTACAGCAAAGAAGCTATTAGGCCCAACATTTCTGCACTGTCCTTTTCAAAGAGCAGTCACGTACCTTTGCTTGTAGCTCTCAAATTTCTCATTCACACCAACTAGGAGTTCTTTTTAAATTAATGAAATCAGTTTCCACCACCTTTTCCAAGTAAAGCATTCGAGACCTCAATAACCTGAGTGAAAATGTTCTCTTTGCCTCTTCCCTAGATCTTTTGCCAATTATTTTAATTCTATGGCATGAGTTATTAACCCACCTGCCAGAGAGAATAGCTTTTCTCTTTCAAAATCTCCCATCATCTTGAAAAGTTCTATTGGGTCTCCTCTTGGTCTTCTCTGTTCCATGGAGAACAACCCCAACTTTTCCAAACTCTCTTCAGAACTAGAAGTCCCTCATCCTTAGGAATATCCTGGTAAACTTGCCCTGAACCTTTTCTAAGATCTTTATGTCTTTTCTGAAACGTGCTGCCTACAATACTCCAGCTGAAGCCTAACCTGTGATATAAAAAGCTCTAGCACAGGGGTTCTCAAACTGGGGTCCTCGGAAAGGAAGGGATAGTGTGTGTGAGAGAGAGAGAGAAAGGTGTGCGTGTGTGTGAGGGGATGGGGGTGGGCCGTGCGAGAGGTGGGTGGGGGGAGGCATGTATGTGAGGGGGGGCACGTGTGCATATGAGAGAAGAAGGGGAGGCATGGATGCATGTGCGAGAGACAGGGGAAAACGTGTGCGTGAGTGCGAGAGAGTGGAGCACTGCCTGCACGGCATGAGCAGACCTGGTGCCCGGAGAGGGGAAGGGAGTAGGCCTGTACACGCTCGATGCCAGGGGGCCATGACAAGGTGACTTGTGAGGGGGCCATGTAGCTGGTGAATGTATTTGTGAATGTGCGCCCCTTCCTAATATCTGCTTACCTGCTCTGCTATTCATTATGATCACGGCTGATCACCCAACTCATAGCTTTATCCCACCTTTCCCCCACATATCCTTTGATTCCCTTTGCCCCATGAGCTATATCTAACTCCTGCCTGAAAACATATAATGTTTTGGCTTCAACTGCTTTCAATGGCAATGAAATCCATAGCTCACCACTCGGTGAAGAAATTTCTCCTCATTGAGTTCTAAAAGATTTACCCCGTATCCTCAGACTATGATCTCTCATTCTGGACAGCCCCACCATTAGGAACATCTTTCCTGCATCTATCCTGTCTAGTGAATTTTATGGGTTTCTAGGAGATATCCCCACATTCTTCTAAACTCCAGTGAATATAATCCTAACTGACAATCTCTCCTCATACATAGAAACCCTACAGTGCAGAAGGAGGCCATTCGGCCCATCGAGTCTGCACCGACCACAATCCCACCCAGGCCCTACCCACACATATTTACCCGCTAATCCCTCTAACCTACGCATCTCAGGACTCTAAGGGGCAATTTTTAACCTGGCCAATCAACCTAACCCGCACATCTTTGGACTGTGGGAGGAAACCGGAGCACCCGGAGGAAACCCACGCAGACACGAGGAGAATGTGCAAACTCCACACAGACAGTGACCCTAGCTGGGAATCGGACCCGGGACCCTGGAGCTGTGAAGCAGCAGTGCTAACCACTGTGCTACCGTGCCGACATCAGTCCTGCCAACCCAGGAATCAGTCTGGTAAACCTTCTCTGTATTCCCTCTATAGCAAAAACATCCTTTCTCAGATGTGGAGACCAAAACGGGACAAAATATTCCAGATGTAGTCTCACAAAGGCTCTATATAATTGCAGCAAGACAACTCTGCTTCTACACTCAAATTCTCTCGTTATGAAGGCCAACATACCTTCATAACGAAGGTATGTTGGCCTTTATCGCCTACTGCATGAGAACACTCGGGTGTTGTTGCACATTTGCCCTCTTAATTTATAGCCATTCAGTTAATGTCTTCCTGTTTTTGCTAACAAAATGGATAACCTCACATTTTTCTGTATTATACCGCATCTGCCATGCATTTGTTAACTCACTCAGCTTGTCCAGATCACACTGAAGCATCTCTGAATCCTCCTCACAGCTCACCCTCCCACCCAACTTTGTGTCATCTGCAAATTTGGAGATATTACATTTAGTTCCCTCATCTAAATAATATATTATGATTAGCTAGGCACTGATCCTGTGGTACCCAATGAGTCACTGCCTGCCATTTGGAAAAAGACCTGTTTATTCCTACTCTTTGTTTCCTGTCTGCTAACCAGTCTCTATCCATCTCACTACACTACCCCCAGTTCCATGCACTTTAATTTTCCACGCTATTCTTTTATGTGGGACTTTGTTGAATGGCTTCTGAAAGTCCAAATAAACCATATCCACTGGCTCCCCCTCATCAAGTCTAATAGTTACAATCTATTCCAATAGATTTGTTAAGCAAAATTTCCCTTTCGTAAATCCATCTGACTCTGCCCGAGTCTACCACTGTCTACCAATTGCCCTGCTACGAAATCTTTGATGACGGACTCTAGAATTTTCCCCACTACCAATGTACGTCTGACTGGTCTATAATTCCCTGTTTTCTCTCTTACTTTCCCTTTTAAATAGTGGGGTAAAATTAATCTGTAGGAATTGTGCCAGAGTCTTGGAAGATGGCCACCAATGCATCCACTATTTCTATGGCCACTTCCTTAAGTACTCTGGGATGTAGATTATTAGGCTCTGGAGATTTATTGGCCTTCAATCCCAACAATTTCCCCAACACAATTTCTCTACTAACACGGATTTCTTTCAGTTTTTCCCTCACTAAATACTGCATTCCCCAACACTTTTGATATGTTATTTGTGTCCTCCTTTGTGAAGACAGTACCAAAGCATGTGCTTAGTTGGTCAGCCATTCCTTTGTTCCCCATTATAAATTCCCCTATAGAGTCATAGAGGTTTACAATACGGAAACAGGCCTTTCGGCCCAACTTGTCCATGCCACCCTTTATATAAAGCTTTAAATAAAAAAGCTAGTCCCAATTTCCCACGTTTGGCCCACATCCCTTGATAACCATCTTTACCCACGTAACTGCCTAAATGCTTTTTAAGAGACAAAATTTTACCTGCTTCTACTACTACCACCTCTGGCAGCTTGGTCCAGATATTCACCACCCTCTGGACACTTTTGTATCTCTCCCCTCACCTTAAACCTTGGTTCTGACTGTGAGGGATCTATATTTGGCTTTGCCAAATATTTTTCTCTTCACAAACCTATAGAAGTTTTTAGTCAGTTTTAATGTTCCCCATAAGCTTACTCTCCTACTCCAACTTCCCCTTCTTAATCAATGCCTCTGTCCTCCTTTGCTGAATTCTAAACTGCTCCCAATCCTCAGGTCTGTTGTTTTTTCAGGCCAATTTGTAGGCTTCTTCCTTGGATCTAATACTATCTCTAATTTCCCTAGTAAGTCATGGTTTGGCCACCTTTCCTGTTTTATTTTTGCGCCAGACAGGAATAAACAATTGTTGCAGTTCACTCATTCATTCTTTGAATATCTGCCATTGCTTATCCACTGTCATCACTTTAAGTAATGTTTCCCAATCCATCGCAGCCAATTCACACCACATACCATCATGTCGCCTTTATTAAGATTCAGGACCCTAGTTTCAGAATCAACTACGTCACTCTTCACCCTGATGAAAATTCTATCACTCACTCATCCCCAAGGGGTCACACACAACTAGATTACCAAATACTCCTTTATCATTCAACAATACAAATTAGACAATTAAATTCAAGGAATCTATATGTTATTTTTAAAGCCATCTATCAACTTTCCCTGCCACTGTCAAGGATTTATGTACATGAAAACCAAAGTTGCTCTGCTCATCTACACATTTAAAAATCAGGTCATTTAGAGTAGAGTAGTCTTTAACTTTACATTTCTCTAGACTGAACTCATGCTTTTTTTAATGCTCATTTAGCCATCAGAGTCAGAGGTTTACAGCATGGAAACAGGCCTTTCGGCCCAACTTGTCCATGCCGCCCCTTTTTTAAAAACCACTAAGCTGGTCCCAATTGCCCACGTTTGGCTCATATCCCTCTATACCCATCTTACCCTTGTAACTATCTAAATGCTTTTTAAAGGGCACAAAATTGTACCCGCCTCTACTACTACCTCTGGCAGCTTGTTCCAGACACTCACCACCCTCTGAAAAAATTGCCCCCCTGGATACTTCTGTATCTTTCCCCTCTCACCTTAAACCTATGCCCTCTAGTTTTAGACTCCCCTACCTTTGGGAAAAGATATTGACTATCTAGCTGATCTGTGCTCCTCATTATTTTATAGACCTCTATAAGATCACCCCGCAGCCTGCTACGCTCCAGAGAAAAAAGTCCCAGTCTATCCAGCCTCTCCTCATAACTCATGTCTACCCCATCCTGAAGTCTACAATTAACCATCAATGTGCCAGCCTGACAAGTTTCACAAACTTTTCAATGTTGCTACCCTGAGTCCAGGTTGTTTATAAAAACTGGAGTGTGTAAGGGACCCAAAACTGATCCTCGAGGACAAATACAAACCAGTCCCCAATCTAAAAAACACCATCCACTTCCACCATGCATCCTACCAAAGTCCATTCTATATCCATACCACATGCTTTCCTTTTAGATGGCCTTCCATCTTTTTAATAAGCCTATGTAGCACTCTGTCTAATAGCGTCCAAAAGTTAATTTATCCATCTACATTACCCTGATCAACCTTCTTAGTTACTTTATTTATTATTCACAAGAACAATAAAATATTAAATTAGTGTCATAAAATCTTCATAGAATCATTGAATCCCTACAATGCAGAAGGTGGCCATTTTGGCCGATCGAGTCTGCACTGAAAACAATCCCACCCAGGTCCTATCCCTGTAACCCTACTTATTTACCCTGCTAATCCCCTGACACTAAGAGGCAATTTAGCATGGCCAATCCACCTAATCCGCACATCTTTAGACTGTGGGAGGAAACCTACGCAGACATGGGGAGAACGTGCAAACCCCACGCAGACAGTGACCCGAGGCCGGAATTGAACCCGGGTCCCTGGCGCAGTGAGGGAGCAGTGCTAACCACTGTGCCGTCTTCTTTCTCTCTTCCATGTATTCAGGACAAGCACTGACTTGCAATACTTATGGCCTGTCTATATCATCCACATCCCAATTTTAAAATGTCTAACTTTCTTAATTTTTGATGTTAAACATTACAAAATCTGTCCAGATGAACATCTCACATAATCATTAGGTCTAATTAATGGAACACATTCTGTAATCAGAGGCAATTTAATTGGCTGCAAAAAAAACTAACTCAAAAGTAGCTACCTGGAGCTAAAAGGTCAACAAGGGTGGAAACTATTTGTCTGAATAGAAATTGGAGGACTAAAAGACGCATGGCACAAATAAAGTAGTAGATCAACTGAGTAGATGTCACCCTCGAATTTAACATAACCTTTAGAAAAACCCAATTTTGGATACGTGTGGCTGAAATAGCTGTGAGTAATCTTACTGGTTTAAAGGAACATTTGTGAGGAAGGGACTTTTGCCAACTAAGAAAATGGGCTTCATCAAGCCCATTAGGACGGCAGTGGACACGGCAGCAGAAGCCTGGTGACCTCAGAATGAATGTGCAGATGACTTGGGTCATTCTTCTGTTCGTTTTTCTGTGGTCACCAGCCTTCTGTTGTTTGAAATAGCACCTCGGGATCTAAGAGGGCCTCAATTTAACACCTCGATTGAAAACACAGCAGCTCCTACAATGTCGCACTCCCTCAGTTCTGTGCTCCATTGTCAGCCTAGAATTCAACAGTTCACCCTAGTGCCCATGCTCTGAAAAGGCATGGTAGCACAGTGGTTAGCACTGCTGCCTCACAGCGCCACGATCCCAGGTTTGAATCCAGCCTTTGGTGATTATTTGTGTGGAGTTTGCATATTCTTCCCACGTCTGCATGGATTTCCTCTGCATGCTCCGGTTTCCTCCCACAGTCCAAGGTTAGGTGGATTGGCCATGCTAAATTGCATCTTAGAGTCAAAAGGACCAGCTCGGTAAATACATGGGGCTACGGGAATAGGGCCTTGGTGCGATTTGCGCTGGTGCAGGCTCCACGGGCAGAATGGCCTCCTTCTGCACTGTAGGGATTCTATGAATTCTATTCTATGAATCAATTATTCCAGGCTTCCAGTTAGTCATATGTCAAACCAAATTATAATAGAGCATAAAACAGATCTGACACTAGTAGATTTCCTGTGGTACTATCATATGAGCACATCAGACACAAACTTCCCACAGTACCTTAGTGATGCCGAAAATAGCTACCAAAATCTACAGCTCATAAAACACCATCTAGTGGTAGCAGTATGATATTACAAGCATAACTGCTGGCAGTGCAGTTTGTACCCTCGAGATACACCAGAAGATGTCCTAGGCAACCCCTAGAAGTCCTCATACAAGTCCTCTGCTAGTCAACTACCCTGTACTTGGAACCATCTGAAACTATGATTTAAATCAGAGACGTTTGATGGTTCGAACTCTCTTAGAAGAAAAAGTTGGAAGGATGAATCCACTTTTAACTCTTGTGTAACTGCACCCTTGACACTCCGGACCATCTCCTACAACCCGTCCAATAATCTGCATCCCCTATGACCTCTCCCCCTAACCACCCTACCCCGTCACCCACTTACCTTCCCCATAGCTTCTCAAAGTGGCAGGGATCTTTAAACTTACTTGGTTTACAGCTTTAAAAAAAAAGGGATATGGCTTCACTTCCTCCCATGCTACTGCACGGCACTAGGAGGATCCTATGCTGCATGTTTCTCACCAAACCCGGGACAGGACAGAAACATGGGGCTCCAAACTAAGTTAGGTTTCAAAATAAAAAGCAGTGCTGGAATCTGACTGTGACAACCACTCCGCTGAAGTTCTGGTTTTGATTAGGCGATGCAGGATTTCTAATATATTAGGCAGTAAAGTGAAAAAATTGGCTCCAGTTTTATTCTTCATCATTGTTCTGAAGTGCGACAACTTTGAAATAACACCCTGTATTTATTTTAATGTACCAAAACATAAGGTGATTCATAGGGCCAATATAAAGCAAAATACAACACTCGGCCACATCGGGAGATATTCGGGCAGACAACAGGAAACCTGGTCCAAAGAGACAGGTTTCAATAAGTGTCATGGAGGGGTTTAGGAAGGGAATTTCAGAAATTAGGGCCAAGTCAGCTTAAGGCACAGCCACCCAGTGGTGCAGCAATTACCAGCAGGGATGCTCAGAGGTCATATAGATAATAGAGGATTGATAGGCTGCAAGAGATTCAAGAGGAATGAGACCTTGGAGAGATTTGAAAAGAAAGATGTGCATATTTATAATCAAGGCATTGTTTAACCAGAAACCAAGATAGATGATGGGCGAACAGGACCTGGTACAAGTTAGGACACAGGCTGCAAATTTTGGATGAGCTCAACTTTATAATCAGGCTGACCAGGAGTACATTAGTAAAGTCTAGAAGCGGAGAAACAAAGCCATGATGAAATTTTCTGCAGTGGGAAAGTGGAGCTGGGAAATATTTCAGAGATGGAAAATAAGTGGCATTGGTGATGGCACAGATATGTGATCAGAAGCTTTCTTGGGGTCAGATGTGACACCAAGGTTGCAAATAATCTGATTCAGGCAGTTGACAAGTAGAAGAACCAAGTTAATGGTTAGTGAGCAAACTGAATGACTTTGCTTTTTCTAATATTTAGTTGGAGGAAATTACTACTCGACCCATACCAGACATTAAACACGCAACTTAGCAATCTTGAGACAGTGAAAGAAATGGTGCGAGGTAGAGCTAGTTGTCTTCAGCATGTGTGTAAACACACATTTTTGGATGAATTTGCCTAGAAACAACAGGTAAATGATGAGCAGTGGGAGAGGGGTGGGGAAAGGGTAGATTTTTGTGACACCCGAGGTAATGGTACAGTAGTGGAAAGAGAAGCCATTGCAGATGAATCTCTACAATTAGAGAAGGATAGAATCAGGTAAGTGCAGTCACACACAGGTTTTTACAAAATCTTTCATGGGATGTGGACGTTGCTGGCAAGGCCAGCATTTATTGCCCATCCGGAATTGCTCTTGAACTAAGTGGTTTGCTAGGCCATTTCAGAGAGCAGTTAAGAACGTTGCTGTTGGTCTGGAGTCACACGTAGGCCAGACCAGGTAAGGGTAGAATCATAGATTCCCTACAGTGCAGAAGGAGGCCTTTCGACCCATCGAGCACCAGCTCTCTGACAGAGCATCTTACTCGGGCCTTATCCCCATAACCCCACATATTTACCCTGCTAATCCCCCTAACCTACACATCTTGGGACACTAAGAGGTAATTTAGCATGGTCAATCTACCTAACCCACACACATCTGTGGAGTGTGGTATGAAACCCACGGAGCAAATCCACGCAGACAAGGGGAAAACGTGCTACACAGACAGTCATACAAGGCTGGAATTGAACCCGGGTCCGTGGCAGTGCTGAGAGGCAGCAGTGCTAACCACTTTGCTGCCGCGCTTTCCCAAAAAGATGTTCGTGAAGCAGATAGGTTTTTACGACAATCGACTATTGTTTCACGGTCAATGCTTGACTTTTAATTCCAGATTCAAACCTGTGTCCTCAGAGCATAACCCTGGGACTCTGGATTATTGTCCAGTGACAACACCACTACGCCACCACCTCCCCTGACAGTTGAGAAATGTTGGTGGGAGATGGCGTGATTAATCATGTCAAAAGCTGCAGGCAGGTTGAGGAGGAGGGATCGTGTACTTTTGTCAGTCACGAAGGATGCCATTTGTGACTTACGGTATTGTGGCAGGAGTGGAAATCTGATTGAAAAGATATAAACATCGAGTTGGAGAAAAGATGGACAAGGATTTGGGGAGCGACAAGGTCTTGGGAGAGGAAACTAAAACTAGAGATGGTTCGGTAGTTTGTAAGAGCGTATGGGTCAAGGTGTTTTTTTGAAGTGAGGAGTGATAATAGGCAATTTAAAAAGGACAGTAACTGAATAGGGAGAACTGTTAACCAGCAATTAACATGGGTGCCAGGAAAGGAAGTTGGGTCGTTTGCAGTTTCACGGGAATAGAGTCAAGTGAACAGGAGGTGGGCCTCATGGACATGATGATCATTTGTGACTAAGAAATTATGAGTCTAAGATAAGGAGATTGCAGCATACATAGACAATTTAGCATAGTAGAGAGTAATAGCTACCATGTAATCAGTTTTATTTTATTTGAAATTACTGGTGTAATTTCAGAACTTTTCCTTGGAGATGCAATTACAGCGAACAGATTTTCTCCATAATAAAGCAGTTTATAGTTTAGAACATTTACCAAATGATTCTGTAACAGCTGAAAGTTATGCTGAAAAATAAAACTTAACCAACATTTCCTTTAATAATTTTAGCAAATAGGAAAATTTTGAAATTTTAGAATAGGAAAAACAGTACAAAGCATTTATAGTGCATTTGGACACTGGCCACACGTCTGATCACCTTTCTCAGCATGTTTGAAACCCACTTAATTATGGATACCGGTTGCTTCATTACAAATTTCAAAGCAAGCATTTCAAAAAATTAACTTATTGAAACATTTTTTTAAAAATTAGAAACTAATTCTCTTTTCCTCAATTGTGCTTTCAGGGTTTAATGTTTTGTGGTCCAACAGGGAAGTGGTAGATTCAACACGTTAGTAAGGTAAACCAGAAAGTAAAAACTGTTTGACTGAAAATAGTTACTTGTGGAAATATAGCTGTTCACTACATTCTTCTTGTGCACTACACATTATTGCAACACAGTTGCTTACCTTTGGAAGATGAGCTGGTTTCCTCTGCCCACTGACAACAGGTGTGGCAACCATGAACCTTGGCCAGTCAGGCATCCTACTGTGAAGATTCTTACAAGTTGGTGGGGTAATAGAGCTGGCAGATACTGAACGAGGACAAATTGGGATAACTGCAGTATTATGTGAAGTGTATGAAAGGAGGAAAACAAGAATGAAAGAAGAGGAGAAAAGACAGCAAGTGTTAGCTTGAAAGGAATACAAAAAGACTACCTAAACCATTACTGCCTGTTGCGTAAGGACCCAAGAATGTAAATGCATCATGCAAAGGAATAATTGAAAGGTAATTTTAACTTTTAACTGAAACAAGCAAATTGCAAACTGTATTTAAAATATCTACTTTAAAGCATCCCAATTTTTACTTCGTCAGTACTATTTGCCAATGTTCAAAAAACCACATAGCAAAATCCAGACCAATGTGTTTAACTATCAGTGGAGAACAAATGGCACCAGCCGTTCTTTACCCTTGCACTTGCCCAAAGACTTTCTAAAAGGTTTTGCACTAGAATTTTGTGATTAGAAATCAAAAGCCATACAATATCCTCTACAGAAGATACAGGAACAAAAAGGTCTGGGTGCACTCCTTAACCAGATTGAAAAATCTTCACTAAGAATTGCAGAGGCTAAACCGAAATGAGTAAATTAGTTTGACACTGAATTAAATATTCTATGCAACAAACTGAAATAATGAAGGGGAAAGAAACATGGTTTAAGGCTTGAGATACAAGAGAAGGAAAAGATAATTACATGTTTTTTTGAATCTCCAAGAAATAATTAAAATGTTTATTTTGAATGCCAAAGGGATTATGACAGCAAGACTTGTATTTTAAAAAATTGAGAAATGGACAAACACCAGTTTTTTCAGGCTCTATTAAGTACAGCAGATGAATGCTGAGTTTCTCAGTAAGATATTGTTATTGCAAAAAAGTTTTTGGAGGAGCTGACAGCATATTCCCGATTTCTGTGTTTAACTATGCATCTGTGGATCTGAAAGCAACCATTCAATTTACTTCTCAATAAAGGTGAGCATTTATTTATTTTTTAAAATCTAACAGCGAGTTGAGTGAGTGCGCCTTTCCCATATATAAAATCAAAATTATATTCTAGTATTTAGCTGCATTAGCAACTTTATCCATAACAACTGGCCAAAACGTATACTTGGAAGGGATCCATTTCCACATCTCTCCATGAAATAAACTCTCCCAAACTATCAAGCTTTCAACAAACAGCAATGGTTTTGATATTACAGTGCAGCTATAAAACATGCATTGAGAAATCTAGACACAGTTGTCAATAGAGACTAAGCAATAGATTACTAAACAGCTGATTGGTTGAAACGCAGTTAAGTACTGTAATAGTTGTATTTACATTACATCCATTCAGCTGTCAAAATACTTAATACATACAGAAAGCAGACACTGCAAACTTGTAGCACAGTGTATTAAGAGGACAGGAAGAGGACAGGTTTTTATTAGAAAAGATCAGCAGAATAGATCTCACTTCAAATAAAGAGCAACAGTAAAACAGTATGTCAGGCAATTAAGACGACAAGCTTCAAAACATATGTGCAACATTCCAGATGTGATACTGTTAAAATTGCTTAATTTAATTATAAAATTAACACTTTTCTCAAAACCCAGCCTGCAACCTAGAAAGCTCAGTTAACATGCATCACCCACACATTTCAAAATTAACTACTGTGGAGATCCTGATTTAATTAAGCCAAACATCATCTTACTCGTGGGACATTGAGCTTAATAGCTGGACAATTTTATAGTCAGTGGATTTATAAACAGCTTTAAGATGTATTTTTAAAGAAGCGTGTACACTAGATGCATGCTGGCTGAACGTTTTATTTAGTTGATAGAAAAGATTTCCATTTTCAATTTTAAGTTGCATATTTACCACATTTCCACTCTTACTTTCAGATACCATGGTTCTAATTTTAATACTGGAGCATGACCTTTAGAACAAGTTTTGAATTAGAATTCTATTGTAAATTAATTTTCTTTTAAACGTTTCCAAGGTAGCCCTACAGCCCAAGTTGTACTGGAATCAGCAATCAATTTAAGAAGCAGAATAAAAAGTAATTTAGAATTAGAACTTGGCTCAAGATAACCACGACTGTCTGCCTCCCGCCAACAACTCTCGCTCTACTTAAATGTCACCTCTCCCTACATTCCCTGAAAGCAGTACTCTTGTGTCAAGATGCCTGTAATATATAGAAAAGGGTGGTGAAAACAGCAGTATGGCTGCAATATTCTAAAACAAGTCAAGAATAAACTGCGGTTACCAGGAGGGGGGAACCAAGAATTCCATTTGTTCAACACAATATGGAAAATATTAAATCTATTTTTTTTGTCCCAACACCACCCCCCCAACACATCTCCCACAGGGCCATCTGTTACTTGTTCTTATGTCTTGCTTTTACAACAGAGCGCTGACCCCTGTTCTGCCATTAACACATGCTGCTGTCTTGTCTTTATGCCACTATCAGCACCTTCTTTAGTCTTCAATACTATCATTAACACTGCCTTTGTCTTTTGCCTATAACATATTTGCCAAATCTCTCTCAGCTCCCACCTATCCCTGACTTTCTATTTTGCTCCACCAGCTGGTGGATAAATGCTATCCACTTCGGTAGCAAAAATAGGAAGGCAGATTATTATTTGAATGGGTGTAAATTTAGAGTCGTGTTTACTCAGTGAGACCTTGGTGTTCTCATGCATCAGCCGTTGAAAGTGAGTGTACGTACAGCAGGCAGTAAAGGTGGCAAAAGGTATGTTGGCCTTAATAGTGAGAGGATTTGAGTATCGGAATAGGGATGTTTTCCTGCAATTGTATAGTGTGTTGAAGCCGCACTTGGTGAATTGTGTGTAGTTTTGGTGTCCTTATCTGAGAAAGGTTGTTCCTGCTATAGAGGGAGTGCAGAGAAGGTTTACCAGGCTGATTCCTGGGATGATAGACCTGTCAGTTAGGATTATATTCATCGGAGTTTAGAAGAGTGAGAGGGATCTCATAGAAACCTCTAAAATTCTAACATGATTAGACAGGGTAGATTCAGAAAGAATGTTCCCAATGGTGGGGGAATCCAGAACTAGGGGTCCTAGTCTGAGTTTAAAGGGTAAACCCCTTAGACGTGAGGCCAGGAGAAAGTTCTTCACCCAGAGAGTGGCGAATGTATGGAATTCACTACCACAGAAAGTAGTTGAGGCCAAAATATTGTGTGATTTCAGTAAGAAATTAGATTGATTGGGAGAGGGGGCAGGTGGAATTAAGGTATTGAATATGATCAGCCATGATCATAATAAATGGCTGAGCAGGCTCGAAGGGCCGAATAGCCTACTCCTGCTTCTAGTTTCTATGTATGCTCCACCCCCTCTTAAATCAGTATAAAATCCATCACACCACTCCTCCTCTTTTGCTGAAATCATAAACTCGAAATGTTATTTGTTTCTCTCCACAGATGCTGCCAGACCTGTTGAGTTTTTCCAGCATTTTCTGTTTCTATTTTTAATCATATGGAAATTTCTTTCCCCAATTATCTTCTCTTCCTCCTCTGCTGATTGCAGTATCTTATGATAAAAGTACCCATTGCTGGTAGCCTCCTATTGCTTAAGTACTGCGGCCAGTCTGCATGTATTGGCTATTTGATAATGGGAAATATCACAACTAACCTTGACCTTTCTAACGCACAAACAGATTTACTTAGCAACAGTAGTGGACTGTCAACAGGGGCCAAGAACACTTTTATTCTTGCGGCGTTCTTAGCCCGGAGGACAATTTTGGGCATTAAAATTGATCAATTTTAATGCCCATACTTGAGTGAATTTGGGGCGTAGCTATATGGCTCAGAATACACAAGATGCATTAAGCGAATCACCAATTTAAAAAAACCATACTACTGCCAATATTTAAACCTAGAAAATGTTATACAAAGTCTGCATACATTCATGAAGTTTTAGTATGTGACATGAATCCATTTATTCACAATAGGAATATTACACCATTCAGGTAACCTGAAAATTTCTATAGGGCACACGGTCTACAAAATTCTATTCAATAGCACAGCAACTTTCATTAAAACAGGAATGGGTAAAATTAGAGAACTGATTCCATGGTTGGAACAGCTTTCTTAGTGAGTGCTGCCTGGGAAAAATCACAAACCTGCCTCAATTTCCTATCCATTTAAATTAATGAATGGAAAATCAAGCACAGTAGGCTTGCGACCTCTCAGCTCAGTGAAGCTCAAAATGAAGTCTCTCTCTCAAACCACAACACAACCATAGCTAAATAAGCAATGAAGTCATATTGATTTAATTTATCATTACTTTCAAACCAGGAATTCCAGTAAACCAGACTGGAAATACAACTTTGCACTGTTTACATTCTGCATAATTGTTAGAATCACCATTACTATATTTTTGTAGCTTTTTTCTAATATCAAAGAGTAGATTTAAATGTTTTTCCAGTTTGGCTTGCTTGCTCTAGATCTACACCAAGCTATTTAGTTATTTTCAGATTCAAAGTCTAAAACCTCTAATAAATTCTACATGATAAACTTACGTGAAACGTATGTTTTACTATGATAAATATGGAATTAAAATTACCCATTAGAATTGCAGTGCTGCAACCTGATCACAGATATCCTAAATACTGGGACTAATATTCCAGTAAAACATATATGCTCATTTCCTCACAATTACTTTAAATGTCTAAATGTTTACTAACTTTGAACAGTCTGTCAACATACAGATAGTTACTTTAGCAATGTATTATTAAGAAAGTTAAATTTTAATATGGAGAATTACCTGCATCCTGACCATTCCCATACAAGGCAGCAGTACTTCTGCTCCGAGCTAGGAACGAGTGAGTAGGTGTCAGAAGGCGTGTGACAATGCTACTTTCCCAAGGACTGAGCTGTAAGCGTCGGGCTATGCAGAATAAATTAAGAAAAGTTAGACATCACATACTTTGCACTAGATAAACTGTATAAATAGTGTACACAGAAGTATTTGGCAGAGCAGCTGCAAAGAGGACCTGAACAAAATAGGTTTGCAGAGTTAAACACCATGCATTGATATTCAAGTGAATACTTGTGCCATTGTTTTAAGTACCGGGGGGGGAAAAAGCATTACTGCCAGCATATATGCAGTTATATTCATCAATAGAAGCCATTGTAATTTAGTGGATTGTTGTTGGAGGTAGCAGTGATTGGAACAATTCTACAGGCATCTTACCAAAAATGGCAGTATAATTTACTAACAAATCGAGCATTACATGCGATATATTAGATGCTTCAGTAACATTCTTGGCTCAATTAAGCATCAAGTCATAAAGGTTATTTTAAATCAAAACTAAAAAGTTGACCTTTCATTAATATATAAATATTTGAAAGGCAAAATAAATTAATTTCATGCATAGCAAAGGGGTTATTACATTAAATCATCATAAACTTGCCATGTACAAGCCTTCCAAAAATAGCACTTTCAGCCTCAACACTGCAATGTGAAACCAGTCTGGAAAACAAATCCTTTTACTAAATAAATGAATAGCTCTTCTGATTTTTTAATTAGGGAGTCAAATCTATAACTATGGATGAATTATTGAATTGAAAAATGTAGATATACTAAAGTTCAAAACTGACAAATCAAAATTAGTCCATCAACCCTACCAACTTCTTTGATAATCTTAACTCCTCACACAATTAGATTATTTAACGTTCCATATTCAAGGGAATACAAACCTATACTATGCAACCTGTGCTCAAAATATAACCCTTTCACAAATGGCATTATTCTGATTAATCTGCACTACATCTCCTCCAACGCTGATATAGATCCTTCCTGAAATGAGCTGTCCAGAACTGAATGCATTTCATTCCAAATCGAGTCTCAAAGCTGTAACAATAACCACTCCTTTGTTTTCTAGCCCTCTTATCTGCCCACTACCTTTCAGTAGTTTTGGTACTTGGATCTTCTAAATATTACTTCTCACCACTTTTTAAAAATTCGTTCTTGGGATGTGGGTTTCGTTGACTGGGCCAGCACTTATTGCCCATCCCAAGTGGCTTGTTAGGCCATTTATATGGACCACATATGGACAGTCTATCCAAAACCTCATCAATTTTAAACCCTTCTGAGGACTCCAGATCCACAGAAATGTAGTTGAATCTTCACTGTGCTCTGAAATGTCTCAACAAGCCACTCAGTTCAAGGAAAATTAGGGATGTGCAACAAATGGTGCCTTGCCAGCAACACCCACAACTCATGGGAGAAAAAACAAAACAGGGCTTAGCAGTGAACAAGATTTGATGTGATTTAGGATACAGGAAGCAGAGTTTTGGGTGAACTCAAGTTTATGGAGAGGTGGCAGGCTATTCAGGTGGGAATTGGAATATGGACATAAAGCGTGGATGAGGGTTCCAGCAGCAGAAGGGTGATATTATTGAGGTGGATGTAGGCCACCTTGGTGATAAATAAGATGAGGCCAGAAGCTTAACTCAATGCCAAATAAGTTCCCAAGTTGTGAACAGTCTGGTTTACCAAGAGGCAGGAGCCAGGAAGTGGGATTGAATCAGGTGATGAAGGAAGAGTTGGTGAGGCTGCACAGTTTGAGGAGAGTCAAAGCAAATGGGCTTTTATCTTCCCAAAACCCGAATGGAAGAAATTTCAGCTCATCAAGGACTAGATGTTGGACGACACAGAAGCAGTGGAGAGATGGAACATTTGAGGATATTCACCCTGCAGACTGATTCTACTTTTGGCAAGAAGTTTGCTACACTTATTCTGCTGCGCATCAGATCGTAAACATCTTCAGGTACTAGCAGTATAAAAACCCAAATGTTAGATGTTTTTGTTTAGTCAAGTGATTCAGAAAAACTTACTACATTGAAAGTTGTACATTGTTCCTTTATAAATCTAAAGTTACTTGTCTATAAAGATAAAAAGGTGAGTTTTGATTTATAGGAGGATGACACTGGCAATAGAAATTTAAAATTTCACGATTTTAATTCTGCTCTGTCCACTCCTCCAAAAAAAATTAAGACGTTCTCAAAGTAAATTCAATATACAAGACCAAAACATAAATGCAAAAGGAAGTGCTTCCCAAACAGTTTCACAACTAAATTTGTGACACAGCCAATGAGCGTTTGCAGACAAATGTAAAATTCATTCATCTTTTTTTTAGAAAGACCTTGTTTAGATTCTGAGCGGGACTTTTCTGGTGTTGACGCAGAGCATGGCTTACAAGGTTGGTTAAGAAAGGGTGCAATCCTTTGCCTGAGAGCTGCACAAAAATCAAATATGCTGTTAACTTGTCTCTTCTATTCTCCTCAACTGTCCTTCCCTTCCCTTTAGATTATCTCATGGCCCCAAGTAAGTCTCCAGGTAACTTCCATTAATAAAAACATACTTCCCAGAATGGCAAAGGATTGGGAGAACAGTGAATATGAAATGCAATGGTGTATAAAAAGCTAGTACTCTGGAAAATCTTTTGGAAGACTCCGATTTTTGATCGAAACAGTAAATTGCAACAAAACATGGCATTTCTAAGCTTACAAAAGAGAAAACATTTAACCGCTAGCATAAAGAACTAAAGCTGTAAAGATCATACATATTTTATAATATTGACCTGATGCTTTTTTGGGAGGTTGGGGTGGGGAAACACAAATTAATGGATCTTTTATGGAATAAAATAGAAACAAATACATTAAAATGGATAAACAAAGAAGATGCAAGGATGTGAAATAGGGATGGTAGACATAATCAAACTTTAGGTTTGAGGTATAATATGTAATGTTACATTCATTTTAACATTTCCAGAATGTTTATTCCCCCACAAACTACTTGGGCAATAGGAAAGCAAGAGTATCTAGTTTCCACATATCAACATACAATAGTTCTATCAAAATGAAGTTTTAAAAATTGAAGAAATATTTTAATATTAAGCCAATGGCTATCATTAAATAGTCTAGAACTTTTCTGAAAAGAAAAACGATTATATTATATCCCCACCTAAAAGAAACTTAGCTTTTGTATTTCTTCATATAAATGCTTAAGATGGAAAACATTAGGCTGAGACGGTACCTCTGTCTGGAGAATTTAATAATGTTGCTGATGAGGATGACAGTCGCTTGCTAATGACAGGATCAGCATGTTTCGCAAGGTTCATTGTGGAAACTGATCGCCTATCGGCATCTAAAACAAATGGAAATATTTGCAGTTGACTGCCTGTACACAGCATGAAGCTTTCTTTGCTAATACTAAAGCTTGAAAGACCAACTGCAATATTTCAAATCTACGGTTAAAAGTTAGGAAAGTTATGAAGCATGCTTCTATACATAAACTGCAGGATTAAGCAGCATTGCCCATTTTTGTAGAATGCAGAAATGGTTCAATTGAACTTTTCTCTTTAAAAAGAGCTAAAGCAAAGATTAAATTTGTCAATCCAGATTGATGCTGAAACATTAGCTGGTTGAGTGGCCCATATCAATTGAGAAAAAAAATAAACTTTAAAGTCGGTTGCAGTTCTAATGGATTAGAGCTCTGGTTAGGTCACATTTGTTTAAGTTTAGTTTATTTATTAGTGTTACAAGTAGGCTTATATTAACACTGCAATGAAGTCACTGTGAAAATCCCCAAGCCACCACACCAGTGTACCTGTTCGGGTACACTGAGGGAGAATTTAGCATGACCAATGCAACTAATCAGCACATCTTTCGGACTGTGGGAGGAAACCGGAGCACCTGGAGGAAACCCACACAGACAGTGACCCAAGTCGGGAATCGAACCCGGGTCCCTGGCGCTGTGAGGCAGCAGTGCTAATGACTGTGCCACCATGCGCCCACATTTGAGAGTAGTGTCAGTTCTGGGCACCACCACACTTCACAAAGGAAAGTACTAATCTTAGAGGTGGTGCAGTGTAGATTCAGTGTAGAATGTCGTTTGGGCTAAAGGGGTTAAATTATAAAAAAGGAATACATAACAGACTAGGCTTGTATTCCCAAGCTTAGAAGGTATATTTGAGGGAATTAAAATGTTTGAAAGATGTAATGGGGTTCAGATAGGAAACATTTTCTTTTGGTGGGGGAAGCCAGAGCAAGGGGAGATAATATTAAAATTAGAGCTAGGACAATCAAGGTTGATGACAGGAAGCACTTTTCCACACATCGGTAGTCAAAATCTGGAACACTCTTCCTCCAAAACACCTTCAATGATAGGTCAATTGAAATTTTCAAAATTGAGATTGATAGGTTTATTAGGCAAAGGCAGTTAAGTGACGTGCAATGAAGCTAGGTAAAATGGAGTTAAGATATAGATCAGCTATAATCAGATTAATGGCGGAACAAGCTTGACAAGCTGAATGACCTCTTGTAAATATACTCCTTTGAAATCAGTAACAGTCACCTTTCAAGGATAAAATATGAATACTCCATTCATCTAGAAGGTGGAAATTTTAGATGTTGCCCATTCAAAGGACATTTAATATTCTCTGTGCCGCATCTCAAGTCTGCTCATTATTTTATTTCTACTTTCATTTTAATGTACTGCAAATTCAATCAGGAACTTAAATTGTTGTAATATATTATTAGTTTCTGAATGTCAGAAAGCACTGCCTAACTCTACAAATTAATTTATAAAAAGCATGAGTTGGAGATTTATGAAACTATATAAAACAGCAATATATTAAGTGCTAAAATGTAGAACGTATAAAAAAAGTTAATGGTTTGATTATTTAGAAAGGGACGCAAGTCCTACAACAAATTGTGAAAGTTACATAAAGAGGAATATCAGATTATTTCTGTACCACCTTTGGAAGCACAACCCTTATTTCTTAAGGCCTCTAAATGGAGATAGGAGAATGAAGATTCAACAAAATCACCTGGACAAGAAAGGAACAGATGCAAAACAATGAAATACTAGTAAATAAACCAAAACACATGCTGAATCGGTCTAAAGTAAAATAATACCAGAGAAATGGCCAACAGTTGAAGACATTTTTAAGATGAGGAGAATGAGATTTATCAATGAAAATGAATTTCTTATAAAAAGGTTTTAGTCATCACACCAACACCATTAAGCATCAATATTAAAATTTGAATATCCAAGACTCTCAACTACTGTAAAAAAGAGAAAACCTTCTCAAAGGAATATTAACTGCACTAATTAGTTTCCTTGGAGTTAGTTTCCATGTCACCCAAAGCAACAACTCAAATGAATTACAAAATCTCTATCAACAAGGCATTGCTTCTATTGTTATTAAGTACAAACAAATTTACATCTTTTTGTCCCAACACTTCAAAAAATTGCTTTACAGTATGTTCTTTTCCAGGAACATATGGCAGAAAACTTAAGTGTTTCATCAAAAAGATATTTTTTCCCCACATTGGAGCATTTCCCATTCAGATGATTGCACGAAACTGGATATGATAGTCAGGACATGCCGTGTTTTAACTAGATCTGGTCATCAACTGCAGTTACACTTTTTTTTTTAAACATAGGTCCTATAACATGTACCATCTCTGTTGATGATTGCATTGTTTTGTAGGGCTCCACCCCACGACCATCTATTGGACTTCTGCTTTATTCTCTGACTTCTCTCAATTGTGCGACGTACAACTGCTTCATGTCGTTCCTTCAAGAAGAAAAGCTTGCATTAACTTAAAGTACTTATCTAAAACGTTCTACAGAATAAATTGCTCAGCACATTAACAGAAATGTGACATGCTTCCAGTACAAAACAATTTTTGTATTTGGTCAAGATCCAAATATAGCTGCATTTGATTATACACAAATGCAATGGAGCTACATAGTAAACCATTTACAAGAACATTTACAGTTCTGAAATAGATTTAGCCAATAATGCTTATTCGCTTTCCCTTCTTCAGTTCATGTTTCCCACTTTGACATCTTAGTCAAATAGCGTACTACACATGGTACAGGGACCAATGGTTCATGCCATTTCCCGAGGCCCATCAGGAAAGTACACCAATTTTGAAAGTAAAGAATGACTATTTTGTAAAATCAGAATGCAGAAATTGCAACAAAAAAAAAAATCAGCTTGTCTTTTGAAAATTAAATGACATAGTTGAAAGTGAAAGAAAGGGAGAAAGATGCACAATGCTTGATTTTCCAAATTTATTGCACTTATTGACAAAAACATACTTTTTCTTCTTGAAGTCTTTGCTTCCGTTTTCCTTCTACAGCTGCATGCCGTCTTTCCTCCTTTAGCCTCTGTTCTTCAATTTTCTTCTTGCGTTCTTCAAGTTGTTTTTCATAATGCTGTCTTGCTTTTTCCTCTTTTTCAAACAATAGTTGTTCCCTTGCAGCTAAACAATAAAACAAAATTGTTAACGCAAGTGCGACAACTGATTTGAAGCCAAACAAAACTCAAATCACAGGAGTAAAATTGCAAATTTCTTGCAATATTAAAAGTTCAAGATCCCCAAGTTATACACCTTAAACTGCGAGGTCATTGGTGCAGTAAATTTGAAATGTCAACAATGGATTGTCTGCCTGGTGGTCTCCAGTCATTAAATTATATACATGCAGGAATGCTAATAATGGAAGGGTTTTTTGTTAGATCAGAAAAACATCATGTAATTCTTTGCTTAGATTAGGCATTTGTCATAGCAGTAATTCTACTTTGCTCTCACCATACTCTAATTTTTGAATTGTTAATCCAATCTCTTCTGAAATATTGGACTAAAATTTACTGTAAAAATAACAATTATGCTAAGAGCACGCAACATTATTTTAACGAAAATTCAGGCAAGCACAGGTGCACAGTTAAACACAAAAGGTCAGAAGTTGCCGTTTGAGATATATTGCTTCTCCATCAGACCAACTGGCTCTCCATTAAAATGTATGGTCTAGACCTGCTACAAGGTTAGGGTTTGACCATTTTAAATTACTCTTTTTAAAGAAATGGTGCATTAAGCTTTAGTTAATGCCAAAGAACCTTCTCTGGCACTAAGAATTAACTTTCATAAGTGTGGAGTCTCATTCCTTTAGCTTTTAATGGCTGTCATTATTTTATAATTGAAATTTTTAAACACTGTCTTCGTTTACCTCTCTCTCTCAATTCAATACTTTCTCCCCTCTCTATTTTGCTTTCCGTATCTGATGTGATACTAAATTTAACTATTCTAACTTTTCTCGGTTCAAATGCCATGCTTTAATCTGGGTGAATGTTTGATAAGATACCATTATATCTCCTGTTCACAAAACAGACAATGATGACTAGTCCAACTAATGGCAGGTGCTGTTCATTCAGATTGTCACAAACATCGGTCCAATATTGCTGACACAGCGTTAGTAAATACTTATGGTAATACAATCCATATTCCCAATATCCCTTGTGAAAGAAATTATTCCAAATGTTAAAAAGTTTAAGTATTTTCTAACCTTGCTGCTTTTGTCGTACCTCCCTGCGTTCCTTGGCGAGTCTTTGCTTGTCATCAACACGAAGCGCAGGAAGATCTGCAACAAAGTAACATTTTTATTCCAGATGTAAACCCAAGGTCAGTGAAAAGTTAATCTCTTTTATTCAAAAATGTTTAAGAATTATACATGGCAGATCACAATATTAACTCTTTTGTTGGTATTTATTGTATATAAAATGAGACCGCTAGGTCATTCAGCCCATCATATCTGTGCTTGTTTTTGACTCAAATCCTATTCTCTCATCTCTTCAATATTTCTATTTGATGAGCAAGTATCTAACTCCTTTTAAAGTAATTTATGGATTTAGGTTGAGAATGCTAGATTCTACCCATCCTCTGTAAAAATATTATACATAGATGCTATTCTTTCACTGGTCACTGGATATAGAGTGCACATTGCTGGAGAAGATCACCCCAAAACAGATTATGCCTTCTAACTGATTCCTCTACATGTCTAAAGAACTTTTGGACCCAGTTAGCACTCCTTACCCTGGCACTTGGAAGACAACACACCACTAGTGAATTTTCCATTACCAATATCTCTGACTCTGCAGTATTGCTTGTGACTTTAATTCCTCTTACTAGCACTAAATTTCTTGGTATTTCACATATTAGTCAGCCTGAGGCCTCTTAAGAATTTCTTATACTATTAGCAAATCTTCCATGTCCAAACACTCACCATCCCATTCAAGAATGTGGTGACCCCCATTCTCTTCCTCTCTCTGGGGTAATTACCTCTTATGCACTGTCAGAACATTTCATTCTTCCCAATGTTTGCTCATTTTTGAACTCAGCATTAATCTAGCACAAGATACTTTACTGCCTTGGACACCCAGCGTCCAGAAACTGCCACAATATGAAAGTCTTGCACAACATCAGACTCAACTGTCCTTCCACTAAAAAGAATGGAATCAATGCACTGAAACTCTCAAAAGTAATTTCAAGTCAACTACCCTTTGTGCTAAAATCCAGCTGAGACTAGACTCCCTTTAGCAAAGATGCAGAACAATACTCACACAAGTGGTGTTCAGGAGGGATTCTTTGAATTACATTTATAGTGCTAAGCAAAGGCAATATCAGATTATATGTTGTCTATCTAGAACTACAGCAGTGTTGAATACAGGGCTTTAAGGAAAACACAGGGGCAAAGGAAGGTATCCACTGATGGTTGTCCATGTAGGGATAAATGATAGAGGGAGAAATATATGAACTTTCAAAAGTACAAGAACAAGATGGAGGATGAAGGCAAATGTTCTTAGCAGACTTCTGGTTATTGGGAGAGTGTTCACCAAGATAATAAAGGATACAAGTGAAAACTGTCAATGCGATGAAAATACAAATGCACTCTTAAATAACTGATTACTTTCAAAACAAAAAAAAAGTATAGGAGAAAATGGCGACACCTAACCCAGTAGGATCCAGGAAACTTCAATCAATAATCATTTAGATTTGCAGGAGGTGCAAAACAAGGGAAAATAAAACAAAGGAACAGTATACATATTCCATGAATGGCTCTAAATAAATAAGGATAAAGCTGAAGAGTTTGAATAGTATTGCTGAAAAATGATACTGAAGTGTTTGTTGTCTTGCATTCATCAGGAAATTCACAAAGATACCAAATATAAAAAGGAAAATTTATACTTCCATGATTTCAAGAGAAGTGTGCTGATTGGTTGGTGATTGGTGTTGTCAATCAGTTAACGCATCAATTAACTGATGCATTCTCTATGGTAACATCTCTACCAGAATCCACTTGCCAACCAATCAGCACTCTCTTCAAGTATAAATTGTTGCTTCCTTTGCATTTAGTATTCTTTCTAATTGTCCTGATGAGTGCAAGATGAAAAGCTTCAACAGTGTTTTTAATCAGCAATATTCAAGTTCTGTACTACCAAACAACTAGTCTTAATAGTTTCAACAATCAATGTGAAAAAACAAATGGAAAGCACCAAATCAAGGGCGATGCCCAAGGGGTAAGATTATGTTATACTATATACTAGACAAATACATGGAAAGAGTTGTTAAGATCCAGGCCAGAAACTCCAAGATGTTTTATTAAGATAGCCTGGACCCTCAGACTTTACATTTGAATTTGGCAGGGGTGAGTGTAAGGTTTTTCACTCAAGGTATGATTCAAGTAACCCACTAGGAAGCTTTTATCAAACAAAGTTTATTTAAGAACACAGTTAAAGTATTTTTAAAAACTTAGTATAACCTTTATCAATTACAAGAATCAAACATGATAAAGTATAAACCTTAACAGCAAGCTATGATGTTCCAAGTCAAAAAACATCCCCAAATATACACCACTTTCTAGACTTGCCATAAAAAGCAAGTATGCTCACATGATGCTGAGTTTTCAGCTTTTTAAACACCACTAGAACATAGAACATTACAGCGCAGTACAGGCCCTTCGGCCCTCGATGTTGCGCCGACCAGTGAAACCAATCTAAAGCCCATCTAACCTACACTATTCCAATATCATCCATATGTTTATCCAATAACCATTTGAATGCTCTTAATGTTGACGAGTCCACTACTGCTGCAGGCAGGGCATTCCACGCCCTTACTACTCTCCGAGTAAAGAACCTACCTCTAACATCTGTCCTATATCTATCACCCCTCAATTTAAAGCTATGTCCCCTAGTGTTAGCCATCACCATCCTTTGAATGTTGGATCACGTCTCCGAGACTTCCCAGTCCTAGAAGTTTTCAAAAACCCTCTGAAGAGAGAGACACAGAAACACACTGCCTTCTTCCACTAGCTTCTAATGGCAGCTAAACCAAAACTAAAAACTTGGGACTTTTCTATGGAAAAACAACTGTCTCCATGCATCACCTGACCTGTCAATCATAACCATCCCCAAATCAAGCTACACTTAGCAATCCCTAAAGGATCATAAAACCCCAGAACACTGCATTAGTCCAGATTAAAAATAAACATTGTCATTTATACTGCCTCAGTGATGATACAGGACACTGGTTACAGACAAAACAGTGCCAATAAAATGCTAGGAGCTGCTTGAAAAACCTGCAAAGAAACATGATTACAATACATTTCACAAAGGCACAGTATCGTTACGAAGTAAAGACAAAATATTTCAAAATAAACTATATGAATAGGGCTGGGAGACAAGCTCAAAAACCGAAATGAAACTATTTAAAAACTAAAACAAGTTAATATCTACAATGAAAGTATGTTGTGAAAATGTGATTTTATTTTTAAGTTTTGTCTTTACAAAGGAAACAAAAAAAAAGTACAAAAACGGACAATTTAAACCACACACCTTGTTTGATTCCAGTGTTCACACTTTGCCCAGTAGTAGAAATTGAATGACTGCTTAACTGGCCTTTTTGGTCCTCCACTTTCACTTGTGCCTCAGAAGCTGGCAGAGTGAAACAGAGAAACAAGGTTTAGCATAAGCAAATCAGATGACTGCACTGCTTGCTCAGAATACCAATGTGCAATATTTTGGGATAAATAGAGGTTTAATTCCATACTGCATTAGCTGGAGAGGCAGAGCAGCATGTGTGATGCAGTAAAGTAAGGAATGGAAGATATATAGCAAGTCATTGCTGACTGAGATACTTCATAGCAACCAGCTGACTAGAAGTATATACAACATTCTTGAGTGTCCTTCACCTACAGAAGTACCATGGTTTGAAAATTCTATGTGGATAGGAAGAAAAGCAGCAAGGTGAATGACATACCCTAAAGTTAAGAACACCATATTAAAACTATGCGCAAGCTACCTAGTAGCAAAAGCACACATACATGCCAGCCTTCACCATTTTACAAGTATATTGAGCTTTCCACCCATTGGCATTGGAGTTACTAGCATCATCAGATAATTAAGATGGCACATGTCTAATCCAGATAGACAGAGTAGAACTCAAATTAGACAGTACTTTCTTCACATTGTGCAGCGCACACAATCTACAGACAGAAAACTTGAAGCTGTTGGTTTCTAAAAGTTATGGGTGGTTTGTAATGAAATTTCCTCCCAGCTGCCACCACCTTCCCCGCCCTCTTCCCGGTCTCACCTTGAGTGAAGTTTTGTTTTATGGATTTTAGTTATAGTAGATATGCAGATACTTGTAAATGCAACAACTGACTGACAATTTTCATCCCTGTACTTGTGGAATTACTTAAGCTTGGATGAGTTGGAATTGAGTTTCACTTAATGCTTTTCAGAAACTTAAAGATTCAGGAAACTCCAAAATGCCAATCAATCAACAACCAAAATCAGGTGTCAAATAACATGTTGCCAGCTTGCAATGCAGAGATCCCAAGAATAATAAAAACAAATGTTCGAGGAGGAATGCTACCACTGCAAATGCTCATCTTCTTCAGTACTCCACCTCCACAAACACCTTTCATCTTGTAAATCACTACTTATGCTAAGTCAATTAACTTTTGGTAACATGCAGCTTAGATTCTACAAAACCTACGTTCCACTGCATTCCAACTCCAAGTCTGTAGCAGAAGCTTCAAAGAAATTGATAACTTAATGTTGGCACATACATGCACTCTGGTGCAAAACATCTTTCAATCCTTTTATTTTCTAACTAAACCAGTAATCACTCTCTGGCAATGACAAGATCTCTCAATGCAATAAGTGTTCAAGTTGTCTGAGTTCTTAGACAGGGTATACAACATTACACCGGTGATTATGTGGGTTGACATCAAGGCCACATTCGACTGTGTGGGGCATCAAAGAGCCCAAGCGAAACTGGAATCAATGGATATCAGAGGGCAAATTCTCCGCTGGTTGGAGTCATACCTGGTACATAGGAAGATGGTTGTGGAGGGCCAGTCATCTCAGCTCCAGGACATCATTGCAGGAGTCCCTCAGGGTGGTGTCCTATGCTCAACAATCTTCAGCTGCTTCATCAATGACCTTCCCTTCGTCATAAAAGGTCAGAAGTGGGGATGTTCACCAATGATTGCACAATGTTCAGCACCATTCGCAACTCCTCAGATACTGAAGCAGACCATGTTCAAATGCAACAAGATCTGGACAATATCCAGGCTTGGGCTGACAAGTGGCAAGTAACATCCGCGCCACACAAATGCCAGACAATAACCATCACCAATAAGAGACACTCTAACCACTGCCCCTTGACATTCAATGGTGTAACCATCACTGAATCTGCCACTGTCAACATCCTTGGGGTTACCATTGACCAGAAACTCAACTGGGCTCACCACTTAAACACAGTGGCTACAAGAGCAAGTCAGAGGCTCGGAATACTGACTCCCCAGAGCTTATCCACCATCTACAAAGCACAAGTCAGGAGTGTGATGGAATACTCCCCACTTGCCTGGATGGGTACAGCTCCAACAACACTCAAGAAGCTTGACACCATTCAGGACAAAGCAGCCTGCTTGATGAGCACCACTTCTACTAATATTCAATCCCTCCACCACCAACGCTCAGTAGCAGCAGTGTGTACGAAGTGCACTGCAGCAATTCACCAAAGCTCCTTAGACAGCACCTTCCAAACACATGACCACTTCCATCTAGAAGGACTAGGGGAGCAGATAAATGGGAACACCACCACCTGCAAGTTCCCCTCCAAGCACTCACCATCCTGACTTGGAAATATACGGCCATTCCTTCGCAGTCACTGGGTCAAAATCCTGGAATCACTAACGGCATTGTGGGTCAACCCACAGAACACTGACTGCAGCGATTCAAGGCAGCAGCTCACCACCACCTTCAAGGGCAACTAGAAATGGGCAATAAATGCTGGCCAGCCAGTGATGCCCATGTCCCACAAATAAATAAAAAGTTTTGGTGTATTCCGAGTCTGTTAAATGTGGGCGGCACAGTGGCACAGTAGTTAGCACTGTTGCCTCACAACGCCAGGGACCCAGGTTCAATTCCAGCCTTGGGTCACTGTCTGCGTGGAGTTTGCACGTTCTCCCGGTGCCTGTGTGGGTTTCCTCCGGGTGCTCTGGTTTCCCCCCACAGTCCAAAGATGTGCGGGTTAGATTGATTGGCCTTGCGAAATTGACCCTAGTGTCAGGGGGATTAGCAGGTTAAATGGATGGGGTTATGGGAATAGTCACCTGGGAAGGATGGTGGTTGGTGCAGTCTCGATGGACCAAATGGCCTCCTTCTGCACTGTAGGGATTCTATGAAATGTGCTATATGAAAAACCCAAAAATGCTGGAAACAAAAGCAATTCATTGAATCAGAAAGCATATATGGAGAGATGATCGGCTATGATTGTAATGAAAGGGGAGGCTAGAAGGGTTTCAATGGCCTATTCCTAAACAGTAACAGCGAAAAGCACTTTCTTATTTATGTTTCATAACCCTTGATATATTTACCCAACAAAAACCTGTGCCCATAAAGCTCCAATTGTCCTAGCATTCACAGCCTTTTGGGGATAGAATTTCAAATTTCTATTCCCTTTAGCATGAAAAAGTACTTGATTTTGCTCCTCAATGGTTTGGTTCCAATTTTATTATAGAATTGTCATTGCGGCACAGGAGGCCGCATTTCAGCTCATTGGGTCCATGCAAGGTTATGTTCCTTGTTCTCAATTTCCCTATAAGAGGACATAATTTCTCAGTATTTATCGCATTCAATCCTTTAAAATGTTTTAAAGGTCTCGATTAGTGCACCACAATCGATCAAGAACACAAGTTTGTGTATATGTAACCTGAACTCAATTTAGTGTTCTAGACCTCGGTATTATACTGAGTGGTGCCGCAAACAGATTGCAGCACTTGCGATGGGAGCTAACCAAGAGAACAGAGAGTGAAAAAAGTAGCACAGGCTCTAGAAATTATATTTCAGAATTATATCAGGAATAAAGGGGTCCTGAAAGACAAGAGTAGCCAATATATATTTTCAAAAACTAAAACAGAACTGCCAAGCAGTTAAAGACAAGGTAATCTAATGCCTATGGGAGATAAACTTTGGAAGCCTCAATAAAAAAAGCTACACTTCAAAATACTACTTTGGTCATTAAAGGCACTACATAAATGCAAGTCTTATTTTCCATGAAATTTTGCTTCCACTTTCAGGAGACGCAGATGCCCACTTCAAGTATGCCTTAATATCTTTAGTAAGAAGCCTCACAGGTTGAAGTCCAACAGGTTTATTTGGAATCAAAAGTTAACCTGGTGTTGTGAGACTTCTTACTGTGTCCATCCCAGTCCAACGCCAGCATCTCCACATCATTAGTATCTTCAGGATGTTATACACAGCATTTAGAAGATAATTATTAATCTTGCAAATGCTACCCCTCATAACACATTTTAGCCAATCACAGAATATCCATAATTACTGCCCAATAATCTGACCAGCAGTGGTTCAGAATTGCCCATTGATCCTTCAGTGAGCATTTTATCGCATCGGAGCACTTGGTTGTTCGGCACCTCTGGCAATTTTGACCAGATGTTCTGGTCAACATTGGGTATTGACTGCACAGGTAGAGTGATTGCAATGACTGATGAGGTACCTACAATGGTGGACAAGAAAGCTTGATTGTGGCCAAAATTGAAGGCCAAAGAACAGAGCATCAACCCAAACCAGCAATTTAATTGATGCCACTTCATTTTTCTGTAGGAGTCTGTGAACCGACAGCATGAGCTGAGAAATAGGGCCAAGGTTATATCCTTGGAGGGTTTAAAATATAATGGCAACTGGGGCAGAAAGGTAAAGCTATTGCAGAGAATTGTTTGGATATAACTGGATAGGTTAAGGCAGTTTCACCAAGCAAAGGAGAAGTATTGAAGGAAGATTGTGCAGTTAACTGTGTCAAAGGCTGTGAACATGTCAAGAAGGTGAAGGGATACTGCATTTCGGTCACTTTCTTGGAAGATGTTAGGTGGAATTTTCCCATCTGAGACTAAGTCCCATGACAGAGGCTGAAACATAGCGTGTGTCCTGCTGCGTAGGCTGGCAGGAAACCACACCGTATCTTCCAGCCCAACCTTATTAGTTATGCACCTGTGGGTGTTGCGCCATATTACATGGCTGAGTGGGCATGATGGCCCGCCCTTGAAAAAGGTGCCTGAGATCACTGACCAACCACTGAAGAAACAAGACAGAAACGCTGAGGCTGAAAGATGGACCTCCACATGACACCAAATCTGGAAGATCCACTTGTAGATGCTCCTCCCAATCACTGCTTTGGTGTTCCAGAGTCCGGGGCTGTTGGTGGCCTCCATCCTGAACTCTGGAGGCAGCCCCAGGCATTGCTCCGGTCCCAACTCCCATACACCACATTGTTCCAATATGTTCAGGAACAACACGTTTTCTTGCAGACATCACAGAGAATCAGGATTGTTGTGGGGATGGGGGGAAATCCATGTCCTGATAGGACTTCATCTTCATCCCATTAGCAGAATGCAATTCAGTTTCACACTGGTCTCCAGCAGATTTCCCAATCCACCATAATGAGCATCAGCAGAAGATCCTGCGGAAATTCACACTGATGTGCAACTGATTTTTGGACTCCTGCCAAATTATTTCCCCCTTCCTGCCACTGAATCCAAGGTAGGGCAGGGCCTTGGGAGGGTGCCACTTGTTATTTCTGATTTGAATAAAGCATGCTTCATAGCCATGGTAAGAACAGAAAACTTCAGGAAACATTTAAACAGATAGAGGGAAAGATAGGCATGGATTTTGGAGCAATATGGGAAAGGACTTGAGAGAACAGAGAAATTGAATATAGGGTGGACTGCGTGATCAAGCGTGCATTTAAGGGCGGGGGCATAAAGTACTTGAAGAACAAGATTCAGTTGCAGTGTACACTAATATGATGTGTATATGGTGTGTGTGTGTATGGTGTATAGTGTGTGTGTGTGTGGTGTATATGGTGTGTGTGCGTGTGGTGTAGTGTATATGGTGTGCGTGTGTGTGGTGTATAGTGTGTGCGGTGTATAGTGTGTGCGTGTGTGCGGTGTATAGTGTGTGCGTGTGTGCGGTGTATAGTGTGTGCGTGTGTGCGGTGTATAGTGTGTGCGTGTGTGCGGTGTATAGTGTGTGCGTGTGTGCGGTGTATAGTGTGTGCGTGTGTGTGGTGTATAGTGTGTGTGTGGTGTATATGGTGTGTGTGTGGTGTATATGGTGTGTGTGTGGTGTATATGGTGTGTGTGTGGTGTATATGGTGTGTGTGTGGTGTATATGGTGTGTGTGTGGTGTATATGGTGTGTGTGTGGTGTATATGGTGTGTGTGTGGTGTATATGGTGTGTGTGGTGTATATGGTGCGTGTGTGGTGTATATGGTGCGTGTGTGGTGTATATGGTGCGTGTGTGGTGTATATGGTGCGTGTGTGGTGTATATGGTGTGTGTGTGGTGTATATGGTGTGTGTGTGGTGTATATGGTGTGTGTGTGGTGTATATGGTGTGTGTGTGGTGTATATGGTGTGTGTGTGGTGTATATGGTGTGTGTGTGGTGTATATGGTGTGTGTGTGGTGTATATGGTGTGTGTGTGGTGTATATGGTGTGTGTGTGGTGTATATGGTGTGTGTGTGTGGTGTATATGGTGTGTGTGTGTGGTGTATATGGTGTGTGTGTGTGGTGTATATGGTGTGTGTGTGTGGTGTATATGGTGTGTGTGTGGTGTATATGGTGTGTGTGTGTGGTGTATATGGTGTGTGTGTGTGGTGTATATGGTGTGTGTGTGTGTCAGCCAGCAGTTTGCTATAATAGGGATAATAGAGTTGAGAGGGCAAAACATGGGTAATGGTTCGCAAAACAGAGCTTGACATTGGGATGAGGCAGATAAAGAACCTTGGAAAACATAACGACAGTTCCAGAGCGGAGTAGGGAGGGATGCAACAGCAGTAACCAAGGGCAATGGAATTATGCTGGGATGAAGAAAAATCAGAGTTAGATTAAGCTGTATGATAATGATGCAAAAGTGTTTTGTAAAGTGGTACATCTATAAACGTGAAAACAATAACAATTTTCTCACTACTAACAATAAATGTTTTCCATGTCAGAGTGTTTTGAGGTGAAGTTATTTGCTTACTTCATTTATTTCAGATGACATTCCTTTTCTGGTTAGCACACTAATAAATTAATTGTTTTAACAAATCAAGTACCAAAGATGTCAGTTACCACACACAGCCTGTTACTCAATAAACATCCAGGTCGCTTTTGATTTGTCAATCATTTCAATAAAGAATGACTGCAGTCCTATTTTTCAACATGGCAAGTATCGTACAAGAGAAGCTTTTTCACATTGTCGTTTATTTATAAATATTTCTCTGTAGAGCACAGGTCCAACTTACAAACTTACATGTCTTAGGTTCACATGTCAATTAATCAGCAAACTGAGCTATAGTGAACAATTCAATGAAGGACTGAACTGCTTCCCTGATTGCAGGGCAAATTCATTTAATGAACAGATAAGGGAAAAAAAGAGCCAAAGATTGCCAGGTTTGATCCCAAAGCAGTCTGTGCTGAGTTAGCTGTTCTCTGAGCTTTGTAATTAGTTTCAGCATTCCTAGCTAATCGTTTACTTAAAAAGAGAAGTGGAGAACAAAAAGAAAAGCCACAGCAATCTCCCAAACACTACCTGACTTACCCCTGCAGTCTCCGAGCCTGGTAAGAAGTCTCACAACACCAGGTGAAAGTCCAACAGGTTTATTTGGCAGCACAAGCTTTAGGACTATATTCACTTTTTTTTTTAAACACAACTCGTTAAGATGTTCTGGAATGCACCACCTGAAAAGGTGATGGAAGTAGATTCAACCTACCAAGTGAATTGGATACACATTTCAAAAATAAATTTGCAGCACTTAAGAGCACCAAATTGGATGGCTCTTTCAATAAGCAAACAGGTATAATGGGGTGAGCAGTCACCTCCTGTGCTGTATGATTCTATGAAGCATCCCTAAATGGCAGCTGTATAAAGAAGGCACCAGAGGGCCAGCATGTCTGTGCCATTATACCTCCAGGAGAAAATAGATATGGAAAGAAAATAGCAGAATTCAGGATTGCAGCTTCATTTTTTCAAGATGAAGTTTAAAGACAAGTAGCGAGCATAATCTCTTGTTTATTAACATCCTGACACTATTGTGTGCTTCAGAAAAGTTTTTAAAACTTCTACTCGAGATATTAGCTTTTTCTTTCCATAATATCCATCTTCAAAATATGTTTTAACCAAACTAGAAAAGTACTTCCAATGCAGCACGTTGCTTAAATCTAAAGAAATTTAACACTTTAATTTCACAAAATGGATAAGTTTTTTCATAGATATATATATAAGAATATACAGGACAGGAAGATTGGCACGCGGGACTCGAGTGTGGTCGTTCCTTGGAGTGCCCTGTATAAATAACATATTAATGAAATTAGTGGACAGTCAATGATATTTTCCACTCGTGCCATCAATGCGAGGGCTCTTCACAAAACACCAGTTAATAGAACATAGAACATAGAAAGCCACAGCACAAACAGGCCCTTCGGCCCACAAGTTGCGCTGATCATATCCCTACCTCTAGGCCTATCTATAGCCCTCAATCCCATTAAATCCCATGTACTCATCCAGAAGTCTCTTAAAAGACCCCAACGAGTTTGCCTCCACCACCACCGACGTCAGCCGATTCCACTCACCCACCACCCTCTGAGTGAAAAACTTACCCCTGACATCTCCTCTGTACCTACCCCCCAGCACCTTAAACCTGTGTCCTCTCGTAGCAACCATTTCAGCCCTTGGAAATAGCCTCTGAGAGTCTACCCTATCCAGACCTCTCAACATCTTGTAAACCTCTATCAGGTCACCTCTCATCCTTCGTCTCTCCAGGGAGAAGAGACCAAGCTCCCTCAACCTATCCTCATAAGGCTTGGTCAATGGCTTTCATTGAAAAACTGTAATACAATTTTTCCTTCATAAAAATGTAATAGATAGTTAGAAATACAGAGTCAAATGTACTTATTTTGTCACCCTTTCTGAATAAACTCCCAATAATAAAGGAAAATCACGTCAAGCTTAGTGAAAATTCTTCGCTGTGGAAAACCACCATAATTTGGAGGAGAGGCTCCTAGATGCCGACAATCCCTTGAGCGATGCCATCAGGAGATCCTTGCACCCAGTTGGGCCAGCCATGGCAGCTAAGTCAAATGGAGGTGTCAGAAAAGTGCAGTGTAAAAAAAGTCCTGAACAGCAAATAGACAAAAGGAAGACTGTGCATCTCATCAGTTGTGAAGGTGGTTGCAGCGGCAAGGTACCTTGGGTAGTTTGACACTTTATGGAAATCTGATCACCAAGCCATTAAGATCATGTGGACAATGATGGTGCCCTATGGTCCCATGTTAAACAAAACCACATGCCAAGGTCCAACTCCCCAATCCTGTGGCAATGGAGGACTGGCAACAGAGAAGGGCTGTTAACCTCGGAGTCCCTAGTCCAAGAATCTTCACACAAGTGACAATTGCATGAAAGGTACTGGACAACTCTTTTGGGACGGAGGTGACTTTGAGCAGTAGCATTTGTGACTGAGCAGTCCTCGTTAGGATACCCAAATGGGGAAGGTGCTAGAAAAGGCGCCCTAACAATTGGCATTTCCACTTTCTCCTGGCTGGGGAACTCTACCCAGCGAGTGAGATCACCATCTTTCTAGATCTCAATACCTGGGGTACACAGATCTTGAACCGAGACAAAAACCAACAAGCATTTAAAGACAAGAACACTTCTCGGATGACAGCACGGCACATGAACAGTTACATATGCCATCATTCAAAAGCGTTTGCATAAAATCCACTGAATTTGGTTCAAAGTTGATAAGTGCAGAAGCGATTTGACAAATTAGATGAAATCAAGAGACATTTTTTTTCCTGACCAACAACTGATAGAACAGAATAGATCTTTGTTACTTCTAGGTTTCAAATTTGGACTCTCCAAATAAGAATCAGGCTTTTGGAAATGGAGGACCTAATTCAACAATTGCCAACAGCTATAGGATATATGGAACAAGAGGTAAATTCTGCAATGTGTACTGTCATCTTTGTAGGTAGTTTACAACTTTTATAGCTGAAAGTATGCTTTTGCAGATTATCTTGTATTGAGGTTTGACTACGTTCTGTTTCAGCCAGCAACAAAGTTACCTCTCCTTCAATTCCGGAGTGCTAACTTCTGGAACAGAAACATGAATCTGATGGAAATAGAGGGATACAGTCCCTGGAAGGGTAGGGGGTTTTGGTTCAGTCAGACAGCATGCTTAGTGCAGGTTTGGAGGACCCAAGGGCCTGTTCCTATTCTGTAATTTGCTTTGTTCTTTGAAAGGCAGAAAAATAGTTGATTAACCAACCTAGTTTAAAAAGCATAATGCCTTTTTGAACAGCAGAACCAGAAAGCACAACTAGATGAAGGCTGTTTCACTTATTCTAAATAAGTTAGAATATCCAGTGTTTTTCCATTTCAGTTGTTTGCAGCAGCAAAGAGTAGTCAAGGTTATATAACGTGGAGATGCCGGCATTGGACTGGGGTAGGCATAGTAAGAAGTCTCACAACACCAGGTTAAAGTTCAACAAGTTTATTTGGTAGCACAAGCTTTCGGAGCACTGCTCCTTCATCAGGTGAGATTCTATAAATCAACCTTGAATCAATTGGATGAAATTGTTCCAATTATTTCTATTCGCTTGGTTGTATCTGTGCTCCTTTCACCACTGAAGGTTTTTGTATTGTTTACAAAATCACAAAACAGATATTCCAAGCATTATATCAGATCAGAAATTACATTTCATGTTCACACTACACAAAGTCTGATAACACTGCACTGCAAATGCTGATATTCACTATTTGTAAGCCACCACACATATGGGATAAAATTTTTAAATATTTTCAGTTTCCTTGTGAAATGATAAGTTGCTCTTTTCTGAAACACTAGGAACACATGCCAGTAAGGCATGGTTGCATGGCAGCTTTGCAAGTTACAAAGTGTAAATCACATCCAAAGACAAAATGGAAAATTTGCCAAGTACAAAGCTCCTGACGTGACTCATTGCAGCCAACACAAAAATAAGAAAATATTTATTTCCTCAACCTTATGGGTGGAATCTTGACTATCCATGTGTGGGAATGGCGACGTGCGCTCAAAATCCAGACTTTTGAATTTTGATTCTCGCTTAGCGGAGTGATGCAGAACACACTGCGGAATGTCAGGAACCTCATTTTAATGCATGAGCATCTCATTAGCGAGCACTCACTCCAGATATTGAGCCCATACCGAATATTCGTTATGCACTATTTACAACAGTTCTACACAAGTGTGAACCTGGTGCCTTCACCTCTGGATGGGGATGTCAGAGGTGAGCGTTCAGGCAGCCATTTAAGCCCAGCCTGTCCAATATTCAAGGGGAACCAGGGAGAAAACTGGGAACACACAAGTACAGCTCAGGGCCAGGGGTCACTCTTGCAATGGGGGAGGGCAGAGTGGGGGGAGATGGGCAGATGTCATGAGAAAATGGAGGTTCAATGCGATTCACCCTGGTGGTGTACAGGGGAAATAATGTGGGGATGCAGGTGGTTGTGTCAGAGGGGACGTTGGGAAGGAGAGCAGATATTCACTCAGGTGAATGGGAAGCACTTGGGTGGAAGTCACAGAGGCATAAAGGGAGGAGGGTTAAGGCTGTGGTAGGACATCTCATAGCTGTCCTACTATAGCCTTAACCACCTGGAACAGGAGGAGATTGGTGAGCACCACATCTCCTGAAATGAGGCAGATGTTGGAGGAAGGAGAGGAGCACAATGAAGCTGAGGAGGAGGAGGAAGGCAGGGCTATGGACAGGACCAGTAGAGGACCTCCGTGCAAGGGAGACCCTTATAATGTGTGATTTTGGGGATGAGCAAGTGTAACCTGAGTTAAACTCTCCCTCCAATGGGTGTCAGATAAAACAAAAGAATGTGGTGCCAACATCCTCAAACCATAACGTTGCATGTCTACATGGGCAGGGGGCCAAAGCCATTGTGCAGACTCTGCAGGAGAGTGATGATGACTTGCTGTGACAACAGATTGATACTCCTCTCATTATCAGCAATATGTCTGATTCCTGCCAGAGAGCTGAATGTTCCCTGCCAATGAGCGGGCACATCGTAGGCTTCATAACCGGTTTAAGATGAGCATCAGTGATGAGAGGTCATCAATTTAAAATTGGCAGACATGAGGGGGAGTGTGTTGGGAGAATGTTCTCAATGCTTTGGTACAGGCAATGTCAGACTGAACATTATATCTATTCCAGGAAAATAACTGAAGAACTATACTGTGAGGAAGAAATAGGCGGTTTGGTTTATACTATTGAACAAACACAGTGGGCCAAATCAAATACCTCAAACGTATGATCTTTTGTTTAGCAGTGAATTTGTCATTAAAGAGTAAAAAAGAAAAAGCAGCAATATGAATGGCACACGTATATTTAAATAGATGTAGATAATCTAAAAATTGTTCTATGACAGCGGAATTTTCAAACATGTTCAGTAAAACAAACTGTTCTGTCTCATGCGTTTGCAGGTAACTTTAATGCCCCGATATATCTTGATGCACTTAGAACAGAAACATTGGCTTCTGACACACAGTTTCTTTTAATTAATGGGAAATGATTTCCCATGGCGCTGACATGTGCGTGACTCGAACAGGAAATTGAAGGAATGATTTTTTTATTTCAATTCAATTATTTCCATTTCATCAAAAATTCCAGACCATCATATAATGTGAACAAACCACACTAAATATTAGTGCATTAAAAGTGACACACATACAAGAAATTTTCATTTTTACCATGTGTTAACTGCAATACGAAAGTGGAAAAATATGGAAAATTGATAGACATTGCAGTTAAAGCTATGTATCCTATTTTGGTTTCTTAGACATCACAGACATTAGAATGTCTATAGACAGAACAATAAACCCACAAGTTCAACTGTTATATAGTGTAGCCAACCTTCAACTTTACCTCATTCTACAAACGGGTCAACTTATACAAAAAGAAAAGCTGGATGATGTGGTAGACCAATATGCACTTGAAGCAGTGCACCCAAATGCATTACAAGTCCCAGCATTATTTAGAACAGATAATGACTCAACAAAATGTATTCCACGGTATACTGGATGAGAGAGAATTGGGGCATAGAAAAATATATAATAGGAGCAGGAGCAGGCAATTCGGTCTTCAAGCTTGCTCTGCCATTCAATATGATCACAGCTGATCCTCCATCTCAACACCATACTCCAGCACTCTCCCTGTGGGCCAGAGAGAATGAGGGGGACACTTGTCTATAACTGGGACAAATTGTTGACAAGACCTTATACTCAGCTACATAAAAACCCAAAATAGCTCCCAATTTCCCATGCACCACTCCTGAAGTTCAAAGCTTTCACAAACGGTCATCTGGACTCGAAACGTCAGCTCTTTTCTTTCCAGATGCTGCCACACCTGCTGAGATTTTCCAGCATTTTCTCTTTTGGTTTCAGATTCCAGCATCCGCAGTAATTTGCTTTAATACTTGCTGCATTTAGACCTGGACTGGTTCAGTATTAGGAGTCACGAATGGTGCTGAACGTTGAACTCGTGATGGAAGGAGGGTCATCGAAGCAGTTGTAGTTGTTTAGGCCTAGGATGCTACCCTGAGGAACTCCTGCTGTGATGTCCTGGAGCTGAGATGATTGACCTCCAAAAACCACAATCATCTTCCTTTTTTCTCGGTATGACTTCAACCAGTGGAGAGTTTTCTCTGATTCCCACTGACCCGTTTTGCGAGGACTCCTTGATGCCATATTCTGTCAAATGTTCACTTGATGTCAAGGGCAGTTACTCTCGCCTCACATTTGAAGTTCATTTAATGGACATAATGAGCCAGAGGGGGAATGAGGGGGAGTTAGAGAAATTCAAGAACATGCAAGTTCAGGCCGAGGGCAGCAGGGAGCTTTGGAGGAAGTGTGGCTCCAATGGGCTAATGTAAGGGAAGGATGCAGCAGATCAGATGGTCTTGATCTTGGTGACGTAAGTTTGGAGGCGAGAACGGTGGAGAAGGGGGTGAAGGTTTATGGTGAATGTTTCCAGTGGATAACAGAAATCAGAAGCGATCTTTGCATTCCTGGATAATACTAGAATAGTGAACAGTTTCAGCATGTAAAAGATAGGCCCCTATATTGCTTTGTTGTCCATCCAGATCTGAACATTGAATGACTGAGTTTTTTTCATTCATTTACAGGATGTGGATGTTGCTGGCTGGCCAGCATTTATTACCCATCTCTAATTGCCCAAAGATAGCAGTGAGCTGCCTTCTTGAACTGCTGGGGTGAGAGTTCTAGGACCTTAATCCAGTGACAGTAAAAGAACAATGATATATTTCAAAGTTTGGATGGGGAGTGACATGGAGGGGAACTTCCAGGTGGTGGTATTCCCATGTGTCTGCTGCCTTATCCTTCTAGATGATAACAGGTGTGGGTTTGGAAGGTGCTGCCAAAGAAGCCTTGGTGAGTTTGTGCAGTGCACTTTGTAAATGGTACACACCGTTACCACTGGCAGTGTTGGACAGAGTGAAGGTTTGTGGAAGGAGTGCTGATCAAGTGGGCTGTTTCGTCCTGGATGGTGCCAAATTCTTCAGTGTTGGTGGAGCTGCACTCGTCCAGGCAAGTGGAGAGTTTTTCAATCACACTCCTGACTGTGGCCTTGCAGATGACAGTAGGCTCTGGGAGACAGAAGGCGAGTTACACAACTCAGGATTCCAAATCTCTGACCTACTCTTTAGCCACTATTTATATGGCTAGTTCAGCTTCTGGTCAATGGTAGCCCCCAGGATGTTGATAGCGATGGATTCAGTGATGGTCGTGCCATTGTTTGTCATAGGGCAATGGTTAGATTCTCTTCACAATCACAGAATATTACAGTGCAGAAGAGGCCCTTCGGCCCATCGAGTCTGTACCAATGCATGAAATGCCCTGACCTGCCCACCTAATCCCACTTGGCAACACTTGGCCCATAACCTTGACTGTTATGACATGCCGAGTACTCATCCAGGTACTTTTTAAAGGATGCGAGGCATCCCGCTTCCACCACCCTCACAGGCAGTGCATTCTAGACCGACACCACTCGGAGTAAAAAACGTTTTTCCTCAAATCCGCACCTCCCCCCACCCCACCCCAAACCTCCCACCCCTCATTTTTAAACTTGTGTCCCCTCGGAACTGACCCTTCAACTAAGAGAAATAGCTGTTCCCTATCCACCCTGTCCATGTCCGTTAGAATCTTGAACACCTCAATCAGGTCACCCCTCAGTCTTTGCTCCAATGAAAACAATCCAAGCCTATCCAACTCTCTTCATAAATTAAATGTTCCATCCCAGGCAGCATCCTGGTGAATCTGCTCTGCACCCCCTCCAGTGCATTCACATCCTTCCTATAATGTGGCAACCAGAACTGCACACACTACTCCCGCTGTGGCCTCACCAAAGTTCTATGCAACTCCATCATGACCTCTCCGCTTTTGTAATCTATATCCCGATTGATAAAGGAGAGAGTGCCATATATCTTTTTCAGCACCCTATTTACCTGCCTTTCAGCCTTCAGAGATCTATAGACAAACACGCCAAGGTCCTTCGGAGCTTCCCAGTGTTAGATCTTTCATAGTATACTTCCTTGTCAAATTACTCCTTCCAAAGTGCATCACTTCACACTTTAAGGTTAAATTCCATCTGCCACTTATCCGCCCATCTCTTCTATATTTTCCTGTAACTCAAATCACTCAATCTCACCGTTAACCACCCAACCAATCTTTGTGTCATCGATAAAATTTACTGATCCTAACCCCCCCGCAACGTGGTCATCTATATAAATGATGAACAATAGGAGGCCCAGCACGGATCCTTGTGGTACGTCAGTGGCCTCCAGTCACTACCCTTTGTCTCCTACCACCAAGCCAATTACGTATTCACCTTGTCAGATCACCCTGTATCCCATGTGCATTAGCCTTCTTAAGTCTCCCACGTGGGACTTTGTCAAAGGCTTTGCTGAAATCCATATAAACTACATCCACTGCGCTACCCTCATCCACACACGGTTACATGCTGAAAAAATTCAATCAAATTTGTTAGCCATGACAAAACCATGCTGACTATCCCTGATCAAACCTTGCCTCCCCAGATGGCGATAGATTCTCTCCTTCAGAATCTTTTCCAGTAGTTTCCCAACCACAGATGTGAAACTCACTGGTCTGTAGTTCCCTGGCTTGTCTCTACAACCTTTCTTAAATAGTGGGACCACATTAGCTATTCTCCAGTTCTCTGGTACCTCCCGTGGCCAGCGAAGCATTAAAAATTTGGGTCAGAGCCCCTGAAATTTCCTCCCTTGCCTCCAACAGCCTGGGACACAATTCATCTGGATCTGGAGATTTGTCCAATAAGCCGCCAATACCTTGTCACTCCCTATGATTTTCTCTAGAGCCTCTCAGTCTCTCTCCCCGAGTTCCATAACTACCTCCTCATTCTCATGGGTGAAAACAGATGTGAAATATTTGTTTAACACCCTACCAATGTCCTCTGCCTCCATCCACAGATTTCCCCCTTGGTCTCTACTCTTTCCCTGGTTATCATATTCCCATTGATATACTTATAGAATATCTGAGGATTTTCCCTATTTTACCAGCCAGAGCTTTCTCATATTCCCTCTTTGCTCTCCTAATTGATTTAAGCTTCATCCTGCACTTTCTGCACTCCACTAATGCCTCTGCAGACTTACTCCCCTTATACTTGTTAAAAGCCTCTCTTTTCCTTCTCATTATATCCTGAATCTCTCGTTATCCATGGTTCTCTGGGTTTGTTACACCTTCCTATTACCCTAGAGAGAACATGTTGGGTCATCGACTTCAGGAAGCGTAGCGGAGGACGCGCCCTGTCTACATCAAAGGGGATAAAGTGAAAATGGTCAAGAGGTTCAAGTTTCTAGGTGTCCAGATCACCAACCTATCCTGGTCCCTCCACGCCAACGCTATAGTTAAGAAAGCCCACCACTGCCTCTACTTTCTCAGGAGGCTAAGGAAATTTGGCATTTCCACTACGACTCTCGCCAACTTTTACAGATGCACCATAGAAAGCATTCTTTCTGGTTGTATTACAGCTTGGTATGGCTCCTGCTCTGTCCAAGACCGCAAGGAACTACAAAGGGTAGTGAAGAAAGCCCAGTCCACGGCTATAACAAAACGAGGAGCTAAATAACCCTGGGCAAATCCAATCTGAGCATCAGTGAGCAGCTTAATGCTAAGGGAGTCATGTAGGTTCCTGGATGAGTACAACCCCAACAACACAAGAAGCTTGACATCCAGGGTAAAGCTGCCTGCTTGGTTTCTACCCCTTGATTTGATTTATTATTGCCACATGTATTAGCATACAGTGAAAAGTATTGTTTCTTGCGCGCTATACAGACAGCATACCATTCATAGAGAAGGAAACAAGAGAGTGCAGAATATAGTGTTACAGTCATAGCTCGAATCATAGAATCCCGACAGTGCAGAGGGAGGCCAATCGGCCCATTGAGTCTGCACCAACCACAATCCCACCCAGGCCCCATCCCCACAACCCCTTGCATTTACCCTAGCTAGTCCCCCCGACACCAAGGGGCAATTTTGCATGGCCAATCCACCTAACTCGCACATCTTTGGCCTGTGGGAGGAAACCGGAGTACCTAGAGGAAACCCATGCAGATACGGGGAGAATGTGCAAACCCCACACAGACAGTGACCCAAGTTGGGAATTGAACCCAGGTCCCTGGAGCTGTGAGGCAGCAGTGCTAACCACTGAGCCCCATAATAGGGTGTAGAGAAAGATCAACTTAATGCAAGGTAGGTCCATTCAAAAGTCTGATGGCAGCAGGAAGAAACTGTTCGAGTCGGTTGGTACGTGATCTCAGACATTGGTATCTTTTTCCCCACGGAAGGTGGTGGAAGAGAGAATGTCCAGGGTGCATGGGGTCCTTAATTATGCTGGCTGTTTTGCGGAGGCATCGGGAAGAGTAGACAGAGTCAATGGATGGGAGGCTGGTTTGCATGATGGATTGGGCTACATTCACAACCTTTCGTAGTTCCTTGCGGTCTTGAGCAGAGCAGGAGCCATACCAAGCAGTGATACAGCCAGAAAGAATGCTTTCTATGGTGCACCTGTAAATGTTGGAGAGAGTCATAGCTGACATGCCAAATTTCCTTAATCTTCTGAGAAAAGAGAGGCATCGGTGGGCTTTCTTAACTATAGTGTCGGCATGGGGGTGGGGGGGGGGGGGGGGGGAAACGACGGACCTGAACAGGTTGTTGGTGATCTGGACACCTAAAAACTAGAAGCTCTCGACCCTTTCCACTTCGTCCCCATTGATGTAGACAGGGGCATGTTCTCCTTTACGCTTCCTGAAGTCGATGACAATCTCCTTCATTTTGTTGACATTGAGGGAGAGGTTATTGTTGCCGCACCAGTTCACCAGATTCTCTATCTCATTCCTGTACACCGTCTCGTCATTGTTTGAGATCCGTCCCACTACGGTGGTGTCATCAGCAAATTAAAAAATCGAATTGGAGGGGAATTTGTCCGCAAAGTCATAGGTGTATAAGCAGTATACTAGAGGGCTGAGAACGCAGCTTTGTGGGGCACGGGTGTGGAGGATGATCGTGGAGGACGTGCTGTTGCCTATCCTTACTGATTGTATTCTGTGAATTAGGAAGTTCAGGATCCAGTCGCAGAGGGAGGAGCCGAGGCCCAAGCCCCAGATTTTGCAGATGAGTTCCATAAGAATAATGTTGTTGAAGGCTGAGCTGTAGTCAATAAATAGGAGTGATAGTCATTAAGGCACGCTGCTTGGCTTTTCTTAGGTACCAGGATGATGGTCGTCTTCTTAAAGCAGATAGGAACCTCAGATTGTCGTAAAGAGGGGTTGAAGATGTCTATGAATACCCCCGCCAGCTAATCCACGCAGGATCGGAGTGCTGGTCCGAGTACCCCATCCGGGCCAGTCGCTTTCCGTGGGTTGACCTTCAAAAAAGCTGCTCCGACATCTGCAATGGTGACTCCAGATACAGATTCATCCAGGGTGGAGGGCATGCTCTCGCTGACCTCTTGCTCAAAACAGGTATAGAATGCATTGAGTTCATCAAGGAGGGGTGCGTTGGAGCTGGCGATTTTACATGCCTTCATCTTGTAATCTGTTATGTCTTGCAGACCTTGCCGTATAATCGGCAGGGGGTCAGTGTGGCTAGCCTGGGATTCTAGCTTGGTCCGGTATTGTCTTTTGGAATCTTTGGTGGATCTCCTTAGATCGTATCTGGCTTTCTTGTATAGATCAGGATCACCTGACTTGAACACCTCAGACCTGGACTTCAGCAAGCAGTGGATATCCCTGTTCATCTATGCTTTCCGGTTGGGGAAACATGTGGATTTGCTTCTTTGGCACGTCTTCTACACACTTACTAATGAAGTCAGTTACTTCACAAACATTCAATCCCTCCCCACCAACGAACAGTGGCAGCCGTGTGCATCATTGACAAGATGCACTACACAAATTCACCAAGGTTTCTGAGGCAACACCTTCCAAACCCACGACCGCTACCAACTAGGACAAGAGCAGCAGATATCTGGGAACACTATCACTTGAAGGTTCGTCTCCAAGTCACTCACCATCCTGACTGTTGCTTCACTGTCACTGGATCAAAATCTTGGAATTCCCTCCCTAACGGCATTGTGGGTGTACCTACACCTCGGAGTGTAGCGGTTCAAGAAAGCAACTCACCACCACCATCTCAAGGGCAACTAGGGATGGTCAATAGCTGCTGGTCAAGCCAGCGACACATGCATCCTGTAAATGAATTTTTTTTAAAAATCAATTTCCTCCTCCTTCTACCCTAGTGTGGAATGGTGGCACAGTGGTTAGCATTGCTGCCTCAAGGCCAGGGACCCAGGTTGTATTCTGGCCTTGGGTGACTGTCGGGTTTGCATGTTCTCCCCATGTCTGCATGGGTTTCCTCTGGGTGCTCCGGTTTCCTCCCACAATCCAAAGATATGTAGGTTAGGTGGATTAGCCACAGTAAATGAATGGGGTTAAGGAGATTGTGTGGGAGAAAGGGCCTGGGTTAAGATACTCTGTCAGAAAGAGTTGGTGGAGACTCAATGAACCAAATAGAATCTTTACAGTGCAGATGGAGGCTATGATTCTACTCCCATTAAATTACTCACCACCAAATTCTGTGCTGATCTTCGTTAGCCAACATTGTTCATAGCTTTCTCTTCAGGTGCTATCATTCTCTCCTTTAAATCTGCCACCACGCCTGTCCTAAATACTCTCTTGAGTTATGTCCTTGAAGCCCACTGCCTCATCTACAACCTTCCTTTCCTCTCCAAAATCCTCCCAAATCTGTGCCAATCTCTCTGAAATCCATGTTTGACATCCTTTGTGACTCTGACAAAGGTAAACAGTACTTTCTTGTCCTCCTTAGCCTGCCTTCAGCCTTTATAACACAGCTAAGCACATCATACTCCTCTTCAGTCTCATCTCCATTGTTGCTCATCTGGGTGGGGCTACTCTCACCCACTTTAATTCTTATCTGATCATAGCCAAGAGTATCAGTTTCAATGATTTCTCTTCACATTCTCACACTACTTCCTCTCGTTTCCCCAAAGAATCCATCCTTGCCCCCCCCCCCTTATTTTTCATCCAAATGCAGTCTGTTGATGACATTACTGTAAATTATAGCACTAGTTCTTACATTTACACTGAAAACATTCTGCTCTACCTCTCAACCACCTCCCTGGATTCCTCCACAGTTGCTCAACTATCAACTGCCTATCCAAGATCCAATACTGAATGAGCAGAAATTTCCCTCAAATATCAGGAGGACTGAAGCCATTGTCTTAGATATGTTCATGAGGGAGCTGGATGTGGCCCTTGTGGCTAAAGGGATCAAGAGGTAGGGAGAGAAAGCGAGAGGGGGATACCGCAAGTGCAGGATCAACCATGATCATAGTGAATGGTGGGGTGCAGGCTCGAAGGGCCTACACCTATTTTCTATATTTCTACATCTTCAGTCCTTGCTCTGTTGCCTGGATACCAATTCCATCCCTCTTCTTAGCAGCAACCATAGGCTATTCGCAGTTTCAAAGTCATACCTGACAAGAGATGAGCAAGGCCTCACTAAGGCCACCCACCTCCATAATGTTATTAACTTGTAACTTTTGAGCTTTGGCTATTCCAATGTTAGCTGATCTCCCATATCCTACTCTCCAGACATTTGAGGTCACCTAAAACTGTTGCCCGTGTCCTAACTCGCACCAATTCCTGTTTTCCTATCACCTGTGCTCACTGACTTATATTGGCTCCCGTCAAGCAAGTCTCAAAATTCTCATGCTGGTTTTCAAATCCTTCCATGGTCTCACCCCTTTCCATTTGTGTAACCACCTCCTGCCACAAAATCCACCAAGTTATCTGCACTCCTCGAATTCTGACCTCAAGTACTTCCAATTTTAATTGCTCCACCATTGGTAGCTGTGCTACTATTTCCTGTACTGGAGGTTTGTAATCTTAAGAGTAATTTGTTCAAATTTAATCAAAAATACAAGAGCTGCAATGCTGATATTTAAGTGTCAACAAAATGAAAGACAAGACAGACATTTCAACATTTAAGATTTTTTACAAAGTTAATTGAATGATATTTCTCCACAAGGAAAACATTAATAAAGGTTCAAAATTCAAAACTCATTTAATTACCATTAAAATGGATTTGATTGATCAAAGTTCTTAATGAACCATAGGATGCAGTCTCCAGGCATAGGGCCCAAGCTCTGGAATTCCCTCCCAACAACTCTCCATCTTGCATTCTGACTTTAAGACGGTCCTTAAAACCTAGTTCTTTGACCAAGCTCTTGGTCATTTGATGTAATATCTCCACATGTGGCTCAATATCATATTTTGTTTTATAATGCTCCTGCGAAACACCTTGAGACAGTTTTACATTAAAAGTGCTATGAAAATACAATTTGTTGTTCAATTCCCCATTGAATGCCCCCCCACTGCTCTGGCACTGAGTATTATTTTTCAAATCACATTTAGGCTTGGCAAAATTGGCCTTTTAGCAATTTGTTAAAAAAAAACTCTTGGCCCATCTTTATTCTTTTCCATAGCAATGCTAAATCCAACTGAATATTCTCCTTCCACACATCTGGCTTAATTCCCAAGACTCAGTCCAGACCTGCCCCTTCTCCTGTTGCAACCTTTATTGTCATGGTGTATTCTTGCTTCCTCAGTGCAGGAGCAAGGCAGGATCTACAATAGTTATTGATGAATCACACAACTAATCTGTCCACAGCAGCAGAAAATCATCAACCTACAATCGCAAAGTAAATTTCTAAATCAAGGAGGAAACCTAAACCCAAAATAACCACAGTATTTATACTCTGGTCCAGTTCAGTTTTGGGTCAATGATAACCCTAGGATGTTGATAACTGGGGATTCAACAATGACAATGCCATGTGGTCGAGTACAATTCTATTACTACTGATGGCCCACAGTGCCTCATGGTTGCCCAGTCTGGAATTGCCAGATCAGTTTGAAATCTATCTATAATGGTGCCACACAACACAATGTAGGGTTTTCTCAATATAAAGATATGACTTTGTCTCCACAAGGACGATGCAGTGTGATGCGCGATTGATTCACACGGGAGGCTAGGACGTACCCGGGAATAAAGGCTTTTATTCACAACAAGAATAGAGCATACTGCTTAACAATACTATCCCAGACTAAGGGCTACTAGGAAGTAGCAGTGACCTTTATACTCCTGTAAGAAGACGGAGCCAAACGGAGTGTACCATAGAACAATGCTAACAGGTGGAACACCCCAACCCCAACAGTAACAAGAGTAACATATGTACAAGTACCCATAGTGGTAACCATCTATGGTTCACCATATTCACCCCTCCTTTAAAAACAAAGGCCGGTGGGGTAAGGAGACAATACGAACTGTCCATATGTTCACAAGTTCAGCAATATCGGAGGGCCGCACCATCTCTGCGACCTCCGCAGCACTGGCTCCAGTGCCGGTTCTGGTGACCGTGGTGACGACCCTCTCTCCGAGGTGGTGCCCAGTGACTCCTCCAGTTCCTCACACGCCTGTGGACCTCGAGGTGGCGACAATCTCCTGGACTCAGGCAAGCTGTACACGGGAGTAAGAGGATTAAGTCGAGGTCCCGATGCTGCCCACGCTGTGTCAGGAGGGGAGAGAATGGGCACAGGAATCCTAACCAGGGGTGCGGGAGTGACGGGGGTTTCCTGGTCCCCTGCAGGCGCCAGATCTCTGATAGAGACCGTGTCCTCTCGCCCGTCAGGATATGCCACATAGGCATATTGGGGGTTGGCGTGGAGGTGGTGGACCTGTTCAACCAAAGGGTCGGACTTGCGGGCCCTAACATGCCGCCGCAGGAGGACAGGTCCTGAGTTCGTCAACCAAGACGGCAGTGAGGTCCCAGAGGAAGACTTCCTAGGGAAGGTAAACATCCGCTCATGTGGGGTAGCGTTAGTTGCCGTACACAGGAGGGACCGGATTGAATGGAGCGCATCAGAAAGTACCTCTTGCCAATGGGAGACTGGAAGACCCCTAGACCTTAACGCCAGTAAAACAGCCTTCCAGACTGTAGCGTTTTCTCTCTCGACCTGTCCGTTACCCCTGGGGTTATAACTTGTAGTCCTACTTGAGGCAATTCCTTTAGAGAGCAAGTATTGCCGCAAGTTGTCGCTCATAAACGACGAACACCTATCACTGTGGATATAACTGGGGTAGCCGAACAAGGTAAAAAGACTCCGCAGGACTTTGATGACTGTGGCAGAGGACATGTCAGAACAGGGGATGGCAAAGGGGAATCGGGAGTACTCGTCAACCATGTTGAGGAAATACACATTCCGATCTGTCGAAGGAAGGGGGTCCTTGAAGTCGACACTCAGTCGTTCAAAAGGGCGAGTGGCCTTAATGAGGTGTGCCCTGTCAGGCCAGTAGAAGTGCGGCTTGCACTCTGCACATACCTGGCAGCTTCGAGTTATCGACCTGACATCCTCTGTGGAGTAGGGCAGATTCCGAGCCTTTACAAAATGGAAGAGCCGAGTGATCCCCGGATGGCAGAGATCATTGTGGAGGGCCTGTAACCAGTCCTCCTGCACACTGGCACATGTTCCTCGCGACAGGGCATCTGAGGGCTCATTGAGCTCCCCCGGACGGTACATGATATCATAGTTGTAGGTGGAGAGTTCGATTCTCCACCTCAAGATTTTATCATTCTTAATTTTTCCCCTTAACGTGTTGTTGAACATGAAGGCCACGGACCGCTGGTCTGTGAACAGGGTAAACCGTTTGCCAGCCAAATAATGGCGCCAATGCCGTACGGCCTCCACAATGGCCTGAGCCTCTTTCTCCACAGAGGAGTGCCGAATTTCAGGGCCTTGGAGGGTGCGAGAGAAAAAGGCGACGGGCCTGCCCGCCTGGTTAAGTGTGGAGGCCAGGGCGAAATCAGATGCATCACTCTCCACCTGAAAGGGGATGGACTCATCGACAGCGTGCATCGTGGCTTTCGCGATGTCGGCTTTTATCCCTTCAAAGGCTAGGCGAGCCTCTGCTGTCAGGGGAAAAGAGGTAGATTCTATGAGCGGACGGGCTTTGTCCGCGTAATTGGGAACCCACTGTGCATAGTACGAGAAGAAGCCTAAGCATCTTCTCAGTGCTTTGATGCTAGTGGGTAGGGGAAGTTCAAGGAGGGGATGCATACGGTCTGGATCGGGGCCGATGACCCCGTTTTCCACCACGTATCCGAGGATTGCTAGGCGGTGCTTGCTGAATACGCACTTCTCCTTGTTATAAGTCAGGTTCAGGAGAGCCGCAGTGCGTAAGAACTTCTGGAGGTTGGCGTCGTGGTCCTGCTGGTCATGGCCGCAGATAGTGACGTTGTCCAGGTACGGGAAGGTAGCCCGTAGCCCGTTTTGGTCCACCATTCGGTCCATCTCACGCTGGAAGACCGAGACCCCATTAGTGACGCCGAAAGGGACTCTTAAGAAGTGGTAGAGACGGCCATCCGCCTCAAAGGCCGTGTATTTGCGGTCCTCTGGGCGAATGGGGAGCTGGTGGTAGGCTGACTTCAAGTTGATGGTGGAGAACACCCGGTACTGCGCAATCTGGTTGACCATGTCAGATATGCGTGGGAGAGGGTACGCGTCCAGCTGCGTGTACCTATTAATGGTCTGACTATAGTCTATGACCATCCGGGGCTTGTCTCCAGTCTTGACCACCACGACTTGTGCTCTCCATGGGCTAGTGCTAGGTTGAATGACCCCTTCCCCGAGGAGCCTCTGAACCTCAAATCTAATAAAGATCCGATCCTCAGCGCTGTAACGCCTGCTCTTAGTCGCGATGGGCTTGCAGCCTGGCACGAGATTTTCGAATAGGGAAGGCGGGGTAATTTTGAGTGTCGAGAGACTGCATGTGGAGCGCGCTGGACAATTTGGAGGCTGCTGTTCTCCCACTGAAAGTGGAGGGAGTGGCCCATCGTACTGCAGGGTCACACTCTTCAGGTGGACCACAAAGTCTAGCCCCAGGAGTACCGGAGCCCAGAGGTGCGGTAACACGAGGAGCCTGAAGTTCTTGTAAACTGTGCCCTGCACCGTTAAGGTTACCACACAACTCCCAAGAACGATAACAGATCGGGACCTCGGTGCCATTGAGATTGTCTGCCTGACAGTCTGCACACGGAGAGCGTACTGTTTCACTGTATCCTGATGGATGAAGCTCTCCGTGCTCCCGCTGTCAAACAGGCAATGCGTCAGGCGCCCGTTTACCTCTATGCCCATCATGGACTTGTGAAGTCTGTGAGGCTTGGCCTGGTCCAGGATGATTGACGCCACTGTTGGATCCCGAGTGTAACTGCAGGCAGCTGAGATAGCCGACGACGATGACCCCTGCTGGTCTTCAGCGGCCGGTGTCGACCAAAATGGCTGCGCCCACGAATCGCACGTGGTCGATGATGTTGAAAATGGCGGCACCTGCAGGTCGCACGTGGCTTGCATCGTCGTCATAGGAAATGGCGGCGCCCGTGAATCGCACGTGGCTGAAGACATCGACGAGGCCAGAGATGAGGAGATTGATCCTGGGGAGTCACACGCAGCACTGCTGGGCTTGGAAGGGGTCTTTGCTCGGCACACTTTTGCATAGTGCCCTTTCTTCCCACAGGCGGAGCAAAACACCGTCCTGGCCGGACATCTCTGACGAGGGTGCTTCGCCAATCCGCAGAAATAGCACCGTGGGCCTCCAGGAGCTGCCGCAGCCGTCAGGTCTGAAGTTGAGAGCATTATCACGCAGTTCCGAAGAGCCGCCAAGTACAGTTGAGGCGGTGGCTGTACTTGCCACGATGTTCCCACGTGGTCGGTGGGGTAGGTTTCAAGACTTCTGGAGGCCGTTTCCATTGCATCGGCCAATTCTACCGTCTTAGCCAAGTCCAAGTTACCCTGCTCTGACAGCCGCAGGCGAATATAGGATGAGCCGATTCCCGCCACGAACGCATCTCGGATAAGATCGTTGGTGCATTGAGTAGCCAACACCTCCTTGCAATTGCAGGCTCTGGCTAGCTGTTGAAGTTCGCGCAGGTACTGTCCCGTAGTTTTGCCGGGCTGCCGCCGTCGAGTGGCTAATAGGTGACGAGCATGAATTTCGTTCGGCTGTTTATGGTACTGCTTCTTGAGTAATTCGGTGGCCTCTTTGTAATTTTGGGAATCACGGATTGTTGCATACACAGTGTCGCTCACCCTTGCGTGGAGGACCCGCAATCTGTCGGCGTCGGACTGGACTGCTGTTGAGGCGTCGATGTAATCCTCGAAACACTTCAACCAATGGTCGAAAGTATTCGACGCTCCAGCGGCACGCAGATCCATGGTTAGCCGATCGGGTTTCAGCATCTGCTCCATTTTCTTCGAACAAAATTTTCGGTATTTTGTTGTGAATAAAATTGATGCGCGATTGATTCACACGGGAGGCTAGGACGTACCCGGGAATAAAGGCTTTTATTCACAACAAGAATAGAGCATACTGCTTAACAATACTATCCCAGACTAAGGGCTACTAGGAAGTAGCAGTGACCTTTATACTTCTGTAAGAAGGCGGAGCCAAACGGAGTGTACCACAGAACAATGCTAACAGGTGGAACTCCCCAACCCTAACCCCAACAGTAACAAGAGTAACATATGTACAAGTACCCATAGTGGTAACCATCTATGGTTCACCACACAGTGGTCACTCCTACGAATACTATCATGGACAGGTGCAATTGTGGCAGGCAGGTTGGCGAAAACAAGGCCAACTATGTTTTTTCCTCTTGTTGGTTTCCTTGCCATCTGGCACAGACCCAATCTAGCATCCAAGGCCTTTAGGGCTCGACCAGTTCAGTCAGTAATGGTGCTACCAAGTCACTCAGATGGGACAGCATCTCCACATAATGGCTACTAAGTCACACAATGATGGACTTCGAAATCTCCCACCCAGAGGACATTGTGCCCTTGCCACCCTCTGTGCTTGTTCCAATTGGTGTTTAACAGGGAAGGTGACAGCTTAGGTGGTAAGAGGAACAAAGTACAACAGAAATCAAATACATCAGCTGCTAAAAATTTTGCAACAGGTTAGCAAGGCACTGTTATATTTCTGGAGGGACAGAATTGAAAAGGAGGGAAGTTATGTTAAATTGGTATTGATCCATGTTTAGACCACAATATCAGTTAACATAAAAAACAGGAGATGATCATATGGCCTCATCGGCCTCCACCATTCAATATGATCATGGCTGATCTTGGGCTTCAACTCCACATGCTCTCCATATCCCTCAATTACCAGAGGCACCAAATATCTAAATATATTTAAGGCTGAGATTGACAATGATGGCCTTTACACAACCCCGAAAGAGAGAGAGTGAGTTTTGGTGAGCAGGGGGACAGCAGCAGTGAGTGGTGGGGCAGTTGCCACAGTAACTGGAGGAGAGGGGGAAACACCACCACCTGCATGTTCCCCTCCAAGTCACACCATCCCAACTTGAAACGAGATTACTATTGCCAGAACTATTGCTAGAACTATTGCCAGCACTATTGCTGGAGCTAGATCACATGAGCAGCCTGGGAATGGAGGGATACAAACGATTGGTCTAGTTGGACCAAGGAGCGGCACAGGCTTGGAGGGCCGGTTTCCTGTGCTGTACTGTTCTTTGTTCTTGCTAGGTCAAAATCCTGGAACTGCCTTTCCTAAAAGCATTATAAGCATACCTACACAACGTGGACTGCAGTGGTTCACCATCATCACTTTCTCGAAAGCAATTCAGGATGGTAAATAAATGCTGGCCTAATCAGTAAAGCCCAAATCCATAAATGAATAAATAGAAGAAAGTTGATGAGCTTGAGACATGTAGGTGTTAACATATTTCTTTTAGGAAAATAAATTGAAGTTATTGCATTTACAAATATAGGACCAGGACACACAACTCCCTCCAAACATCAACATTTACAAGTTTCACACCTTTGAAATATATTCTGCTTTTCTATTCTCAGGGTGAGGCATCTAAATGGCTACAAAATTGACTTCTTGACAGAAGCCAGAGGCTGGTTGTAGAGGGTCGTTTTTCAAACTAGAGGCCTGTGACCAGCAGTGTGCCTCAGGGATCAGTGCTGGGTCCACTGTTATTTATCATTTGTATTAATGATTTGGATGAGAATATAGGAGACATGGTTAGTAAGTTTGCAGATGACACCAAGATTGGTGGCATAATGGACAGTGAAGAAAGTTATCTCTGATTGCAACGGGATCTTGATCAATTGGGCCAGTGACGAATGGCAGATGGAGTTTAATTTAGACAAATGCGAGGTGATGCATTTTGGTAGATTGAACCAGGGCAGGACTTACTCAGTTAATGGTAGGGCATTGGGGAGAGTTACAGAACAAAGAGACTTAAGGGTACAGGTTCATAGCTCCTTGAAAGTGGAGTCACAGGTGGACAGAGTGGTGAAGAAAGCATTCAGCATGCTTGGTTTCATTGGTCAGAACATTGAATACAGGAGTTGGGACATCTTGTTGAAGTTGTACAAGACATTGGTAAGGCCACACTTGGAATACTGTGTGCAGTTCTGGTCACCCTATTATAGAAAGGATATTATTAAACTAGAAAAAGAGTGCAGAAAAGATTTACTCGGATGCTAGGTTTGAATTAGAAGAGGCTGGATAGACTGAGACTTTTTTCTCCGGAGCATAGGAGGCTGAGGGGTGACCTTAGAGGTCTATAAAATAATGAGGGGCATCGATCAGCTAGATAGGCAATATCTTTTCCCAAAGGTAGGGGAGTCTAAAACTAGAGGGCATAGGTTTAAGGTGAGAGGGGAGATACACAAAAGGGTCCAGAGGAGCAATTTCTTCACACAGAGGGTGGCGAGTGTCTGGAACAAGCTGCCAGGGGTAGTAGTAGAGGCGGGTACAATTTTGTCTTTTAAAAAGCATTTAGATAGTTACATGGGTACGATGGGTATAGAGGGATATGGGCCAAGTGCAGGCAATTGGGATTAGCTCTGACTTTGACCAAAGGGAAAAACCTCATCTCAATTATACTCCACCTTTCACCTTCTTACCCATTCACTTAACCTATCCATATCTCTTTGCAGCCTCCGAGTCCTCTTCACAGCTTGCATATTCACCCAGCTTTGAATTGGCAGAAAATAGATACATTAACCTGTCGCCTCGTCCAAGTCATTATTAGTTGGGGTCCAACACATCGTGCAGTTCTGGTTCCCATATTATATAAGGCATATATAGGCACTGGAAGGGGTGAAAAGAGATTTACAATGAAGATAGCAGAAATGTGTAGGTATACATATCTGCATCGGGAAATGATCTCTTTTGAAAAAGGTTGGCAGATGACTTTGAGGTCTTTAAGATTAAAGAAGATTTTAATAAGACCATGGAAAGAGCATAGCTAGAGGCTAATAGGATAGTTACTAAGGAACATAGGAAACTCAGGAGACATATCTTCACCCAAAGAATGGCAAGAATGTGGAAATTGCTACTACAGGGAGTGGTTGAAGCAAATAATATAGACACAAAGTGAAATTAGACAAACATATGAGAAAGGAATAGACAGTTACAATGGTAGATTTAGAAGAAAGATGGGAGGAAGCTTGATTGGAGTACAAACAACTGAATGGACTAGAGCCGAATGACTTGTTTGTGCCTAAAGACATTAAGTAGTTGTCCAAATGCAAGTCTTCTAATGGTGAAAAAACCATGCTTAACTGCACCACCCAGTATCTTTGTTCCCTCCCTGCAAATTTCAAACCTAAACTTAAAACTGACCATACAGATTTGTTTATACACAATCTAAATTTAATTTATATGATGGCAATAGTCCTACCATATGTGTTCACTTTGCGATCACTTGTCCTGCTTTTTCTGTTATACAATGGATTCAAAATGATTCAAGTTTCTGTATATAATTGGATGGAATGATCTTACTTTGAATAATTCTATTCATTTTTTAGACTGCTAGTTTCTAATACTTATTAAAACAATTCAATGTGCACAGATCTGCTGATGTGTCAACATAATGTTAAGTCAAGCTTAGTGTTACGTATTGTGTTCCACACCCAGCAAGGCGGAAATAACTCTCCGGGCAAGGTGTGGAAGTTGCATATTTTATTTGCATACAGAAAGGATTACAGGTTTAGTTTTAACTGTAGTTCATGTGACTTTCTACCAGCCAAAGTAATTAAGTATATCCTAGATGTTTCAATGCCTCTCCTTCACAGTAAACAAAATAAATTGCATTTTCACACAGCTACGTTATGTATTACAGAACTCAATTATAATTTTAAAATCACAACTAGCAATGTTGGAAAACTACTGATGCAAGAAGAGACAACTCTCAAAGAGTGCACTGCAAATTAATAGTTTTGGCATGGTAAATAGTACAAAGCTATATGCGTTACGACCTCTTGGTCGAACTAACATTCAATGTCCAGACAATGATTAATTTAACAAGCATTTGGTCCCCTGACACCCTGCATTATTGTCAAACTTGCACAAAGATATCTTTACACTGGACATGTCCTCCAATAAACCTTTACTAATATTATTTCAAACAAAGAACTGGGATCTTCCTAGTCATAAACGTATAACTGAACTTAGGCAATTTCTGGTCTCATCTGTGCTAAGTAGTTTGCAGGCACAAGTCCATGACCATTTGTAGTGCGATATGGCGACATTTGAATCACAAATACTAACAGGAAAATAAAATTGAAGGCAAGAACACTTGCTAAAAATGCCAGAAGGAAACCATTCTTCAAAAGTTTTAAATAGTGGCAATTATACTAAGTCATTAAAATCGAATTGAAGTCTGAGACTGGCCTAAATCTGCAAAATCAAAACAATGATGAGAATGAAATTACGAAATACACTTTCCATGATGAATGGTTTCCCTCACAAATTAGAAAATAAGTTACACCATTGTTTAAAAAGGGTCAGACCATTACAGGCCAGTCTGTTTAACCTAGCTGGACAAAATGCTGGAAATCCCGAAGGACAATTTTAATCATTTAGAAGGGCAAAAATTAAAATGGGTCAGTCAGCATGGATTTAAAGCAAGGTAGTTGCTGACTAAATTGGCTGAACTTGTTTGAGTAGTTAGCAAGGGTGTGTTCAAAAGGACAGCATATTTGATCTGTTAACATGGCTTTTAACAACACCCATGTGACATTCTGGTCTGGATTAAAAGAAAAGTGGCAAGTTGGATCCAAAATTGGCTCAGTGGCAGAAAGGTAGTGGTCAATCGTGTTTTTGTGACTGGGAGGCTGTTTCCCTTTCTTTGCATGGTTTATATCAATGATTTAGAATTAAAATGTTAAGAGAGCGTGGTTTAAGAAATTTGAAAAAGAGACAACAATTGGTTGTATGACTGGTAATGAGAAAGCTGCAGGTTGCAGGAAAATATTCAATTTGTCAGGTTGCCAAATACAATGCCAACTGGAATACAATCTGGAGAAGTGGGACGTAGTGCATTTGGGGATGGCAAGCAAGAAAATACACAACAAATGTTAAGTTACTAGACAGTGTAGAAGAGCAGAGCTTAAGTACATACTTGATGGATCCTTGAAGGTAGCAGAACAGATTGTTAAAGGTGGTTAAAAAGGCAAAGCCATATGGGGTGGATTACTTTCATTAGATGAGGCAAAGAATGAGAGAGCAGGGAAGTCATGCTAGAAATGTTTAAAACACCAGTTAGGCCACATTGCAAGAAGAATCTCACCCTAGAGATGGCTCAAAGATTTACAAGGATGTTGCTGGTAATGGAGAATTTTTAATATGAGAAAGGATTAGGTTGGCTGGGGTTTCTTTGGAACAAAGGAGACTGGGGAGATATCTAATCATGGTGCATATAATTAAAGTTGTCTGGATATGGTGGATAAGAAAGACTTGTTTCTGTTCGCAGAGAGGGGTCAGTAATAGATTTAATAAGTGGTAATAGGATTTGAGAATTGAGATCTGATGAAGGGTCATCCAGACTCAAAACGTTAGCTCTATTCTCTCTCCGTAGAGCTGTCAGACCTGCTGAGACTTTTCAGCGTTTTCTGCTTTTGTTTCAGTTCTCCTTTTTTTGTGTATTGCATCATTAACATATTACTAGATCTTCCACGACATAGTTCAGTGAAGCTTGGATGAGTTGTCTTATGTCATTTGTGCATGAAAGCATCAGAGTTACTGACTTATGATGATTAAGTAGTCAAATTGCATTGCATGCATTCCTATATTTCTTGGGTGGAATACCCACACTTGGTTCTTCCACAATGGGGTGACAGTTCAAAACAGGTTGGGGAAATGCCCAAGCTGCCTATGGAGGGAGGGTGTCCCACACTCCCGGGGGGGAGACGTGGGCGGAGAGAAATTCAAGTGTTACAAGGCAAGTCAGTGTACAGTAAAAATGAGGTAAGTCCATAAGAATCCGGCACCACCCATAATCTGTAACTGATTTCATTTTGTTTCCCTTTGTTGCCAAGTTGTGATTGATTGAATCTGAAATTCCAGAGTGGCAAAAACACAATGCATAAATCTGACGCAGGAAGCATGTTCTATGGTAGTTTTTAATATTACATTGTTTCTCGATGTCCCAGTTGGTAGATACATTTTTAAAGGGGACAGTACACCAAAAATCAGGACCAATAATCATGGCAATTGAGTCGAGCAACATTTTTGATCAAACAAATATGCATTTCCCTCTCATAGCTATGCCAAAAAAGAGAATACTTATAGCATCTTTTCATGGGGACAACCTCCACCACCCCAGCAGTACATTTTGGTAGCAACGTACTTTGAAAAAGTGTAGTCTCTATATTAATGTAATATTTTTTTTAATTCATGGGATGTTTGCAGGCAAGATGAGCATTTGGTGATCATCCATGGTTGCCTTAAGTTGGTGGTGAACTGCCTTCTTACACCTCTAGTCCATCTGGTTCAACCTTTCTGCAGCAGTTTGGGGGAACTTTAGGGAAGTCAAGAGTCAACCACATTACTGTGGGTCTCAAATCACATGCAAGCCAGATCAGGCAAGGATGACAGATTTCCTTTCATACTGGTGAAACGGATGAGTTTTTAATAACAATGATAGCTTTAGTCACCATTACTGAAACTAGCTTTCAATTCCAGAAAGTTCCACTAACTGCCATGATTGAATATGAACCTTTATCCCAGGACATTAGGCTCTCGGCTTTACTAGTGACACCACCACTATGCCACCAATTACCCTCGTATATTCCTTGAAGTTTTAAGGCAAGCCGGATTATGGAGTGTGGTGGGGGGTTTTGGCAGCATCATGAGATTATGGGGAGAAAAAGACACAGGTTAGAGTCTAGCAATTCAGTGGGGGAGCAGTGATGGGAGATGGATAAAGAGGGGAGCTCCCACCACTTGGCTGCTGAAGGAAATTCCATGTCATCAGCCTCTCTCTAAAACCATACTTTCTGATTAGTGCTAATATTTGTTTACCTATCCAAAATATTATATTTAACATTTGCATACATTTCCTGTTTTCATGTGCTTTTGCAGACATTGGCTCAACTTTACTACAAATTCCTTTGTCCACTGATGTGCATTATTTATGTAAACTCACCATTGGTGATTATGTAATCTACCCATGAGGCTCCCACAATTCTTTCCATTGTCATTTTTCCTCATTCTGATGAATTGACTAGGAGTTCAAAATATTAAATTTCACATGATTACATTTATGCATGGAATCATCTTTTAGTACCTTCAAAGATTTTAAGCAGGGCCTGACCTTTTTCCTAAAGACTAGGTTTGAATTTGATGCCTTCAGCTAGAGCATGAACAACGGTGAAAGCAGATTGCACATTCTGGGCATGTGCCATTGGGCAACAAAAATTTCAGAAATGATATTCAACTTCATTGGTGTTTATCACTTAAAGATCAGCAACTTTGAAAACAAAATCCCTTGTTTCAATGAGTTAATAATACAGCCTACTTTTCACAACAACCAACCCTCATGCCAAAATTTTCATGTCCAACAGAGAAAAAAAGTCTGAGGCTTATTTACAAATGGAATCTATTTTAATTGAAATCTTTCAATAGCAGTCAAATACGGTGTAACTTAAATATTTTTAATGGCAACTATGGCCTTGATAAAAGCTTACAATGACAACCCATCTACTGGAGTCAATGATAAAGGTTTCGTTACCCACTCCAACACCATTACTTCTAGAAACCACCCTTGGTACTCTCTCATCTGCACATGATTCCTTGATATTATTCAAAAACAACCTTCAAGTGGAAAATGAAGACACCTTTCAACTGCTACTTTGCCTCTAGTTTTTCCATATTATTTGTTCGATGCCTAACATTGGATGAGCAGCAGAAATTTCCTGCAATTATTTGGAAAACCAAAGCAATTAACTTTAGTCTCTGCCAAAAACTCCACCTCCTGGTCACTTTGAGGCTGATCAAAATTGCTGACAACCTCAGCATCCTATGTGGTCCAGAATTGAGCTTATGCCCTTTTATTCTCTTCGTCACCAACATCACTCATCTGCTTTTGAATTCCTTAACCAAACTATTTGTTACCATCTTTACATAACTATTCAATTTCTCTGAGCTGACTTCCCACTTTGCACCCTCTGTACACGAGTGTTCATCCATAGCTTTACTGTTTGTATTGTAACCCACAAGTCCTGTTCACCCATCATCCCATCTGCTTGCTGACCTATATGGCAGATGCAGTACAATGCGGCTAAGTGTGAAGTTATTCAAGGAAGAGTATAATTTAAATACAGATATGTTAGGAATTGTGGTGTCCTTGAATACCAGTCAATGAAAATGAAGAGGCAGGTGCAGCAAGCAATTAGGAAGACAAATGGTATGTTGGCCTCCATAGCAAGAGGACTTGAGTTCATAAGTAGAGATAGATGCCTTATTGCAGTTAAACAGGGCCTTTGTGAGACCACACCTGGAATACTGCATGCAGTTTTGGTCTCCCTACCTAAGGAAGGATATATCTGCCATTGAGGAGGTGCGGCAGAGGTTCATTAGGATGATACTGGGGTTGGCAGTACTATCCTACGAGAAGAGATTGTTTCAACTGGGCCAGTATTCACTAGAGTTTAGAAGGATGAGAGAAGGTCTGATTGAAACATTCAAAATTCTAGCAGGACTGGACAGACTAGATGCAGAGAGAATGTTTTCCCTGGTTGGGGAATCTAGAATTAGATTAGAATTAGAGAAATTAAGATCCAAAAATGAAAAAGATCTGACTTGGATCCAAAAGAATGGACAGAATTTATCCATGAATGGAGCAACTCATTTATTCTGTTTCGTAATTGGCTTCAGTTTTTCATTCTATGTAAAGTCAAATGGGGCAAAAATTTAAATCTTTCTTTTGCTCTATGGAAGACTGGAATTTATATGGCACTTTTTATGACCACTGACTGTCTGAAAGTGCTTTAATCCATTGGAGCACTTTTGCAGTGTAGTCATTATTGTGATGCAGGTAAGTGAATATGCCACAATTTTTTTAAAAGCCTTCTGAAAGTAGGCCATGATCATGATATGGAGTTGCTGCTAACTAAAGGTTGATTTGGAAAAAGCTTGTGATTGGGTGGGTCATAATATGAAGATGGTGAATAATCTCCATTTCCAACTATCATATTTGTATCTCAAGTTTGCAGAGTTATCCCTGGTGCATGATGCAATAGTAACTCAAAGGGATGAAAAAACTATGCTTTCTTCTGAAAGCATAATCTTCTGTAACAGTGCAATTCGCTACAATTGAAGCAATGATTTACATAGAATCCTACAGTGCAGAAGGAGGTCATTCGACCAACCACAATCCCAACCAGGCCCCATAACCTCAGCCCGATCCCCATAACCTCAAAACACCCATCTCTAATATCAAAACACAAAATGCTGGAAATGTTCAGGCCAACATCTGTGGGAAGAGTTTATTTCAGATTGACAATTCATCAGAATTGAGGAAAGATGGAAATATAATAGGTTATCAGTGAGTGGGGGTGCAGTGGGGAAAGAATTAAAAAGGATGGAGAGCAGGAGAGATTGAATGACATAGGTTTCATGGTGCAAAACACCAAAAGTAGTAGTAATGGGTATGTAAAGATGTGTGTAGATGAAGTGTGAATGGTTGGTTGGATTGCTGCTGTTTGAATATAAATTAAAGGAAGAAAGAAACAAACAAACAGATTATGGTCTAAGATTTTTGAACCTAATGTTGAGTCCAGAAGGCTGTAGAATACCCAGTTGAAAGATGAAGTGCAGTTTTTCAAACATCCATTGAGTTTTGTTGGTAGCTGTAAAACAATTAAAGGATGACATGCTTGGGGTCATGAGTTTCTCACATGGATCTTCATTGATCAAACAACCTGATTCTTAATCAATAGATAGATCATTGGGTACACAAGGCATGATGTCCTGTGAGGTTGTAGAATCCGCATATAAAAGTTGCTTCCTTGTTCCTTCTCTGCCATTGTTTTGCCTCAAGATATTGTACTCAAAGCATGATGCAGCTTAATGGACAAGTTGTTGCCACTTTGAAGCTCCATCAGTCATTGATGTCAGTGCTGCCAAGTTTCAAGGAATACTTCAGAGTATTTTTAAAGAGCTCTCTTTTGCTGCCTTGGAAAATTGACCATTTGAGAGCTGAGAAAATAACCTGGCTGGGGCAATGGTTTTCGGCTGTCCAGACACTTGTCATGATGTGGTCCAGTCCATTGAAGTTGATTTTGCAAGAGCTTTGCCCGAGTCCTTGTGGATCTGGTTTCAAGAAGGATATAGTGTTTGTTCCCATGGAATCTGGAGGATGTGGCAGAGATGATGCTGATGAGAAATTCTCAAGTGCTGTTATCAAAGATCAGCAGTCCTCTGTCAGTATTAAATGCCGCCGAGATAGAAAACTCTTTAACCTCCATTGCTTTCATGCCAAAACTAAACTGGCCACCTTAGACAAACATGATCTACTGCTTGTGAATAACTCCAATGTCGTTGTCCACTCTGCATCTTAAATACAACTTTTCAATTCTGTTTTCAAGGAACTTCTCTGTCTTTGAATATTGCCAAAATAAAATTCATCAGCCCACACCTAGTCAAATATTTAACTTTCCATATATGTTCAAAAGAATTTAGAATACGTTGAGTACTTCATGTATCTTGGCAGCGACCTCCTCAGGCCACCATTGACTAGTAGGTCCAACACCAGGTCAGCTGAGCCAGCTCAGCCTTCTATTGGCAGTGAGTGTTTGACAACAAAAATATCTGGAAGTCAACAGATTTTTTTTTGACCTAGCGTAGAGAGCAGTTGTCACCATGCTCCTGCACTGCAGTAATGTTATCACTGGCACATAAGAATATTATTCCATCAATAATGAACACTGTAGCAGGCTTAGGGCAAAAATGTCAGTGGGAGCATGATGGAGAGTTGAAGTGACAAAGGATGGGAAGCTTGAGGTCAAACTGCCTCTTCTTCTTTTGGCAGTTAACTTCATCTTGTTACTGATCTGTCAGCAACTTGGAACATATATTTAATTTCTTTACTTAATCTACCTTCGTGATTTTGAAAACCTCTTAAATATCTCTGCAATCTGCTCAGTTCTAAGGAGAACAACCTAACCTTGTCTGGATTCCCCATGTAATTGAAGCCCTGCATTCCTGATAACTATTTTAATAAATACCCTCTGCATCCTCTCGAAGGCTTTGCTATCCTTCCCAAAGTCTGTCGGCAAGATGTTGGAAAAAATTATAAGGGATAGGATTTATAGTTATTTGGAGAGTAATGAATTGATAGGTGATAGTCAGCATGGTTTTGTGGCAGGTAGGTCGTGCCTTACTAACCTTATTGAGTTTTTTGAGAAAGTGACCAAGGAGGTGGATGGGGGCAAGGCAGTGGACGTGGTATATATGGATTTTAGTAAGGCGTTTGACAAGGTTCACCATGGTAGGCTTCTGCAGAAAATGCAGATGTATGGGATTGGGGGTGATCTAGGAAATTGGATCAGGAATTGGCTAGCGGATAGGAAACAGAGGGTGGTGGTTGATAGTAAATATTCATCATGGAGTGCGGTTACAAGTGGTGTACCTCAGGGATCTGTTTTGGGGCCACTGCTGTTTGTAATATTTATTAATGATCTGGATGAGGGTATAGTTGGGTGGATTAGCAAATTTGCTGATGACACCAAAGTCGGTGGTGTGGTAGACAGTGAGGAAGGGTGTCGTAGTTTGCAGGAAGACTTAGACAGGTTGCAAAGTTGGGCCGAGAGGTGGCGGATGGAGTTTAATGCGGAGAAGTGTGAGGTAATTCACTTTGGTAGGAATAACAGATGTGTTGAGTATAGGGCTAACGGGAGGACTTTGAATAGTGTGGAGGAGCAGAGGGATCTAGGTGTATGTGTGCATAGATCCCTGAAAGTTGGGAATCAAGTAGATAAGGTTGTTAAGAAGGCATATGGTGTCTTGGCGTTTATTGGTAGGGGGATTGAATTTAGGAGTCGTAGCGTTATGTTGCAACTGTACACAACTCTGGTGCGGCCGCACTTGGAGTACTGTGTGCAGTTCTGGTCCCCACATTACAGGAAGGATGTGGAGGCTTTGGAGAGGGTGCAGAGGAGGTTTACCAGGATGTTGCCTGGTATGGAGGGGAGATCCTATGAGGAGAGGCTGAGGGATTTGGGATTGTTTTCGCTGGAAAGGCGGCGGCTAAGAGGGGATCTTATTGAAACATATAAGATGATTAGAGGTTTAGATAGGGTGGATAGTGATAGCCTTTTTCCTCTGATGGAGAAATCCAGCACGAGGGGGCATGGCTTTAAATTGAGGGGGGGTAGTTATAGAACCGATGTCAGGGGTAGGTTCTTTACCCAGAGGGTGGTGAGGGATTGGAATGCCCTGCCAGCATCAGTAGTAAATGCGCCTAGTTTGGGGGCGTTTAAGAGATCCGTAGATAGGTTCATGGACGAAAAGAAATTGGTTTAGGTTGGAGGGTCACAGTTTTTTTTTTTAACTGGTCGGTGCAACATCGTGGGCCGAAGGGCCTGTTCTGCGCTGTAATGTTCTATGTTCTATGTTCTAAGTCTGGTGCCCAGAGTTGGACACTTCTCCAGTTGGGATCGAATCAATGTTTTATAACATTTTAACATTTCCTTTCTTAATTTGTTTTGCCTCTTTTGTAAACCCAAGGATCCTGTATGACATTTTAAATATCCTGTTTCTTGGTTAAAGACTTTAAAGAGCATCTTAAAGAGAGAAAGAGGTGGACATTTAGGGATGAAATTCAATAACCTGGGGTATAAGCAGCTGAAGATATCCATGCAGTTGCGGAATTAAGAATATCAACAATGCACAAGAAATCTCAGATGGTTTAGGGCTGGGAAAAATTACATGTTGGGAAGGGCAAGGCTGTGGAGGGATTAGAAAGCAAAAGGTGAGCATTTTGGCATCCAGGAGCCAATATAATGTAGAAACTAGGAGCAGGAGTAGGTTATTTGGCCCTTCGAACCTGCTCTGCCATTTAATATGATCCTGACCGATCCTCTATCTCAATGCCATCTTCCGGCTTTCTCCGCACACTCCTTGATGCTATTAAAATCTAAATAATTATCTCTTTCTTGAATACATTCAGTGACTTGGCCTCCACAACCTTCTGTGATACAGAATTCCACATGTTTGCTATCCTTTGAGTGAAGAAACTTTTCCTCATTTCAGTCCCAAATGGTCTACCCTGTATCCTGAGACTGCGTCCCCTAATTATCAATTGTAGAATTGTGCATAAACCACATTAAACTTTATATTTCCTACATCAGTAAAATGCCCAATCATGTTATTCTTGAATTGAGTGTTTATAAAAACTTTGACAGGAACTTGCAATTAGTGGGAAGGAGCCACGTATTCAGTAGAAAGAGCCAGAGCTCAAGGAGCTTGTTGTAGCTTTTATTTTGTGCCATATATAAAAAAACATTTACCATTAGCGAAAATAGTACTGGACTCATAGAATCATAGAAACCCGACAGTACATAAAGAGGCCATTCGGCCCATTGAATCTGCACCGAACACAATCCCACCCAGGCCCTACCCCCATATCTCTACATATTTACCCACTAATCCCTCTAACCTACACATCTCAGGACCTAAGGGCAATTTTTAGCATGGCCAATCAACCTAACCTGCACATCTTTGGACTGTGGGAGGAAACCGGAGCACCTGGAGGAAACCCACGCAGACACGAGGAGAACGTGCAAACTCCACACAGACAGTGACCCAAGCCGGGAATCAAACCCAGGTACTACGAATGATGGAACTGCAAAGCAGACTAGGATTTTGTTAACAAAAATGAACACTTAAAACTGTCCTGAAGACAGGCATTTTGGGACCTAACTCGTACAAGAATTATGAATGCACATTTACATAGACAAACAGAGCTAACTCGCTGCTTTTGTCCCTACTTGAGACAACATGGGAATGATCTAAGGACATATTGCATTCATGTATTTCAAAAGTCAAATTGTTAGTTTGCATATTGTTTTGGCAAGACAAAGCACAACCAATAATTATGTTCGGGAGAATCCAATGACAAAGGGCAGAAATCTAACCAAATGCAATGGCAGGACTAGTCCAAGTCACCAAATAGCAGGTATGGATCAATCAATTAGTAAAAAATTGAATTAGGTTGGACATTTTATTTTTGTAAAGAACACCAAAAAGTATGATTTTGCTGTTTTTTTCTGCAATAGAAGGCAGTATGTTAGAGTTTTACAATCAAACCTAATGCCGACAGAAAATATTGATAAACAGAGCAAGATGTGTGGCCCAGCAAATAAAGCTTCACGTTTTACCAACATAATCATGGGAAGAGAGTGAAGGTCATTTAAGAAAAGCAGAATCTTCTACAGTGCTCATCTAATGCTGTTGTATTCTGCACAAAAACAGCAGTATGTTGCAATTTGCAGCTCTGGGTCGATCAAAGCACCAATTATATTGTATGAAGCCATTACACAGTCAGTGCTATCACTGAAAGGCACCGCTGCTAAGGAAAACAGAATTGTTCAAGGCTAGCCAATAGAGATTCAAAGTGGTAGGTAGAATTTTTTTTTTGGTGGAATTTTACTAGACTGAAAATTATGTACTATTATCAGTCACACAAAATGTATTCGTAACCTTCGCCTAAATACACATCTCATTTTTGGAATGTTTACAATAATTTTGTTGAATATTTGACAAATCTTATGTAACGATTTTGTACTTGCAACATGACTGCACATTTAGAAAGCCAACTTCAGGTTTAAATCCTGCAAAGTACACCTAGAGAAAAATCATAAAACTATTTAACAAAAATTTGCAAAACAACATGCATTAGCTCATAATTAATTGTATCATGTACGAGAGATCTACATCAGTTTGCAAGATACAATTTACAATACCTTGTCTAGTAATTTGATACATACCTTTAGGCCTTCTGGAATTTCTAGCTTTGTTGAGCTCATCTTCTTCATTAATAGTGAATAAACCATGAAGCTTTGACTTTGCACTAGTCTTTTTCAACCTCTGTTTGCTAGCAGTGGTTGAGCCAGGCATGCTGTTATGACTGTCTTTGCCAGTGAGCCACTATTGCCACTGATCCAGCAGCCTAGTGAAATGGATTTAAAAACCACAAGCCCTCAGTTCTTCTGTGCATTTAGAGGAGATTCCTTTTCATCGAATGTTAACAGCTGACAAGTACCAACATCCGTGCAGAATTTGGGGGCCTACAGCTCCCCACCTTCCATGTCCTAATTAAACATTGCTCTAGCAAGGCTACCTCTTTTGACCTGCAGCAAATGTTCACAATTAGATCCTGGTGCACGCCTTTCTCCTTCCTGCAGAAGCACTTAAGCTTTGCACAGAAAAAAAACTGATGCACAAAAAACCCATAAGAAAATAAAGAACCCACCTATTAAAATGGTTGCCACAACAACAGTGACATACACAAATGCAACGAGGCTATAAATGTCTCTTCAGCTGGATGTCACAGTATGCTGGAATACTCCTACATCACTTGCAGCTTTCAGCCGACACAGAACTAGCACCATCAAATTAGTAGCACTGCCTTTCCCCTCGGCTGTGGTTGGTACAGGATGGGATAATGCTTGCATAAGCAGCTGACTGCTGGACAGAGACAGAATCCTAAAAAAAAACTGAAGGCGCTGGCTACAAGCCAGCTGCTCATTGTATTAATGCTGCCTATAGAACCGCAGAGAGAATTTTTACAAATATCATTCTTCAGGTAAGGTACAATATTGTTCATCATTTTAGCTTAGATGCAAGAACAGCAAAAAGTGTGTGAAATTAAATGCATTATGCCTATAATTTGTCATTCTAAAACTAGCCATTACTCAAATATTTTGCACAAATTTAACAAAAGCAGGCAAGTTACCAAGCTTCCAATCCACAAACATTTTCTGAAACACATAAATGGTAAAACATGACAGGGTTAAAACTGCGTGATAGAATTGATATAATGCCAACAGCATTGTACAGTAGGAGCTTTTAGCTGGATGCCAAAAAATATAAAGTTAGTATTTTTAGATATTTTTGTGGCAAATATAACCAGTTAGTAGGTTTGTACTACTTAACACTTCTTGTAGCTTCAGTTTCTAAGTTTGGGTAGAGACGAGAAATAGCAACGGTAAGAGGTCACATGCAGTAACTAGTAGGACAGCAAAATCAGGAAGAAATAATGGCTCCTTGTGAGAAAGGTACCACAATAATGATGGCTTATTTTAGTCTCCATCTACATTGGACAAATCAGATGGGCAAAAATAGCCTGGAAAATGCATCGAGTGTTTTGGGACAGTTTCTAACACAAACCAGAGAGCAGGTAATATGTAATGAGACAAGCCTAATTAAATGAGTGAAGGCACCACAAGTTAGCAGTGATCCTAATATGATTAAATTTCATATTCAGCTTGAGAAGGGAGGACTGGATCTGATGAATAGGAAATTGTGGGGGTTTTTTGAGGAAATTACAAACAGAATTGATAAAGGGGAGTGAGTGGATGTAGTATACCTGGATTTTCATATGGCTTTCAATAAAGTCCCACAGGAGCTTGGTTAGCAAAATCAAAACACCCGAGATAAGAGATAATATGCTGGCATAGATTAAGAATTGGTTAACAGGCAGAAAACAAAAAGAGTTCCCGCATTGGCAGGTCGTGATCAGTACTCAGACCCCAATATATATCAATGATCTGCATGTGGGGACCAAATTAATATTTCCAAGTTCATGGTTGACACAAAGCTTGGTGGGAATATGTGTTGTGAGGAAGATGCAAAGCAGCTTCAAGAGGCATTTTGTGGTGGTGGTGATGGCCCAGTCAGTGGCCAGCGGTGGGGTCTTCCAATCCCACCACTGCCAATACTTCCTGTTGTTTACACCCTCTCCCACCAGGAAACCTGCGGCAGGGTTTCGCAGTCAGCAGAACTGGTCAGAAAATCCCATCCAGTGAGTGGACAGAAACATGGCAAATGGTATATAATGTGGAAAAAAATGTGAGGTTATCCGCTTTGGCAGGAGGAACAGATGTGCAGAGTATTTCTTAAATGGTAAAATATTGGAAAGTGCAGTTGTATAAAAGAATCTCCATGTCATCAATAAGTCACTGAAGGTCAACATGCAGATGCAGGAGGCAATTTGGAAGGCTAATATGTTCGCCGTTATCACAAGAAAGTTTGAATATGGGAATAGTGAAATGGTGCTTCAATTACATAGAACCTTAGTTAGACTGCACCTGGAGTACTATGTGCAGTTTTTGGTTCCCTTATCTTAGGAGTGCAGTGAAGGTTCACCTGACTTGTTCCCAGGATGTCAGGACTGTTCTCTGGAGAGAGATTGGGGCTTGTATTCTCCAGTTCTGAAGAGTGAGAGATGACTTCATTGAAACCTGCAAAAAGCTTAAAGGGTAGATGCAGGCAAGATGTTCCCCCTGTTTGTGGGGTTGAGCACCAGGGGACACAATTTTAAAATAAGGGGGAAGCCACTTAGGACCGAGGTGGAGGAGAATTTTGTTTTACCCAGAGGGTTGTGAATCTATCATAGAGGTCTTTGTAGGTTCAGTTATTGAGCATGTTTAAAGTAGAGGCTTACAGATTTCTAAGTGCCAATGATGTAAAGAGACATGTGAATAGTGAGGGAAAAAAATACCGTTGAAGTGGTTGATCAACCGTAATCTTACTGAATGACGGGAATGGCTCGATGCGCTGAATGGTTTACTCCTGCTCAGAGTGCGAGCTGCAGAGTGTGCTTGGGACTTGAGGCAAGTGTAGGAGTTTAGGGAAGTGTGGGAGTTAGGTATTGCTGTATCTCGTTTTCCTTATTACACCCACAGATCAGTGGGGACAAGAGCAGACCAAGACCTGGGATCTGGGAGATAAGCTGCAGCAGTCCTATAACATCAAGTGAACATGCCAGTGTGATATTACAGTTATGTGATTATTTCTCTCTTCTACCTTTTCTGACTTATGAGGTTGGGGCTAGTGGGTCCCATTGTGGTTCACAGGGACCACATCTGTAGAAAATGCCTCAGCTCCTGTCCTTGTCCAACAAGTTTGAGATTCTTGCTCCCTGCCTGGACGAGAGCAGGGACTGCAGGGAAATGAGCAAATTGACCATAGCACTGTGATACAGGGAGTCATTCAACTGGGGGTAGAAAAGAGAAATAGCCAGAGATAGTGTAGTTAGGGGAATAGATACTGTTCTCAATAGCCAGGATCAGGAGTCCCAAATTTGTATTGTCTACCTAGTGCCAGCGTCAAAGATATATCAGCTAAGCTGCAGAGGAAAGATCCAGTTGTCGGGGTCCATGCAGCTACCAATGATATAGGTGGAATGAGGAAAGAGGTTCTGCATGATATTGTACATCATGGTCAGGATGTTCAGTGGTTATCACCCCCCTCTTCTCAGGTTCCTTTACTTGTGGCATACACTGCATGTAGAAATTTTTTTTTATGTCTGTGCACAGTACACGACTGACGCCTCTGACATTATTCTCCATCTACATGTGGCTTTTCATCTATCTTTTTCAGAATTTTCTCCACATGGTTTGCTGGCTATCATTTCCAAAACTATCTTCTAGGGAGATTCATCTCAGATAGACCAAGACTCTGTATTGCTCAAACTGTGTTTACTGTATCTTTTCAGGTCATTCTTGGATCACTTGCTGAGAGCGCATCTGTAACTCTTAATTTTTTGCTGTTTCTCAATCATTTATTTGACTTTGTTACATTTACTAGGTGATGGATCTTCATACCTAGATCTTCTATTTCATCTTTGTCATATAGCAGCAGCCAAATTAGTGCATCTGCTAGTACCAGTTCGCTTCTTGGCTTGTAACTAACTCTAAAGCCTCAAGAATAACTTCAATATTGATGGAGTTCTGGGCTTATCTTTTCTTGTAGATTTGCTCTGGTGAACAATTACTCACTCCACTGTGAACTTTCTCCCATAGAGATAGTCATAGAGGTTTACAGCATGGAAACAGGCCCTTCGGCCCAACTTGTCCATGCCGGCCCTTTTTTTTAAAAAACACTAAGCTAGTCCCAATTGCCCACCTTTGGCCCATATCCCTCTATACCCATCTTACCCACGTAACTGTCTAAACACTTTTTAAAAGACCAAATTGTACCCGTCTCAACCACTACCTCTGGCAGCTTGTTCCAGACACTCACCACCCTCTGTGAAAAAATTGCTCCTCTGGACCCTTTTGTATCTCTCCCCTCTCACCTTAAACCTATGCCCTCTAGTTTTAGACTCTCCTACCTTTGGGAAAATATGTTGACTATCTACTGACCTATGCCCCCCATTATTTTATAGGTCTCTACAAGATCACCCCTCAGCCTCCTACGCTCCAGAGAAAATAATTCCCAGTCTATTCAGACTCTCCTTATAACTCAAACCATCAAGTCCTGGTAGCATCCTAGTAAATCTTTCCTGCACTCTTTCTAGCTTAATAATGTCCTTTCTACGATAGGGTGGCCAGAACTGTACACAGTGCTTCTTCCTAAAGGTGGCTTTAAGTGAATAATTAACAACTTATTTTAGTCAACCAACCGGGAACTTTAACTAAACCAGTAACAATTTTAATGAAAGGATGGTTCGACTGAAATGCTGTTCAAATAATGATACGGATCATTTAGTACCAAAACAGTAATAACAGAATCTTAGTCACTCTCAAAAAAACTAGATACAACCAGGTCTGGTGGCTTGGAAAAGATTTGGAGGTTCTTCTGTAGTTGATGTGTTTGTAATTTCTCAAACCCATATACAAGTATGAAAAAAGGCTACATTGGCATCTCTGGTCTCAGCTTTAGATGTGAATGGATCATCTTCCTTCTGGTTAAGAAGGTTAAGGCTCATGGGATACAAGGAGAAGTGGCTAGATGGGTGGAGAACTGGCTTGGCCATAGGAGACAGAGGGTAGTGGTCGAAGGGTCTTTTTCCGGCTGGAGGTCTGTGACCAGTGGTGTTCCGCAGGGCTCTGTACTGGGACCTCTGCTATTTGTGATATATATATATATATAAATGATTTGGAAGAAGGTGTAACTGGTGTAATCAGCAAGTTTGCGGATGACACGAAGATGGCTGGAATTGCGGATAGCGAAGAGCATTGTCGGGCAATACAGCAGGATATAGATAGGCTGGAAAATTGGGCGGAGAGGTGGCAGATGGAGTTTAATCCGGATAAATGCGAAGTGATGCATTTTGGAAGAAATAATGTAGGGAGGAGTTATACAATAAATGGCAGAGTCATCAGGAGTATAGAAACACAGAGGGACCTAGGTGTGCAAGTCCACAAATCCTTGAAGGTGGCAACACAGGTGGAGAAGGTGGTGAAGAAGGCATATGGTATGCTTGCCTTTATAGAATGGGGTATAGAGTATAAAAGCTGGAGTCTGATGATGCAGCTGTATAGAACGCTGGTTAGGCCACATTTGGAGTACTGCGTCCAGTTCTGGTCGCCGCACTACCAGAAGGACGTGGAGGCATTGGAGAGAGTGCAGAGAAGGTTTACCAGGATGTTGCCTGGTATGGAGGGTCTTAGCTATGAGGAGAGATTGGGTAGACTGAGGTTGTTCTCCTTGGAAAGACGGAGAATGAGGGGAGATCTAATAGAGGTATACAAGATTATGAAGGGTATAGATAGGGTGAACAGTGGGAAGCTTTTTCCCAGGTCGGAGGTGACGATCACGAGGGGTCACGGGCTCAAGCTGAGAGGGGCGAAGTATAACTCAGACATCAGAGGGACGTTTTTTACAGAGGGTGGTGGGGGCCTGGAATGCGCTGCCAAGTAGGGTGGTGGAGGCAGGCACGCTGACATCGTTTAAGACTTACCTGGATAGTCACATGAGCAGCCTGGGAATGGAGGGATACAAATGATTGGTCTAGTTGGACCAAGGAGCGGCACAGGCTTGGAGGGCCGAAGGGCCTGTTTCCTGTGCTGTACTGTTCTTTGTTCTTTGTACCAGGGTTGCTTCCATTCCTATAGTAGAAGCATCTGCTTGCAGGTAGCAGGTTTCTTTCTGTTGTAGTATGATAGACACACTACAACAGAAACAGCATATTACTTCTTTGAAGTTTGCTGAAACTCCACTTGTGGCTCTGACCACTGGTATTCAACATCATCTCTCATCAGCTCTAATAGGTTTGCTGTGTGTTCTGACAGGAGAGGTATGAAGGAACTCATGTACTGGATCAAACCAAGGAAACTTCTCAACTCTTTGTATCTTGAAGCTTTCATCTCAGAAATGGCTGTGACTTTTATAGGACTTGGCTTGACTCAAGTCAGGCGTGTATAACCAATCCAAACAACTGGCAGTGTCACTTTTACAATTTATTTGTTTGCTTTCAGCTGGACCCAACTTTCCTGGTTCTCTTCATAGATCCATGTGGATGGTGGTCATGATCGTTTTCATCTACACAATAAATCTGGATATCAGCTATGCAAACAGTTCCTTTACATCCTCTATTTCTTGTCTCTTTTTTGCTGGAATACATTTGGTTCACTTTAATGCTTATAGGTAGACACTGGAATGTGTGTTGACAATATTTAGCACTTCCTATAGTCAGTAGTGAAGCTTATCTCAAACCTCACGTTCCAGAAACTATTTCTGGCATTAAGGTTGCCGGAAACTTTGACTCTTAACTGCTTGTACAATTTTGTTCAGTGTTCGAATAGGGTTACGATTCTCTTTATTGCTTGATGGAGATGTTTGGGATTCAGGAAAATTCTGAGCCATCCATTTGGCTTCTCCCTTGCCATCTGTAGACTCTGGCCATCACTTTCTTTGTTTTCATATCTTGGAGCCTTTTTTCAAGCTTTATTTTGGCATTATTGACATTTTACGTGGGGTATAAATCACTGGTTTCTTCACCAGATCTTTAGTGATGCAATACTCAATCTTCAAAGCATCTGTCTCATCAATTGTAGCAGACCTTTCTTTCACTTTAGATCAGTGGATGCACTACCTTCAATCCTCAGTGTGACTTCCTTCACCTCATTGTTTACTGAGATCGGCTGCAGCTCCTTGCAATTGCTCAACCTAAAGATAGTATGGTCATCTGTTTCAATGATGTAGAATATGCAGTTATCTTTCCTTTGTGTATCCTTATGATTAAAGCCTTTTCCCCACTGTTGAATCTCAGGTGCCCCAAATGCTGTTAACATGACATTGATTTCACAGCAACTTTCTTTGGGTTTCCATTTTCTCTCAAATTTTCAGAAAGATCTTCTGGCATAGTCTGAGCAGGTGGATGCAACTCAGTGCTCCGGTATCAAGCTTCAGATTTATGGTTGCAAACTCGGAGGAACAGGAATAGCCACTTCATGCTGAAGTCCAAGTCTGAGGCATTCAAGTCGGGTGACCCTGACCTCCACAAGAAATCTAGATATGATCTACAGAGAACCATCAAAGATGTCAAGAGACAATACTGGACCAAGCTAGAGTCCCAGGCAGACCACACAAACACCCATCGATTATGGCAAGGTCTACAGGACATAACAGGCTACAAGATAAAGGAGTGTAGAATTACCAGCAACAATGCACCCTCACAAAGAGCTCAGCGCATTCTATGCCCGTTTATGAGCAAGAGATCAGCAAAAGGACATCATCCATCCTGGAAGCCTCGGTCGAACTGGTATCCAGGGTCACCATTGGAGATGGCAGATTGGCCTTATTGAAAGTTAACCCACAAAAAGCAACTGGCATGGATGAAGTATCCAGACGAGCACACAGATCCTGCGCGGACCAGCTGATTGGGGTATTTGCAAACATTTTTAACCTTTCTGTACACTGATCTGAGGTCCCTACCTGCTGCAAGAAGACTACCATCATCCCTGTATCAAAGAAAAGCCAGACAGTGTGCCTTAATGACTACACCCCAGTGGCTGACATCCATCATTATGAAGTGCTTCGAAAGGCTAGTCACGGCACAGATCAGTCTCCCAGATTGGCGAATTGTAGTGGATCCAGGCAATCACCGCAACAGGCCCACAGCAGACGCCATCTCCCTGGCCCTACAGTCAATCCTCGAACACCTGGATAACAAGGACACCTATGTCAGACTCATTTGACTACAGCTCAGCCTTCAACATTATTCCTACAAAACTCATCTCCAAACTCCATAGCCTACAACTCGGCTCCTCCCTCTGCAACTGGATCCGAGCCTTCTTAATCCACAGGCAGCAATCAGTAAGGATAGGCATGACACCTCCACGATCATCCTCAACACCAGTGCCCCACATGGCTGTTTCCTCGTCCTCTTACTATATTCCTCATACACCTATGACTGTGTGGCCAAATTCCCCTCCAACTCAATTTTCAAGTTTGCTGACGACACCACCGTTGTCATGATGACACCATCAAACAATGATGAGACGGAGTACAGGAAAGGGAGAGAGAATCTGGTGAAATGGGACAACAACAATAATCTCTCCCTCGATGTCAGTAAAATGAAGGGGATAGTTATCAATTTCAGGAAGCATAGTGGAGGACAAGCCCGTCAACGGTGATGAAGTGGAAATGGTAGAGAGCTTTAAGTTTTTAGGTGCCCAGATCACCAACCTGTCCTGACCCCTCCATGTTGACACTATAGTTAAGAAAGCCCACCAACATATCTACTTTCTCAGGAAGCTAAGGAAATTCAGCATGTTTGCTACAACTCTCACTAATACTTACAGATGCACCAATGACAGATCCTTTTCGGATGTATCACAGCTTGATATATATGGCTCTTGCTCTGACCAGGAATGCAAGAAACTACAAAGGGTTCTGGACGTAGCACAGTCCATCATGCAAACCAGCCTCCCACTCATCAACTCCATCTTCACTTCCCGCTGCCTCAGAAAAGCATCCAGCATAATCAAGGACCCCAAGCACCCCGGACATCCTCTCTTCCATGTTCTTCCATCGGAAAAAAGATAGAAAAATCTGAGATCACGTGCCAACCGACTTCTTACCTGCTGGCATCAGACTTTTGAATGGACCTACCTTAAATTGATCTTTCTCTACATCATAGCTGTGATTACAACACTACATTCTGCACCCTCTCCTTTCCTTCTCCTCTGTGTACTCTATGAACGATATGCTTTGTCTGTACAGTGAGCAAGAAACAATACTTTTCACTGCATACCAATAAATGTGACAATAATAAATCAAATCAAAAGAATCTTTCAAAAATTGTCTGGCACTTTACTGTTCTCACTCAGCTCCCAGCTATTAAAATAAATTTAACCTTTTCTCTCCAATCTATGGATTTAGCTGACCTCTTCCTCTGCACTAGTGGCTTTAGGAAAACTAATTTTCAATACACACTTTTGCTTAAACTTCTCAAACGCTTCTAATCTACATCAGCCTCCCAATTCATCATGGGCTTAGTTGTGCATGCACTGCTGACAACATTTTGTTTTCACACCACTCACTCAGTTTTTCTCACTCTCTAGCACTAAATTGGGTTGCATTTTCCTCAATCAAATTCAGCATTAAATATAGTTTAAAAATGCTTTCACATGCACTTGCTACCATCAAATCTTGTCATTCCCAGAAGTTTGAAATAATCATACTTTATTCACAAAATGCTGGAGCTTTCTTCGAAAGCATCTCACTATGTGTTCTGCATGAATACATGTTGCTTAGACCTTCTTTGAAGATCTCACCACGCGTTGTGTATGGGTACAAGTTTCTCGGATCTGACTGCAAAGCAGTAGTGAGCAGTCGTATTCTGGATATACACAGTTACAAATATGGTAACAATAACTGCTCAGAAGCAGAATACCAAGTTCAAGATTCATATCTTGATTAATCACAATTATACCCTAATTCAAACAGATTAATTACAATTTTATTTCAGATTATCTGATATCACTGAAGCAATTAAATGCTCTGTATTCTTAAGAAAAATTTGCACGGAGATCAGTTCCAGTCAAGTTATCCAATCAGTTACACTGATGTTAATAGAATTGTTGGCAAAGCATATTAAAGCATCCCTCCTCATCTCGATAAATTCAGAATGGCTCAAAATTGAGAAGCAGCCTTGATGAACTTCAATGTTTCACTGAGGATTTGTTTTCAACATTTTCTTTAAAATCAAGTCTTAGGAGATAGGCTTTTAATTCATCATCCATCAGGTGGTCAAAAGTAGATATGCTTGCTGACTAGTGCACAATGCTCAGTACTATTTGCAACTCCTCAGAAGCAGCCCGTGTCCATATGCAGCAAGACCTGGGTAACATTCAGGCTTGGGCTGATAAGTGGCAAGTAACATTCATGCCACACAGGAGTCTGGTAATTTCCATCTCCAACCAACAGAGAATCCTACCAACTCCCCATAACATTTAATGATATTACCATCGTTGAATGCCCCACTATCAACATCCTGGGGACTACCATTGACCAGAAAGTGAACTCGACCAGCCACATAAATATGCAGCTACAACAGCAGGTCAGTGTCCTGAAATTCCGCAGTGCCTATCTCACCTCTTGACTACCCATACCCGTCCACCATCTGCCTAACAGCACTGTGCACATAACTACACCACAGGGGTTGCAGTGGTTCAAGGCAGCTCAGCACAACCTTATCAAGGTCAATTAGGGATGGGCAATAAATGTTGGCTTGTCAGTACGCTCACAGTCTGTAAATGAAAATTTAAAATATCTACAAAGCACAAATCAGGAGTGTAAAGGAACACTCCACTTGCCTGGATGACTGCAATTCCGACACTCGAGAAGATCAATACCATCCATGATGAAGCAGCCTGTTTAATTGGCACCCAATCCATCTTCTCAAACAATCACTCCCTCCACCACAAACACACAGAGGCAGTAGTGTGCACCACCAACAAGATGTACTTCAGCAACCCACCAAGGCTTCTTTGACAGCACTTCCAAACACGCAACCTCTAAACTAAGAACAAGGACAACAGATGCATGGCAACACCACCAACTAAATACAAAGCTTCCCTCCATACCACACAACATCCTGACTTGGAACTATATTAGTGTTTTTTCACTGTCACATGGTCAAAATCCTCAAACTCCCTAACTCTCCACCCAATGGACTGTAGCGGTTCAAGAAAATATCTAGCCATCACCTTCTCAAGGGCAATTGGGGGAGACAAACAAAAAACACAGGCTTGGCTAGTGACACCCACATTGCATGAATGATTTTTTTAAAAATGCACTGCAGCAGCTCACCACACCTTCTCATAATTAGGGATGGGCATTAGATAGAGTCATAGAGGTTTACAGAATGGAAACAGGCCCTTTGGCCCAACTTGTCCATGCCACCCTTTTTTTTAAACCCCTAAGCTAATCCCAATTGCCGGCCCATATCCCTCTTACCCATGCAACTGTCTAAATGCTTTTTAAAGGACAAAATTGTACCCGCCTCTATCATCATCTCTGGCAGCTTGTCCCAGACATTCACCACCCTTTGAAAAAATTGCCCTTCTGGACACTTTTGTATCTCTCCCCTCTCACCTTAAACCTATGTCCTCTAGTTTTAGACTCCCCCACCTTTGGGAAAAGATCTAGCTGATCTATGCCCCTCATTATTTTGTAGATCTCTATAAGGTCACCCCTCAGCCTTCTACGCTCCAGAGAAAAAAGTCCCAGTCTATCCAGCCTCTCCTTATAACTCAAACCATCAAGTCCCAGTAGCATCCTAGTAAATCGTTTTTGCACTCTTTCTAGTTTAATAATATCCTTTCTATAATAGGGTGACCAGAACTGTACACAGTATTCTAAGCGTGGCCTTACCAATGTCTTGCACAACTTCAACAAGACAGCCCAACTCCTGTATTCAATGTTCTGACCAATGAAACCAAGCATGCTGAATGCCTTCTTCACCACTCTATCCACCTGTGACTCCACTTTCAAGGAGCTATGAACATGTACCTCTAGACCTTTGTTCTGTAACTCTCCCCAACACCTTACCATTAACTGAGGAAGTCCTGCGCTGGTTCAATCTACCAAAATGCATCACCTCGCATTTGTCTAAATTAAACTCCATCTGCCATTCGTCAGCCCATTGGCCCAATTGATCAAGATCCCGTTGCAGTCGGATATGGCCTGGCCATATCCTGTGAAATGAAAATCTTGCCAGTGAGACTTCGGCTATTCATTTATCAGCTCCATTCTGTACCCTTTAATTTCCTTCTCTATCCAAGTACTCATTCAAGCCCCTCTTAAATATCCAGTACTTGTAATAATGAATAAACACTCCCTTCCAATTCTCTATGCAATGCAAATTCTAAGCAGATAGTCTTGATGCCTTCTAAATTTTAAAATATTTATTCACCCAAATAATATGTATTCCATGACAAAAGGAACATTTAAAATAAAGTGGGAAGCAGTCCTAGCTTATCCCAAATGAGTAATAGCTTCATCCCATTTTAAGTTCTTTACAAAAAAGACAGAATTAAAGCAGTTATTTCCCAAATTATTACATCAGTAGCTTAAAAATAGCAACTTGCCAAAAACAAATTGAAATTCAAGTGCATTTGACTCGAAGCACTAAGCACTTAGAAAGCTTTCCTAGCAGAGGATCTATTAAAGATTTAGGGCAGGTCAAATCCTCCTAAATCTGATCTAAATCTTGAGAGGAGTTTCATCTTTACGTTATGCTGACGTGCACTGAGTTTTTACAACACAATAAAAGTGGCAACCATTCTGAAAAAAAAGAACCTGTATTTGCGTTTTCTGGCAAAGATAGATAGATTATTGAATAGTGAAGGAATTAAGGGTTGTGGTGAGCGGGCGGGCAAGTGGAGCTGAGTCCATGAAAAGATCAGCCATGATCTTGAATGGCAGAGCAGGCTCGAGGGGTCAAATTGGTCTATTCCTGCTCCTAGTTCTTATGTTCTTATTTTGATTGTGCCCTCAAGACAAGCATTTTCCAGGAAATGAACTACTTTTGTAGAAATAGTTACATAGGCAAAAATCGGCAACTAATCTGCACACGCCAGCACCATACAAACATCAATGACCAATTGATTTGCTTTGTGCAGTGTTAGTTGAAGGAAAAGTTTGGTCAGGGCTACTAAAGAACACCACCAGCTCTTTAATAGGGTTACTGGATCCTTTCCATTGCCTGGACAGACAGGTAAGTCTTGAATTTCACATCACACACAAGAATCAAAACATATTTCCCTTAGTAGTAAGTTGAAAGTGTGTGTTCAGGCCCCTCAAGGGGGAGTTGAACTTACATTCAGACTTCGGAACCACTAACACTTCAAGCTGAAGTTATGAATTTTATAATCAAAAAGGAAATTCACCAACCATTGTATCAAACTAGTTCATTTCAACAAAATTAAGCTAGATCTGACATTTTTCTTAGTTCTAAAGTATATTTATAAAAATAGCTTATAAAACTGTATTGCTTTAAATCCCATTCTGTAAAATCAGACGTCAAAAATGTACTTAACTGCAACCAATTTCACCAGTGGTCACACAAAGAGCAACACAAAGCACCAGACCAAGGACTACAGTTTTATTTCCCTTGGTCAAAGATCTCGCAACACAGACATAAATTTAAAAAGCTATCTTTGTTTTGTTTGTTGGGGTTGGGAGTATGGTGAATAGGGGAAGAGTGCGATGAAATCCCTAAATTTTGTTGTGTGCGGCCTATATACTTAATTATGCAGTACACTTAAATTTTGCCTGGCCCACACTTGCACAAGCAGTCTGGTATAAAATATTGCAAGTGGCCTACATAGCAGCCTCACAAATGCTGCATAAATAGCAGGAACATCAGAAGTAAGAAAAACAATGAGGCAATGCTTACCCTTGCTGCTTTGAATAATAACAGCAAAGTACGCATATCAAATTGCAGTAGTAGATCCAAAATGAAATGCACTCAAATGTTGTTCACAACTGATATAGACACAATCTGAAAATGGAAATTTGCTAAACTCAGCTGCATTTTTTAGTCTTAGTGAAGCCAAGAAAATGAAAGGCAAACCTATATCCTTTCACTAGCATCACAGGGATTGCTCTAAAGGAGGTTTCTATGATTCTAAAGACAACTGAAAAGGGTAAAAGGGGAGGTGATGGTTTAGTGGTTTTGTCACTTTACTCATAATCCAGAGACCCAGGGTAATATTCTGGGCTTGCAGGTTTGAATCCCACCATGTCAAAAAGGTTTTCATCTTGCACTCATCAGGACAATTGGCTAGAAAAGCAATGCAAAGGAAATTTGAATCAAATAAAAACTGGAATAAAATGTCCTCCCAGATCTAACAAATGTTTGTAGTGTGGTCTTTATTTTGTATATTCTGCAGTATTTTGCTATTAGATTTGACTGGCTCCAAGGGTATGAAATTTAAACCAAACAGCTCAACTCTGGTCGGTCAAGATATAACCAAGGAATGCATGTTACTTGTCTTGTTTAGTTGAAACAGATGCAATGTGTGTGTACATGTTCCTTCTGTCTGCAAAGAATAAGGTTCTGTGTATTAAGCCACAGGTTAGTCATGATCACATTAAGTGGTAGAACAGGCTCGAGGGGCTGAATGTCCTACTCCTGTTCCTATGTATTAATATATGTAGCTTCCAATGCACACAAATGCTCTACACTACATCACAATGGCACTGAAATTAATATACCACATAATTCATTTGTTTAATAGGCAGAATGTCCTTTTAGCTTAATGGCAACATCATGTTAGTGGCAAATACCACTCGTGTAGCTACTGCATAGTAGCAGCGTGAAGCTGTGCCAGTGCGATGCTAGGCATGTAGGTCATACGTCCCAAAGACTGGCAGATGGTCTCAAACAGCATGTCCCTTCTGCTGTTTGCAATGGGCAAGGTACAGACTGTACCTAACCAGCTGTGCTTGCAAAACTAAAAACAGAGTGCCCAACATTAAATGTGATTCTGTGTTTGGACAACATCTGCTAAATAATCCTCAATGTGTCAAGACTTACACTGTCAACCAATTTAAGATTGTCATTTGGACTTGCAGTGTGGAGTGTTTGCATGTACTGGAAGCTACATTTATTAATATACAATATTTGGAGTTAACTGTCAGCCATTATCAACTGCTGTATTCTCCACGGCAATATCTGATTGGTTGGCAAGTGGGCTCTAACAATCTACACTCTTCTCATACAGTACAAATGTGTTCTCCCTTACATTACTTTTCTAGCCAATTGTCCTGATGAGTGCAAGATGAAAACCTTTTGACAAAATCTCTTTTTTCAGCAATACCTAAATGTCTCTCATGATCAATTACTAGATTACACTTTCACCTCATATACATGATCCTATTTTGCACTGCGTAAAATGTTTGAAGTCATTTGATTATTAGTGCTTTTAATTTCTTGGTTGGCTGACCAAAAATTCTTCAATGTAATTGGCTACTCGAGCATCGAACCGCAGGGAGTCTCAAATAAACAATGCTACAACGAACTGCACTTAGAGAGGTAAAGTTCTTGTCACTGAGAGCACTAGATCTCACAGCCAGGCTTTCTTCAGGGTAATTGGTGTGTGCCCTTCCAAAATCCAGGCCAACATTTTATTTAAATGCATCTCAAAAGAGATGGGGGGAGGAACCAAGATAGCTGATGATCAATGGAGGTGCAAAGAGGTTTCATACACAACAGATCAGTCAGGATAATTAATTCAGAGTTTTTGGGCAAGCAAGAAAGCAAAGGGTTACAGAAATGCACTAGGGCTGGACTAAAGGATTTGCAAGCAAGAACTTCCATGTCAAGTGCCAGGAAATTAATTGACATGCGTTTAAAATAAAGCCATTAACATTTAATAACTAGTTTTTCATGTTTAAAAGTGCTCCTACATATTATGAATCAGCATAACTGGCGATTAAGCCATTGTATTTTCTCAGTGGTATGAAATTTGATATCCTATCAGCAATAATCACCAGAGTTCCAATTCACTGACAAGATTTTAAAACAAACCAAATCAAGGACATTGAGCATACAAAACAGAAATCAGTGTTCCCAGTGTTAGTTTTCAGTTTTATAATAGATATACAAGGCCAGCATACAATCAATCGCATACACAGACTTTAGGACCATGAACATAGAGAAACATTGCTCATTAATTGGCTACTGAAATGTCACATGTCAGAAACATTTACAGCAGCAGGACAGAAAAAAACCCTCCAGCCAGGCAACATCAAAACTAACAACTGGCTTATTTTACATAACAATTTTAACTTAACAAAGTATTACTTTTACAACGTTCCTTGGTTATGACAATATAGAATTTATAGAATTTATAGGAACCCTACAGCACAGAAAGAGGCCATTCGACCCATCGAGTCTGCACCGACCACAATCCCACCCAGGCCCTACCCCCATATCCCTACATATTTACCCACTAATCCCTCTAACCTACGCATCCCAGGACACTAAGGGCAATTTTAGCATGGCCAATCAACCTAACCCGCACATCTTTGGACTGTGGGAGGAAACCGGAGCACCCGGAGGAAACCACGCAGACATGAGGAGAATGTGCAAACTCCACACAGACAGTGACCCAAGCCGGGAATCAAACCCAGATCCCTGGAGCTGTGAAGCAGCAGTGCTAACCACTGTGCTACCGTGCCGCCCAACTTACTAATTCTGACCTGCAACCAAGTTTCTGTACATTTAAAGCTACTCTGAAAATCATTTCTACTCAGTTTTTCTCTTCCCCAAGAAAGATGTTGCATTTCAAAAAATTCTTACAAGACCACAGGATACCTCAAAACACTATAGTCAATGATGTATAGTCACTACTATAATCTAGGAAATTGGGCAGCATTTTCTGCACAGTAATGCAATAATGACCAGATACCATTAGTGATGTTGGCTGTTGAATAAATCTTTGGGCAAGAGTAGGCCCTTCTCAAGTGTTCTGACCAAATTGCTATACAACTAATCTCAGCACCCGAGACTTTGGGAAAGGGGGGAAAAAAAAACAGAAACATGCTATGGCTTCCTGCTCCCAATTACAATGCAGAGACTAGTGTAAACACAACGTAATATCCTTTAATCAACGTGTCCAAAATTCACATCTCACGTGGCATAAGGGTGTCTCTGAAGATTCCCAAACAAATATTCAGAACTCAAAATGGTCCATAGTTGCTGATCTTAGGATATAACAACAAAATTATTGTTCAACTTTTCAACAACTTGCTTTGTCAATGCCATTAATATCAGACCACATATTCCAAGCTGCAGCTTTTGTTCTGTGATTGACTGCTCTGTGTTGATTCAGACAAATGAAAACAGGCACTACTTTATGGTAGATGTGACTAGCAATAAAGCATGGAATCTGCTAAATGTAATTTAGTTATTTTTAAAAGAAATAAAATCACTGGTCAAATTTTAATTCAAATGTCTCTCATGCTAAGTTTCCAAGAACTTTGTAACATCAGTAAGCAGAAGTAAATCTTTCTATAGCAAATTTAGAATTCTGATTCAGTGCATAAGTCCTCTCTTACATTAGGCACTGTTCATTCTATACTATTCAAATGAAGCCAAATTATTCTTTTAACTAAACTTGACACTGAACAGTTTTAGTCAATGTCAAGTACTATTTCAATCTTATAGTGCCAAATCTGATTACAGTGCTTAAAATATAACATGTTGTCATTCAAAAAGAGTATTTTCAGAGACACTAACAGCTCTGCCTGTATTCTAGCAATAGGGTTTTTTTTTCTTTATCTGTACACAGTTATTATACAATTAAATTAATATTCCAGATTACTCTCTGATTTAGTGTTTTTACATCAGTGACATAAGAGTACAAATAGCACTCCTTTCTCCAAAACAAAACTTAATACTTGATTAGTACTTGATTTCTTTAGTTTCCATTCTGTTCTTCAGACTTTTGCAAGCCTAATTTCTTTGGTTTCCTCTGAAACTTTAGAAAAATGTTTACGCAGAGAAAAACAAGAGAACAATTGTTTTTAAATACAAATTATTTTGAACCAAAATTGTTAATACATCATTTCTTTAACCTTTATAGTTACAAATTAGGTACAATATGAACATGAATTTATCTGAATAACTGCACTTTAGAAACGTTAATTGCTAAGTTTAAAACAGAACTATTCCTTAAAACTTGCATTTATTCTTGTTTTGCAGATCGCAATCCCAGTCCAAAAAAAAATTAAGCCAACTGTGGCTTTGCTGTGACTACAATGTCATCCCGCAACAATACAACTTGGTCACCAAAAATTAAACAATTAAAAGCTGAAAAACTGCTATATCAAAGGAAACTTTAAGCTGAATGGCAATTTCAAAACAGCTGCTATTTGATGGCAGCCAGTGCACTTTGACCCGGATCATGAGGTTCTGCACTTTGAAGCCACGTAGTAACTAGGCAATTCAAAGTTCAAATCTGTTGAAAGGCCGAGCACAATCTTTGCTAAACTGTTCATCAATAGCCAACTCAGTCATGTGTCCAGAGTGGCACATCAGGTGCATTCCATTTTCAGAACTTAAATTAGTTATTAAAAGGAGACTCAGGCGTACATAAAAGATCAAGGGACTGTTCATAAAAAGGATGTTTTCTTGGTATCCTAGCCAACATTTATCCCTCATGCACAACTGCTAAAACAATTCAATTGTCAATTTATGTTATTGTTTGTGGGACCCTGAGTGTAAATTGACTGTCAGGTTTTCCTACATTACAATAACTACACTTCAAATAAAATTCATTGGTTGCAAAGCATTAAGAAACATATTGTGGCTATGAAAGATTAATCTGAGGCTGAATTCAGACTGTTGGCAACTTTGGCATTGTAACTGACAGATTCAGGTCACATATCAGGTCCATCACAAAATATACCTACTTTCTATGAAATTGCTCAACCTCTATCCCAGCAGCAAACCAACCCAGACAGATCCCAAATTTATGGATTTGCTACCTCTAGACTTGAATATTTCAATTGTCTATTTGCTGGCACTCCCACTATCCATTTAAGCTCAGCCACAACTCTGCTGCTCATGTTAAACTTTTGAAAACTAAACAAAAAGAAAGCATCAAACTAAAGGAAAAACCTTTTAACTACGCAAAGATGGGTGGCAGATCAGATGATAGGACAGAATATAATGATAGGAATGGCAGTATGACAGGAAGCTAGCTAGGAATGTTAAAACTGATTACTTAAACAGGTATTTAAACATGAAAAAGTAAATGGAGTTTTCATAGTAGATAAGGAAAAGGTGCATGGAATCAACAACTGTTTTGCTTTTGTCTTCACGATAGAAGATAAAGAAAACATTCCATTAATATCTGTAAATCAGGAGATGGGAGGGAGTGAAGAACTTGGTAAAATTATAGTCACAAGGGAAGTGGTGCTGAGCAAACTGATTAAGCTGCAGGCTGACATTTGGGTGTTAGAAGAGGTGGTCAATGAGGCATTGGTGTAAATTTTTCAAAATTTGCTAGATTCTGGAAAAGTTCCATTTGACTGGAAAGTAGCAAATTTAACCCCTCTATTCAAGGGAGGCATATTACAGGAAACTATAGGCCAGTTAGTTTGGTGTTTGGGAAAGGAGTTTGAATTGATCATCAGGGGGATTATAGCTGGGCATTTGGAAAAACTCAAGGCAATCAGGAAGAGTCAACATGGTTTTGAGAAAGGGAAATAATATTTAACCAACTTATTGGAGTTCTTTGAAGGAGTGACAGACACTGTGGATAAAAGAGTCTGCAGACATAATGTACTTGGATTTCCAGCAGGCACTTGACAAGGTGCCACATGAAAGGATATTGCACAAAGTACGAGCCCATGATATAGAGGGTAACATATTAATATGGATACTAGATTGGCTGGCCGGCAGAAATAGAGAGTATGCATAAATGGGTCTTTTTCCCGAATCGCAGGATGTGATGAGTGGAGTCCCTCAGGGGTCTGTGCTGGGGCCTCAACTTCTTACAATTTATATCAATGACTTAGATGGAGTGGAGCGGAGACACCACAGTTGAATTTGCAGTCACTGAAAGATTAGTAGGAAAGTAAATTGTGAACAGGACAAGAGGCTGCAGACTGGTATACATATGTTGAGCAAGTGGACAACGGCAGATGGAGTACAATGTGGGAACATGTGGAAGTTGTTCACTTTGGCAGGAAGTGGAGAATGACTGCAGAATTCCGAGGTCAGAGTGATCAAGGTGTTCTAGTATACAATTCACCAAAACTTAGTGTTCACGTACGCAAGTAATTAAAACTAATGGAATGCTACCCTTTATTATAAGAGGAATTGAACATAAATTAAAGACGTTATGCTTCAGTTAAACAGGGCAATAGTAAGACCACATCTCAAATACTGTGCGGTTTTGATCTCCTTATTTTACGAAAGATCCGAATGCGTTGGAGGCAGCTCAGCCGAGGTTTACGAGATTAATACTTGGAATGAGCAGGTTGTCTTAGGAGGAAAGATTAGACAGACCAGGCTTAGCATTTCAAATAGAGCGAGGGGTGACTTGATTGAAGTATTTAAGGTTCCGAATGGTCTCAACAGGGTGGACATGGAAATAATGTTTCCTTCTGTGAAGGAGTCCAGAACGGTTTTAAAATCAGGAGTTGCCCTTTTAGGACAGAGGTGAGGGGAAATTTTCTCTATCAGATGATTTTGCAACTTTGGAACTCTGCCTCAGAAGGCGATGGAGACAGGGTCAATTAATATTTTTAAGGCGGAGGAAATGAAAGGTTAGCCAAGGTAGATGGGAATGTAGAACTTGAAACAAACAGAATAGCCATCATCTTATTCAATTGCTGAGTACACTCAACTCGTCAAATACCTTGCTTCTGCTCCTAAGTTGTATGTTCCATAGAATCCACACAGTGCAGGAGGCTATTTGGCCCATTGAGTCTGCACCAACTCTCCAAAGAGCATCGTACCCAGCCCCTCGCCAGACTAGAAGTAGCTTTAAACTGTGCCTTAACTACAAACTCCACCCCTCTCCCTAGCAATCATTTGAGACAAAACTAGGTCTTCATAATCTTGAATTCATAGACGTCTATTCTACACCACAAAAAGGGCCCTTCGGTTCATCGCATCTGTGCCGGTCAAAAACAAACATCTATTTAAATCCCATTTTCCAGCATTTGGCTCATAGCATTGTGTACCTTGGCATCGCAAGTGCACATCTAAATACTTAAATGTTATGAGGATTTCTGCCTCTACCACTCTTCAGGCAGTGGGTCCCAGACTCCCACCACCCTCTGTGGAAAAGGTTTTTCCTCACATCCCCTCTAATCCTTAAATCTATGCACCTTGGTCATTGAGCTCTCCACCAAGGGGAAATGTTTCTTCCTGTCTACTCTATCAAGCCCTCATAATTTTATCCGTCTTAATTATGTCCTGCCTCAGTCTCTTCTGCTCCAAGGAAAACAATCCCAGTCTATCTAATCTCTCTTTGTAACTAAAACTCTCCATCCCAGGCAACATCCTGGTAAATCTCATTTGCACCATTTCCAGTGCTATCACATCTCTCCATATTCTGAATTCCAGAGCTGCACATAGTACTCTAGCTGTGCCCTAAACAATGTTTTATACAGTTCCAAAAAAATCTCCCTGCACTTAAACTCTATGCCTTGGCTAATAAAGGCAAGTATATCATATGCCTTCCTAACCACTTTATCCACCTGCCCTGCTACCTTAACAGACAGGTATCATTCACACCAAGATCCCTCTGATCCTTGGTGCTTCCCAGGATCCTGCCATTCATCATATACGCCTTTGCCTTGTTTGACATGCCGAAGTGCATCACCCCACACTTGTCCAGATTGAATTCCATTTGCCACTGATCAGCCCGTCCACAAGCTCCAGTAATCTACTTTTACTATTTATGACTCCACCAATTTTCTTCTGATTCGTGAACTTACTCATCAACCCTCCTACATTCAAGACTAAGTCATTTATATAAACGAAAAACAGCAAGGGTTCCAACAATGATCCCTGCGGGACCCCACTGGACACAGGTTTCCATTCAGAAAACGCCCCTCAGCCATCACCTTCCGCTTCCTTCTACTCAGCCAATTCTGGATCCAAACTGCCAAATTCTTAGCAATCAGTCTCACACGTGGGACCTGATCAAAAGCCTTGTTGAAGTCCAAGTGGACTATGTAAAACGCATTGCCCTCATCTACACACCTGGTCACCTATTCAAAAAATTCACCTCCCCTCTCTCCATGCTGATCGCACTCTGAAGCTGCTCTCCCTTCTCCCACTGTTTTAATTCGCTGGGCCCACCTCTCCACGCTGACTCCAAGATAAGCTTTCAATCATCTATTCACACGAGCACTAAGACCACCTAGTTCCACCTTCACAACATCACCTTCGCCAGTCTCAGCTCATCTGTTGCTGAAACACTAATTCATGCCTTTGTTACCCCTGTTATGGTTCAGGTTAGAAACGCAAGTGTTTTATGAAGCCCGCCTGAATCACAAGTTTTGTATTTGGCTAGGTTAAGCATGAGATGTCATTTCAGGTGTGATTCAAAGCATTAAACCCACTCAGGAGCTTTTATCGAAAAGTTTATTTAAGAATATAGTTAAACATATATAGCAAGAAAATTAGCAAGAACTTTTATCAATTACAAACAAAAAACAGAACAACCACTAAAATGTACAACTCCTAATGAGCATCTCTAAGGTGTTCCAATTAAAACCAAAACCCATAGACAGCAGAAACCCTTTATACCAGGTTTAACACAGCAAAGTCTACTGCTCACGTGAAAATGGAAATTTGAGTCCCTTGGTTGAAGTTCTCTGGATTCACTCCAAACAGTTTGAAGACAAGACAGCTTCCCAAAACACCAGGGACACTCTGGTGAGCCACCAAGAACAACTGATTTTCACCTTTCAGAACACCAAGATAACTTTCAAAACAACAGGGAGGGGGAAAAAAAACATTTTTATTTTGCTGTCCCTTCTAAAACCCAACTCTAACTTGCAGCTCCAAACTGAAAATCCCCGTCACCCGAACTTCAATTTTTCCTCCTCCCAACAATGACATCACCTAAGGCTGTGACCATGAATTAAAAAATACCTTTAAAAGGCACACTAACATCACACCTCTGGGCTCAACAATTCCAACATTCCTTGCTAGACTCCCAAGTCTTCCCTCTGAAAACTTGATGTCACCCATAACACTACTGCCCATGCGTGAACTCACACCAAGCTAATGTATCCACCACTGCTGCAGTCAGTGAACTATAATGGCTTCCGATCCAGAAACTTCTTGACCTTTGAAAATGAGGATTAAAATTCTGATCTTTCCATGGCCTCACTTCTCTCTAGCTTTCTAACCCTTCCAGCCCTATAATCCTCCAAGATCTATGTATTCTTCCAATCCTGGTCTCTTCTGCATCCTAGATTGTCTTTATCCTACCATTTGCTGCTGTGCTTTAAGCTCTGGAACTCCTTCCCTAATTTCACTGCAACTATCTCCACCTTAAAATGCTCTTAAAACCCATCTCTAACCACCTTTTTGGTCCCGTTCTATTAGCTCATGCAGTGGAAGCACCTTTTTTTTTACATTGAAGGCATCACATAAATGACTTCACCTGATAAATTATGATATCATACAAGCTGTTATATAAATCCAAGTTATTTCTTTCTTGCCACACTTGTCTCTAACACCTATCAAAATTAAAATCAACTTGTGTTTAAACTAACCTTTCAACTAAGTCTTCAAGGGAAGTATTGCTGCTCTCCACAATTCATCTCAAGTTGTATAAGCATTTCCTGCAGTGTGGCAATGCTTAAACAATGCCAGAAACCAGAGTAATAGAGTTTTTGAAGCGTAGGATTTTAATGCTTTAATGGGATTGCAGAGCACCTTATTTAAATTGCAGGCACCATTCATACTGAAGCGCAATCTGAGCTAAAAAGTTGTGTCACCAGTTCATTTATGCAGAAATCCTTTCCTTTTTAAAACCCAAACATGGAAGAGAACTGTGATCAATTGACCATTTTCCCATCCCCCCATCTCTCAACTTTCTCGCTAGTATCTCCACTCATTTGCTGTCAATTCTCATCTGTGCCTTCTCCACCCAAATTGTCCTGTAATCTCTTCCATTCTTGTCACTCATGCAAACTGCGAAATGGCATTTGGTTCTTTAAAGCAATATCAACAATGCAGATTTACAAATTTTTATTTGGATTTTAAAATAATTTTAAACAATGAATAATTGTCACAGTTATCATACTTTCCACTACAGCACCCTGCATCACCTCTCCCACTAACTAATCCCTCACCATCCCATTCCCCAATGATCAATCACACATTCTAAAACAACCGGTGCTACATGTCCCTCAATTACCCCTATATCAGCATAGTTCTGATACTCCAATACCAGGCAGGCACTCCCTTGTTATTCCTTTTTCAATATATTGCCCTCATACCATACCATTGGACCTTTCTATTGATCTAGCTACCAGCTGGAAGACTTTTCCTGATGCCATTTCATCATAAGCAATACCACTGCATATTTCATTTTTACAAAATATGTAAATCAACTTTGTAGTCACTTCAAAATACAGTTAGTTGAAATCAGTTGAGAAAATTCTGACTCAAATTGGCTCTTCCTTTTACTTAAACTTATTTTGCATTTATAGAGTTCAGAGCATTATTTACCCATTCAGAATTACTGTTTCCAACATATACATGGAAAGCAAAAACTACATCCCAGGCATTGCATGCATATTTCAGTGTTCTGGCTCATGTCGACAATCATTTGATTCAAAACAAGTGTCGGTTTGCCTGCGGAAGTGGTCCTCTGCATTATGTACAAGACGGTTGAATTGTAACAAATCCCTCAAATGGATGAACCATATAGTAACAATTTAACATTTGTTAATTCAAAATGCAAAGATGTTGTCAAAAAAACACTCCAAAGCCCATATCATTAACCCCAATCATTTCCCTGGTATGCACAGAATATAAATATTTTTAGATACACAGGTCATGATTTCTAAAATACTCTTGCTAAAAGACTGGCAGAGGAGTCCCATTCTAATCAAAGAACAAAGAAGAGTACAGTACAAATCAGTGTGACAATTTGTTTTGAGCAAGATAACCTGTTCCCTTTTTCTCTAGCCTCCCCTCTAGCTGTACAGAAATGAATGTTGCAAACTCAATACAAGTAAAGATCTCTGTTCACTTCGCATCCATTTTTTAAAATTCTTGTATTACTAACAATGCACTGGGTTAAATATGCATTCTATGACATTTTTCATTTTAAAAATCTCTCCACTTTGACAATGGCCAAAATAGCCATATGCAGTGTTTAAATTTATGATTAATATTAACAACTAAAATTAGCATTATGTTAATCAATTTAGAAGCTGAGCAGCCTTCAAGTTTAAACTCAATTCTTAAATAATGAAATAAGCCACAGAAAATGCTGGGAAAACTCAGCAGGTTAGCAGCATCACACTGTTACTCTCCCTCCACAGATTCTACCAGACCTTCTGAGGTTTTCCAGCATTTTCTGGTTTTTATTTCAGATTTCTAGCATCTGAAATATTTCACTTGTACCGTAAAACGTTATATTGCAAGATATACTTGAGAACGTTAAACACTTGACAAAGCGTTCAGCCTATGAACATATTTCCACTAATTTTCAGTCCTGATAAGTTTCCCAATTTACAACACTATGACAAGCAACTCCAAAATTATATTCTCATGAATTAGATGTGTTATGATCTAGCAGATATTAATTACTGAACAAACTTAGCTCAAAGGCAAACTTGGCCCACTTACCACAAGTTCTCTTGTATTCTGACAAGTCTGAACTCAATAGCCACAAATTCCATTGGGATTTTAAACATTAAAAGAAAACTTAAGCACACAAAATTATAGTTACATAGTTAAAATTTGTTTTACAGAATATTCCTCAAAACAACTTCACTTAGTTAGGTACACAGGAACATGGACAACATTCCGTTACAGATGTTTAACCACAAAATTCCAGTATTACCACAAGGCAAATCTGCTTTTGCTGGAGAACTTCTCAAACTCTTTTCCCCTCTGCTGTGGAAAGCAAAATCCTGCTTTCTGAAAAAGATACTTTTCTGGCTTGGCTGAACTTTGCCTCTTCCCAGCTCTTTTCCCCCAAACTGTATCCCAGGAGGTCTCATACAGCCATCCTAACATCTCTCTTTAAATATTTTTTTTAAAATTTCATCTTTGATTACTTTCACACTGATTGGCTTTCACACTTCTTTGACGTCCCCAAAATATAAAAATATTTTATATCCTCCCTGTTCCCCCACTTCCAGGTCAAATAAAATTTAATAACCTGTCCTTACTAATGACGTTTTCCAAGTTTAATTCCCCTTTGAAATTTCTACCCACTACTTGTTTATGTATAGAAAATTCACTTGGCCAAACATAATTCAAATGCATGCCTTTAACACCTACACTCCTTTCACGTCACCAATCAATCCCCAGCTTAACTATTTTCACACACAGATCCATACACTTGTTTCACACAATAGACCCCCAAAATTTTAAAAAATAACATCTCTCAACACAGAAGGTTGGAGACTCAAGTTCCACTCCAAGAGTTAAACACAAAAATTATGGCTGGCATGTTAGTGCAACACTGATTGGAGGGCTGTACTAGAGATTCCATCTCTTGGAAGGGACATTAAGCTGCTCCCTTAACCATATCTGCTCCCACAAATGAATATACAAGATCCCACTGTATAGAATAACAGGGGAGTTATGCCCTGTAGTGCCCTGGTCAATAATTACCCTTCAATCAACATGACAAAAAAAGATTATCTGGTCATGGTTACATACTGTTTGAAAGAGTTTGGTGTGGACAAATCAGCTGAGTTTCCTACAAAACTTTAATAAGTTGTAAAATGAAATGAAACGAAATGCTTTGAAACTTGTGGTGCAGAAAGTGACAAGCTACAAGTCTTCCTTCTTTCAAAACAATCAATTGAGAAAAAAAACAACTACTTATCGGCTAAATCTTCTGAAAGCATGATTTATATGGAGTAGTGAATAGTTGTGCCACATGTGTCATACTGATTATAATGCTTATGAAATGCAAAATGTCTCACTCAGGCACTCTGTAGGTTTGCAGAACCAAAAATTGATTCTACTTCTGACAAAAAAAACAAAAGCACTGGCTAATCTGAGGTTTCCAACTTCACTACATAAGGATCCCACCCACAGCGTAGTTAATATCTGCCACTAATGGTACTGGTTTACCAACTTGCAACGAGACATGCAGCATAATGCAGAACAATTATGTGGCAAGTAAGGAATTCAGTTGTTCTTCGTGTTCGAACACAATTGTACTAGTGTATTCAAAAGAACGCATTCAGAACAACTAGGCCCGATGGTAAATTACAATATTAACAAGTATATGTATGTAATTTGCAGCCGCGCCCCACGTCCAGCGCCAGGTAAAACCAGGAACAGGGATTCACCGAGCAAATAAAATTAGACGGGGGGGGGGGGGGGGACATTTCTTCTGGCTCCAAAAAAGAGAGAATAGTTGGAGAATCAATCGTGGCAGATAGTTCAATGTTTATACGCATAAACTTGAACTAGGGGACCGACTGTTTAAATGCCAAACAAATAATCTACCAAAAAAAAAACCCCAACTTTGTAGCTTCGCTCGGAAACAGACACAGCATTCCCTGCTCCCTTGCGATGCTCGCTGGGAAGCTGATCCCGACAACATCGAGTTTTCAGAAAGAAAAACAACTCATTTTTAAAAAAAAATTAAAAGTGCTCCAACACGTATTCGTACTTTTCTATTTTGGGAAGGCGATTGTGTGAACTAAAACACATTTATTGGAATGAGCCAATTCCAACAGGTAGTTTCACCCTGTGCCACTTGTTGGTCGTCTTAACCTTTACATTAAAAGGACGGGACTTGTTGCAGTCAGACGGAGCAGGGGCGCGAGCTGCACCCTCTGCGCTCCGGCTCTCGTGCCCCCCACCCCCCCCCACCCCGGTTTCCTAGTACCGGCCACTGTGACGTGGGCAACAGGCCCTGCTCGCGACCAACGGCCGGCGCAGCTTCTCCTGCCTCCCGGCCCGGCCGCACAGGTGCGTCCCCAAATACAAAAGAGACGAACAAGCCCTCCTCCTCCACCCCCCTACTTCCCTTGCGCCTCCTGACACCATCTTCCCAACACACACCCCCTCCCTCATTCCGGACCAAACTCTTACCCCAACCTCACCCCCCATCCTTTAAACAACTCACCACCGCCAACACCGTCGCCGCCATCCACTCGGGATGCGACTCCCTCCGCCTCCGCCATTGCTCCTGACGTCAGCAGCAGCAGGCGAAGCCACCTTGGGGCGGCGGGAAGTTCAAGCAGCGGGATAGCAGGCCCCGCCCTTCACCGAGCCAGGTAACAGAGCCACAGGTTGGTGCATAGAGGCCAGCAAAGCAGCTCAACACAGCTGGGCAGGCAGCGCCTACCACACAAACACATCCGCGGCAGCTCATACAGCTCACAGCTGCTGTGACACTAATACATCATAAAGAAGGTGTCACGCTTTGCGAATAACAGCGATCATTACATAAAAAAATAAACATATCAGACAAAGATCTCACGGCTGCGGACAGACAAAAGATTGGCACAAAATGCCTCATGAACGTAACAACGGGTTTTACACTAATACATAACAATGGGGGGTGGGGGTCACAGCTATAGTTAGGGAACAAAGCACGACAGCGAGTAAAAGATAATACAAATATACAGTGCATTAATATAAGAGCTACCAGCCATTTATTCTATTGCATTCTCAATACATTGTTAAAATCTCTTTAACATTCACAGTCTTGCTTGAGGGACCGTTTTGTTGGTACGAATGGAATCTCGGAACCAGAGATTACCGTCCCTTCAACTAATGCCAGAATTTAACAAGCAATCAGTTCCCCCAAACTTCTGTCCCTTTTATCTTTTTATTTAATCAACGAAACTCCAAAAACAGCTTACAAATGCTCTGATAAAAGGTCGTCGACCTGAACTGTTAATTCAATTCCTCGCTACAGATGCCTCCTGACCTACTGAGTATTTCCAACATTTTTCATTTTTATTCTGGAATTATTTCCAGCATTAAAAAAACATCCCAGAATCACCCCTGAAGTGAAACTAATCATTTCTGGTTAGCTCAATGACAAAAAATGATCAAGAATGTTATCCTAAAAATGTGTTTTACGAGTTCCTCGCGCATCTGGCGTTAACCATCCGAAACTAAACGCCTTCACACGATGGGCCGAATGGCCTCGATTCTGTGACATGACTTACACAATACCTTAATAATTTTCAAAATTTAGAAGTATAGTTCAGAGCTGGAGATCTGAACCACAGGGATAATTTAAAAGCACAACTTTGTCTTGACTTTATTACCGTATGGAACAGATCAGAAATAATATTATAACTCAAATGGGAAGGAAGACTTGTATTAACATACTTGTTGTCCCTCTCATATCTCAGGGCCTCCCAAAATGCTTTTCTAGCCAATTTTAAGGACTTTTGAATTGTAATCACTGTTGTAATGTAAGTAACCGGGATATTGGGTTCATGTCACACTATCTGTAACCCCCACAACCTGCCTGGATGTGAAAAATCTCACTAGCTGTCTTGTCTGGAGACAATACACATCTTTTTAGCCTGTCTTGATGCTCTCTCCACTCACATTGTTTCATTTCTTAAAGACTTGATTAGTTGTAAGTATTCACATTCCAACCATTATTCATGTAAATTGAGTCTGTGTCTTTATAAGCTCTGTTTGTGAACAGAATTCCCACTCACCTGAAGAAGGGGCTTAGAGCTCCGAAAGCTTGTGTGGCTTTTGCTACCAAATAAACCTGTTGGACTTTAACCTGGTGTTGTTAAACTTCTTACTGTGTTTACCCCAGTCCAACGCCGGCATCTCCACATCTTAATGCTCCCTCCAGTCACATTGTCTGTACCTTTAAGACTTGATTACTTGTAAAGGCTCACATTCCAATCATTATTCATGTAAATTGAGTTTGTGTCTTTGTGCCTTGTTTGTAATCAGAACTCCCACCCACCTGACGAAGGGACAGCCTGTTCCGAAAGCTTGTGGCTTTTGCGACCAAATAAACCTGTTGAACTTTAACCTGGTGTTGTGAGACTTTTTACTGTGTTTACCCCAGTCCAACGCCGGCATCTCCACATCGTAATGTAAGTAAAACAGCAACCAAGCTGTATGTATGTTTCCACCACAGGCAATTAAACAAATGGCCAGATAACCTGTTTTACTGATGTTGCTTCAGGAATAAATGTTCACCAGGGTACCTGAATGCCCCTGTTCTTCGAGCATTGGCATAGGATATTTTGCATCGACCCAAGAAGGCAGAAGGGCCTTTCGTTTAATGTTTCATCTGAAAGATGACACCTGCGACTGTACAGCAATCGGTCAGTATTATTTCATTACTGTATGAAAGCGTCAGCCTAGATTATGTGCTTGAAACCACAACCTTTTGACTCAGAGGTGAGAGTCCTACCACTGAATCCACACTGACACTATAGGTACAATGATGATTATATACCAGATGGTTTGTAGTGCTATTACTTTATGATACATCATTTTGCTAATTGGATGATTTCGAAACAGGAAGGTTATTTAATTATGTCTTAAAAAAACACTTGTGGATCTGTTAGCTGATTACACACACTCGGCAGGAAACTTGTGCAAATCTGTACTGGCCCTTTTTATTGGTGCATCTTCTACTGAGAATACATTCCTGAAAAGAAAAACTGCCTTTTAATTTTAAAGATGTTTTAAAAAATAGATTGATATTGTGCTGACATATTTTACAGATTTTATGCTTAACATCAGATGACTATAGACATCCTCCCAATCACAGAGATGTAAAGAGGGATTTTCCTCTTGCAGTGGATTACCTGGGTGCTGGTCTGAGCACACATCAGTTGAAGAACTGGCACAATATTTCTCCTGTCTCATGGAAATATCCTAATCATTTGTATTCGTATGAAAATTCTTATTAGCATGAAGTTTAATTAAGTTTTCTTTTTGGTAAACTCTGCCATTAAATCTAATTAATGAGTGGGTTAATAATTTTTAAAAATTAATAATTCTCAGCTCTGATGAAGGGTCATCTAGACTCGAAATGTTGGCTCTATTCTCTCTTCACAGGTGCTGACAGACCTGCTGAGATTTTCCAGAATTTTTCTGTTTCTGTGCTGTGTGTAATAATTCTTTTAGCTGGTTTACATAGATCTCATGATTTGTTGTGTAAATTTGTGGTGACAGATGATTCATGCAAGAAATTCTCAGTCTGGCCCACAGTCAGGTCAATACAGTTGGTGTCAGCAATCCAGAGCAAAAGAAAACAGGGTTTAATCTACTGATTGTTATACAATGTTGCCTCCAGGAAAGTGCATCTCTGTGGACTCAGCTGGCAATATGAATGTGCTCATTTATGTTCTCCAATGTCAAATGTCATTACATTCTCGAGAGCCATGCAAAGGATGTCTAATTGGGTATAATATTGGGAGGCTACTGACACCTATATACTGTAGCTTAACCAAAGCAGTACTGTCTAGTGGAAAACTAATTGTGGGAAAAACTGAAAGCAAATGGAAAATGGAGATTATTCAACACATTTCAGTTGACAAACACAAGCTGAAACTTAGCGAAACTAGACTAAGCATTCATGCACCTAAGTTAATTAACAAACAAAAAAGCAAGAAATTAGCAAAACTACTTTTACAAATTATGTCCAGAGAAAAGGGAAGGAGTTCATTGGGTTGTCTACAAGAAACATTTACAAAGATAATAAGAGGAGTGAAGACTGAGCTTGATAAAAGCAGATCAACTGTGTCATAGAGGTTTACAGCATGGAAACAGGCCCTTCGGCCCAACTTGTCCATGCTGCCCTTTCATTTTTAAAACCCCTAAGCTAATCCCAATTGCCCGCATTTGGCCCATATCCCTCTATACTCATCGTACCCATGTAACTATCTCAATGCTTTTTAAAAGACAAAATTATACTCGCCTCTACTACTACCTCTGGCAGCTTGTTCCAGACTCTCACCACCCTCTGTGTGAAAAAACTGCCCTTCTGGACACTTTTGTATCTCTCCCCTCTCACCTTAAACCTATGTCCTCTAGTTTTAGACTCCCCTACCTTTGGGAAAAGATATTGACTATCTAGCTGATCTGTGCCCCTCATTATTTTATAAACCTCTATAAGATCACCCCTCAGCCTCCTATGCTCCAGAGAAAAAAGTCCCAGTCTATCCCGCCTCTCCTTATAACTCAATCCATCAAGTCCCGGTAGCATCCTAGTAAATCTTTTCTGCACTCTTTCTAGTTTAATAATATCCTTTCTATAATAGGGTGACCAGAATTGCACACAGTATTCCAAGTGTGGCCTTACCAATGTCTTGTACAACTTCAACAAGACGTCGCAATTCCTGTATTCAATGTTCTGACTGATGAAACCAAGCATGCCGAATGCCTTCTTCACCACTCTGTCCACCTGTGACTCCACTCTCAAGGAGCTATGAACATGTACCCCTAGATCTCGTTGTTCTGTAACTCTCCCTAATGCGAAGTGATGCATTTTGGAAGAAATAATGTAGGGAGGAGTTATACAATAAATGGCAGAGTCATCAGGAGTATAGAAACACAGAGGGACCTAGGTGTGCAAGTCCACAAATCCTTGAAGGTGGCAACACAGGTGGAGAAGGTGGTGAAGAAGGCATATGGTATGCTTGCCTTTATAGGACGGGGTATAGAGTATAAAAGCTGGAGTCTGATGATGCAGCTGTATAGAACGCTGGTTAGGCCACATTTGGAGTACTGCGTCCAGTTCTGGTCGCCGCACTACCAGAAGGACGTGGAGGCGTTAGAGAGAGTGCAGAGAAGGTTTACCAGGATGTTGCCTGGTATGGAGGGTCTTAGCTATGAGGAGAGATTGGGTAGACTGGGGTTGTTCTCCTTGGAAAGACGGAGAATGAGGGGAGATCTAATAGAGGTGTACAAGATTATGAAGGGTATAGATAGGGTGAACAGTGGGAAGCTTTTTCCCAGGTCGGAGGTGACGATCACGAGGGGTCACGTGCTCAAGCTGAGAGGGGCGAAGTATAACTCGGATATCAGAGGGACGTTTTTTACACAGAGGGTGGTGGGGGCCTGGAATGCGCTGCCAAGTAGGGTGGTGGAGGCAGGCACGCTGACATCGTTTAAGACTTACCTGGATAGTCACATGAGCAGCCTGGGAATGGAGGGATACAAACGATTGGTCTAGTTGGACCAAGGAACGGCACAGGCTTGGAGGGCCGAAGGGCCTGTTTCCTGTGCTGTACTGTTCTTTGTTCTTTGTATTAACTGAGTAAGTCCTGTCCTGGTTCAATCTACCAAAATGCATCACCTCGTCTTTGTCTAAATTAAACTCCATCTGCCATTCGTCAGCCCACTGGCCCAATTGATCAAGATCCCGTTGCAATTGAAGATAACTTTCTTCACTGTCCACCATGCCACCAATCTTAGTGTCATCTGCAAACTTACTAACCATGCTTCCTATATTCTCATCCAAATCATTAATATAAATGACAAATAACAGTGGACCCAGCACTGATCTCTGAGGTACACAGCTGGTCACAGGCCTCCAGTTTGAAAAACAACCCTCTACAACCACCCTCTGGCTTCTGTCAAGAAGCCAATTTTGTATCCATTTAGATACCTCACCCTGGATGCGGTGAGATTTAACCTTATGCAACGACCTACCATGCGGTACCTTGTCAAAGGCCTTGCTAAAGTCCATGTAGACAACATCAACTGCACTGCCCTCATCTACTTTCTTGGTTACCCCTTCAAAAAACTCAATCAAATTTATGAGGCATGATTTTCCACTCGCAAAGCCGTGCTGACTGTCCCTAATTAGTCCTTGCATCTCTAACTGCCTGTAGATCCTGTCTCTCAAAATACCTTCCAACAATTTACCCACCACAGATGTGAGGCTCACTGACCTGTAGTCCCCAGGTTTTTCCCTGCAGCCCTTTTTAAACAAAGGCACAACATTTGCCACTCTCCAATCTTCTGGCACCTCACCCGTGACTATCGATGATTCAAATATCTTGTCTAGGGGACCCGCAATTTCCTCCCTAGCCTCCCACAATGTCCTGGGATATACTTCATCAGGTCCAGGGGATTTATCTACCTTGATGCGCTTTAAGACATCCAGCACCTCCTTCTCTGTAATATATACACTCCTCAAGGCATCACTATTTATTTCCCCAAGTTCCCTAACATCCATGCTTTTCTCAACAGTAAATATTGATGAGAAATATTCATTTAGGACCTCACCCATCTCTTGTAGGTGATGACCTTGTTGATCCTTAAGAGGCCCTACTCTCTCCCTTGTTACTCTTTTGCCCTTTATGTATTTGTAGAAGCTCTTTGGATTCTCCTTTGCCTTATCTGCCAAAACAATCTCATGTCCCCTTTTTGCCCTCCTGATTTCTCTCTTAACCCTACTCCTACACCCCCTATACTCTTCAAGGGATTCACTTGATCCCAGCTGCCGATGCATTTCATGTGCCTCTTTCTTCTTCTTGACCATGTGTGTAAAATATTTTTCAGCACATTAGTTAGAGTACAATCAGAAAATAGATTAAGACCATTAAAATGTAGATGGGCTTAAAACCAAGTACAAACACAAAATAGAAAAACATCTTCATGATTACTTCCTCTAAGTATTCACAAGGGAAGACATGAGCTAACTACTTTCCCCAACAATATTCTAAGAAAAATAATTGACTTGTTATAAATGAGATGGAAGTCCTATAAAAGTGAAAAGAACTAAAATATACAATTCCCCATAAATATATCACTTTTATCTCAGGGTATATGAGTGAGACTAGCAAAGGGATCTGTGTGGCACTGACCATTATTATGAGGAAATCAATAGATTCTGGAGGTATAATAAGGTTATTAGAAAAATGGCTAACTTGGTGTCCAAATTCAAAAAAGGAAACAAAACAGAAACAGGACTATAGAAACTTTTCCATTCTAGTAGAATGCAAATAAAAATGGCATACATTTTAAATTTGAGCTAGATCATTTAAGAATAATCTCAGGAAGCACTTATTTTCAGAACCTGTAGTGGAAATTTGCAAGTCTCTCCCCCAAAACGTTGTTAAGGCTGGGTGAATTGAACATTTCAAAATTGAGATCAATAAATTTTTGTTAGGTAGGAGAATTAAAGGTTATGGAACAAAGCAAGTATTTGCAGTTGAAATACAGATCAACCACAATCTGATTGAATGAAGGAACAGCTTGGAGGGTTGATATAAAAGCAAATCCCCCCTTGCATAAGCCTTTTCCGTCATCGTGCATCCCCCCCCCACCCCTGTCATAGGGCAGCATGGTGGCACAGCGCCTAGCACTGCTGCTTCACAGCGCCAGAGACCCGGTTTTGATTCCCGGCTTGGGTCATTGTTCGTGCAGAGTCTGTACGTTCTCCCCGTGTCTGCATGGGTTTCCTCCAGGTGCTCCGGTTTCCTCCCACACTCCAAAAGTCGTGCTGGTTAGATGCATTGGCCATGCTAAATTCTCCCTCAGTGTACCCGAACAGGCGCAGGAGTGTGGCGACTAGGAGATTTTCACAGTAACTTCATTGCAGTGTTAATGTAAGCCTACTTGTGACACTAATAAATAAACTTTAAAACATAGTCTGACCACCACTCTGGCTGTACCCACACTCAAGCTAAACCCACCGTGGCATGGCCCTGGTTCAGTTATGGTGTCCAACCAGGCACTGTCAGGGCTCCAACCAGGTACTGCCAGGGCGCCAGGTGGGCACTGCTAGGCTGGCACTGCCCAATGGATACTGCCCAGCCATGTCCCTGACCACCTGGGAACTTCAATGGCCTTCAATGCCTTCAGCGTGGCCATGGCCTCTGGTCTCCGCTGGTGGAGATCAGTAATGATTCTCACTGGTGTGATGTCATGCCGGCGAGGGGAAAGATTCTGGGAGGCCGGAAGAAGCTGTGTGGAGAGCAGGTAAGTGCTGTTAACATACCTCAGTTTTATGTTAATCGGCTTTGCGTCCAGCCGATCTCGCCGGCAAAAACAGGGCAGGGAGGATACGAAATCGCTTTGTGGCTGACATAAATTGTTTTTTTTATCCTCTCCCTCTATCTTCCCGGCTCACCACACTGATCGACCGCCGCGGTTATTCAGTAAGATTGCGCCCATTGAATCTGGCAGTCAAAAATGTGGAAAGTAGAAGGTGAGGCAAGAGGATGAAGCTCGGCAAAAAGGTAGTTTCAAAGTATTGAGCAGTGCACAAACTGCACATTCATCCTCAGCAACAATATCCATCAAAAGTTTGGGGCCTTGTCTCATTAGTTTGACTTGCTGATTTCCGGAGACAACACATCGCCTGAAAAACTTGAACCAGAAGTGGACTCTGAAATGGCAATGGAGCTGCAAGATACTGCTCAAGCTCATTCGTCTAAAGTGAGGGAAGAAACCTACCCTGAAGACATTTCTTTATGGCCAAAATCTGTTCCACTGGGTAAGATTAAACATTTTGTAATAAATAGACCAGAGAGCATACGTATTATGGAACATTTGAGGTTGATGTTGAAGGCCGAAAGCAGTTTGGAAGTGTTCATGAGTCCCGTTTTCTGAGGATGAAGAGAAATGACACGACAGAAAGAAAAAATTGGTTGATTATTTTGGAAACCTCTATGGCAGTCTACTGTTACGTTTGCAAATTATTCCCTGACCCTAGTAAAGGGAAATAGTCATTGATCAACCGGGACTCTAACTGAGGAAATGTTGGAAGATATCTTGCTGATCATGAAACTTCCAAAAGTCATATTAAGGCTATGTGTGCATTCGTTCAAAGAGGTAAATCATTGAAGGATTGATGATTCTGCGTTATCGGCTCAGTTTGATAAGGAGTGTCCATACAGGAGGAAAGTACTGAGATGTGTTGTTCAAACTGCTGTCTTCCTTGGGACTTGCTTTAAGAAGACATGATGAATCATCAATGTCAAGTCGAAGAGATTTTTGGCCTGCCTTGAACCTCAATGAATTTTTCTGAGCTTCTCAAAGAGTATTTGAAAAGTTATCAATATTGTGGCGCAGGGGAGAGCAACCTTTTAATGCATGGAACAGAACGTAGGTACAGAATTCAGGAAAAGGGACTGCGAGGAGCTTGCACCATTTGACATAGGAAATGGGGAGGCTCTGATAGGCTTAAATACTGACAAATCCCCAGGCCTGGACGAATTGCCATCCCAAGCTGCTGTGGGAGGCAGGAAATTGCAGGGACACTGACACAAATTTTTAATTCTTCTTGACCACGGGGAAGTGCCAAAGGACTGGAGGGTGGCTAACATGGGTCCATATTTCAAGAAATATGAAGTAAAGATGAACGAGGAAATTACAGATTGGTGAGTCTTACGTCAGTGGTAGGGAAACTATTGGAGAAAATTCTAAAGGGGAGAATTAATATCCACTTGGAAAGGCATGGGTTAATTAGGGATAGTCAGCATAGCTTTGTCAGGAGGAGGTCATGCCTAATAAATTTGTTAGCATTTTTCAAGAATGTGATCAAGTGTGTGGATGAGAGAAATTCAGTTGATGTTGTTTACATGGATTTTAGCAATGCTTTTCACAAGGTCCCACATGGGAGACTGAGAAGGTTAAAGCACATGGAATTAACGGAAACTTGGTGAGATGGATCAGAAACTGGCTTAGTAATAGGACACAAACAGTAGCGGTAGAAGGCTGTTCGAGTGACTGGAAGCCGGTGTCCAGTGGTGTACCACAAGGATCACTACTGGGACCCTTATTGTTTGTTATATATATAAATGATATAGATGAAAATGTGGGGGAATGTTAAGCAAATTTGCAGATGACACCAAGATGGTAGGGTGGTAAATAGTGAAGAAGATGGATGTAGGTTACAGGAAGATATTGATGCGTTGGTCAGATGGGCAGAACAGTGACAGATGGCATTTAACCCTGATAAGTGCATGTTGCACTTTGGAAGAACAGGCAAGGCAAGGAATTAAGGGTTATGGTAAGCAGGCAGGTAAGTGGAGCTGAGTCCACGAAAAGATCAGCCATGATCTTATTGAATGGCAGAGCAGGCTTGAGGGGCCAGATGGCTTACTCCTGCTCTTAGTTCTTATGTTCTTATGTTCTAAGAGAGTATTTAGTAAATGGCAGGACACTGGGAAACTCAGAGGAGCAGATGGATCTTGGGGTACTTATTCACAGATCCCTGAAGTCGGCAGAGCACATGAATAGGGTAGTTAAGAAGTCATATGGGACACATGCTTTTATCAGTCGTAGAGTCATAAAGATTTACAGCATGGAAACAAGCCCTTTGGCCCAACTTGTCCATGTCACCCAGTTTTTACCACTAAGCTAGTCCCAATTACCCATATCCCTCCATACCCATCTTACCCATATAACGTCTAAATGCTTTTTAAAAGACAAAATTGTACCTGTCTCTGCAACTGCCTCTGGCAGCACGTTCCAAACACTCACCACTCTCTGCGTGAAAGAATTGCTTCTCTGGACCCTTTTGTATCTCTACTCTCTCACCTTAAACCTATGCCCTCTAGTTTTAGACTCCCCTATCTTTGGGAAAAAATACCTTATCTATGCCCCTCATTATTTCAGACCTCTAAGATCACCCCTAAGCCTCCTACGCTCCATGGAAAAAAGTCCCAGTCTATCCAGCCCCTCCTTATAACTCAAACCATCAAGTCCCAGTAACATCCTAGTAAATCTTTTCTGCACTCTTTCCAGTTTAAGAACATAAGAAATAGGAGCAGGAGTAGGCCATCTGGCCCTTCGAGCCTGCCCCGCCATTCAACAAGATCATGGCTGATCTGAAGCGAATCAGTTCCACTTACCCGCCTGCTCCCCATATCCCCTAATTCCCTTATCGATCAGAAAACTATCTACCCGTGATTTAAACATATTCAACGAGGAAGCCTCCACCACTTCAATGGGCAGAGAATTCCAGAGATTCACTACCCTCTGAGAGAAGAAGTTCCCCCTCAATTCTGTTCTGAACCGGCCCCCCCTTATTTTGAGGCTGTGCCCTCTAGTTCTGGTTTCCCTTCTAAGTGGAAAGAATCTCTCCACCTCTACCCTATCCAGCCCCTTCATTATCTTATATGTCTCTATAAGATCACCCCCTCATCCTTCTAAACTCCAATGAGTACAGACCCAATCTGTTTAATCTCTCCTCATAAGCTACACCCCTCATCTCCGGTATCAACCTGGTGAACCTTCTCTGCACTCCCTCCAAGGCCAATATATCCTTTCGCAAATAAGGGGACCAAAACTGCACACAGTACTCCAGTTGCGGCCTCACCAGTGCCTTGTACAGTTGCAGCAAGACCTCCCTGCTTTTATATTCTATCCCCCTCGCGATAAAGGCCAACATTCCATTCGCCTTCTTGATCACCTGCTGCACCTGCAGACTGAGTTTTTGCGATTCGTGCACAAGGACCCCCAGGTCCCTCTGCACAGTCGCACGATGTAATTTTTCTCCATTTAAATAATATTCCAATTTACTATTATTTCTTCCAAAGTGGATAACCTCACATTTGCTAACGTTATATTCCATCTGCCAGATCCTCGCCCACTCGCTCAGCCTATCCAAATCTCTCTGCAGACTTTCCGCGTCCTCCACGCAATTCGCTTTCCCACTCACCTTCGTGTCATCAGCAAACTTGAATACCCTAGATTCAGTCCCCTCCTCCAGATCATCTATGTAAATGGTAAACAATTGAGGCCCCAGCACCAATCCCTGCGGCACGCCACTGGTCACCAACTGCCAACCAGAAAAGCACCCATTTATCCCAACTCTCTGCTTCCTGTTAGATAGCCAATCCCCAATCCACGCCAACACCTTACCCCTAACTCCGTGTACCCCAATCTTCTGCAGCAACCTTTTGTGAGGCACCTTATCGAATGCCTTCTGGAAATCTAAAAACACCACATCCACCGGTTCCCCTCTGTCAACCGCACAAGTGACATCTTCATAAAAGTCCAGTAGATTCGTCAAACACGACTTTCCCTTCATGAATCCATGCTGCGTCTGCTTGATCGAACCATTCTTATTCAGGTGCTCTGTTATTTCCTCTTTAATAATGGACTCTAGCATCTTCCCAACTACGGACGTTAAGCTAACCGGCCTGTAGTTACCCGCCTTTTGTCTACTTCCTTTTTTAAACAGCGGCGTAACAGTAGCTGTTTTCCAGTCAGCTGGCACTACCCCAGAGTCCAGCGAATTTTGATAAATTACTACTAACGCATCTGCTATTACCTCAGCCATTTCTTTCAGTAACCTGGGATGCATTCCATCCGGGCCTGGGGACTTGTCTACCTTCAGTCCTGTTAGTCTACCAAGCACCACCTCCTTAGTAACAGTAATTGTATTAAGGACCTCCCCTCCCACCAACTCTCGATCTCTAATATTCGGCAAACTATTTGTGTCTTCCACCGTGAAGACCGACACAAAGAACTTATTTAAAGTCTCAGCCATTTCCTCGTTTTCCACTATTAAATCCCCCCTCTCATCTTCCAAGGGTCCAACATTCACTCTAGCCACTCTATTCCTTTTTATATACTTGTAAAAACTTTTACTATCATTTTTTATATTTTGAGCTAGTTTAGTTTCATAATCTATCTTTCCTTTCTTAATCGCTTTCTTAGACGTTCTTTGTTTTTCTTTAAAGCTTTCCCAATCCACTAATTCTCCACTATTTTTGGCCACTCTGTACGCATCTGATTTTATTTTAATACTCTCCTTTATTTCCTTCGTTATCCACGTCCGGTTATCCTTTTTCTTACAGTCCTTCTTTATCACCGGAATATATTTTTGCTGAGTACTTTAAAAAATCTCCTTAAAAATCCTCCACTGTTCCTCAGCTGTCCTACCTACCAGTCTGCTCGCCCAGTCTACATTAGCCAATTCCACCCTCATCCTATCGTACTCCCCTCTGTTCAAGCAGAGGACACTGGTTTGGGACCCTACTTTCTCACCCTCCATCTGTATCAGAAATTCCACCATATTATGATCACTCATCCCAAGAGGATCCTTCACAAGAAGATCCTTAATCCTACCTGTCTCATTGCACAGAACCAGATCCAAGATAGCTCGCTCTCTCGTAGGTTCTGTAACATACTGTTCAATGAAACAATCCCGACAGCATTCCAAGAACTCTTCCTCAAGCCCTCCACGTCCAATTTGAGTCGACCAATCAATATGTAGGTTAAAATCCCCCATGATTATTGCCGTTCCACTTTTGCACGCATCCATTATTTGCTTGTTTATAGCCCTCCCCACCTCTAAGTTATTATTTGGGGGCCTATAGACCACGTCTACCAGTGTCTTTCTCCCCCTACTATTCCTTATCTCCACCCACAACGATTCCACGTTTTGCTCCTTAGAGCCTATGTCGTCTCTCACTACCGTCCTGATATTATCCTTTATTAACAAAGCTACCCCACCTCCTTTTTCTAATTAATAATATCCTTTCTATAATAGGGTGACCAGAACTGTACATAGTATTCCAAGTGTGGCAGTTCTGGTCACCCTATTATATCTGGCAGTCGTGGCATAGAGTATAAGAGCAAGGAGGTAATTTTGGAATTGTACAGAGTGTAGATTAGACCATAGCTGGAGTACTGTGTGCTGTTCTGGTCACCTCTTTATAGGAAGGATGTGATAGCACTAGAGGGGTTTCAGAGGAAATTCCCAGGATGTTGCCTGGGATGGAGCAGTTGAGCTATAAGGGAAGACTAGATAGGCTTGGATTGTTTTCTTTAGTGTAGAGAAGGCTGGGTGGGGGGTCGGGAGACATGATTGAGGTGTATAAGATTATGAGGAATATGGACAGGGTGAGTAGAAAGCAACTGTTTATTTGGTTGTGGGGTTAATCACGAGGGGACATTGTTTTAGTGTAAGGGGCGGGAGATTCAGGGGGGATTTGAGAAAAAAAATTCACTTGCGTGGTGGGAATCTGAAATGCACTGCTTGGGAAGGTAGTGGAAGCCAGAAACCTTACAACCTTTAAAAATATTTGGATGAGCAATTGAAATATCATACCATTCAAGATATGGGACAAGTGCAGGAAAATGGGATAGTCGGTGTAGACTCTTCTGGACAAAGAACAGAATTTTGCTAGACAGTTGCGAGCAAAGTCACTGATTTTGGTCTTGGACTCATTGGACTCCACTTGACTGGAGCATTTGCTCCTGCACTGGACTTTTTCTGGCTCATTCGATCCTGCACTGATGAGCTACAGTCATATCATCGGCTGATTTTTTTTGCCATCTCATTGCTCATCGGCCAGTTCGATGTTTTCTCACCTAAGACACATAGATTGCAATATTGACCATCTCTACCGTCATTCTGACAACAGCTAGGCTTAGATTTCAATTAATCAGTTACAAGCTTGTTTTCATAAGTTAAAAAGCACTAGAGCAGTTTAAGCAGTGATTTGTCATCTGAGTTTTTTGTATTTTTGTGGATTGCATTGTGGATTTGAATTAATTGATTACAGATTTGTTTTCATTTGTTAAAAAACACAAGCAGTGATTTGTGTACTTTTTTGCATTTTTGTAGCTTTCATTGTGTGAGCTGAGGGTGGGTGGGGTCAGGTAGGCATTGATGTCATTTGGGGTGGGGCTTGGCATCATTTGGGGTGGGACTTGATGCAATTTGGGATGGGGCCTGGTATCACTGGGGCGGAGCATGACATCACCAGGAAACGGGACATGATGTCATGGGGGAGTCCCACCACAGAGGCAGAGCACAGAGCCCCCAAAAGAATGAGTCTTCCTCTGCACCCCCAAGCAGGTATCCAGATCATCTGTTACATGCTTCATAAATTTTCCATCCTGAATAATCAGTCCTTGCTACCATCTGGACACTAAAATGCAACAGCAGGAGGAATAGGAGATGAAGATAAAGGCAAATTACCGTGGATGTTGGAATCTGAAACAAATACAAAAAATGCCAGAAAATGCAGGTCTAACAGCATCTGTGGAGAGAGAATAGAGCCAATGTTTCAAGTCTGGATGACCCTTCATCACAGCTGGAGATGAAGAGTTGGAGCTGAGGCATCAATCATCATTACTTACTTGAACTTTTAGAGAGCAACTTATTCAAGAGTGTTTCATATGAACTATCTTCCAATTCTCTATAAACCAACAGTCTCACAATCATTATCACCACTGTTCTTAGTAACAATATCTGATTGCTTTCCTGCAGTCCAATTTCATGGAACTTGTCCTCTCTTTGCTTCAGAGATAAACACTAAGGGGCAAAAAATGTTAGTGGAAGTTGTATATAGATGTCCAAACTGTAGTGGTGATGTTGGAAATAGCGTTAAACAGAAAATTAGAGATGCATGTGATCCAAGGGATATCTGTAATTATGGATGACTTTAATTTTCCTATAGGTTGAGCAATTCAAATTCTTAACAATGCTATAGAGGAGGAATTCCTAGAGTGTGTACAGGATGGTTTTCTGGACCAATGCATTGAGAACAGGTTATCCTAGACTGAGTATTGTGTAATGAGAAAGGAATAATTGGCAATCTAGTTGTGCGAGTTCCCAGATAAGAGAAATCCACACAGATCAAGAAGAGGATGAGAAATAAGCCCACAGACATAGATTTGAAGCTTGATTCTGGAGCAGAGTAACATCAAACTGTTTAGACTATGCCAGTGGATATTTCCTTAACCCAAGGAAAGAAGCTCTAAAACAGAGAAATCGCATGATAGCGGTATACTGGAGAACTGAGATTTGACAACACAGAACAATGAAAAATATATTCAACGTATGTACAATGTTCCTGCTAACCTGGTGCTGAGCAGTTGCGAAGGAGGCGCTACTGAGGACTGAAAATAGTACATGCATTGAAAAGTGACCTCTGATCAAAAGCAAGGAAGCCCTGACACAAATGTATCCAAAGAGTTTTGATGAAAAGTTTGGATGCTTTGCAGATTTTGTGCATTACATCACTGTTGATCCAATGAAGGAACCAGTGACTTATCTCTCACGTAATATGTCAGTAGAACTAAAGGAACAGTTTGAAAGAGAGCGCCAAGAGATGGAAGAAAGAAAGTGATTGCAGAATCGCAGAGCCTACAGATTGGGTAAATTCCATTATGATGCAAGAGAAGCCAAATAGATGTTTAAGAAATTGCCTGGATTTTAAAGACCCTAGTCAAGCAATGAAGAAGAATCATTATCCTGTTGTAACACTGGAAGAGATGATGCCAGCACCAGCAACAGAAAAAGTTTTCAATGCGTTTAATGCCAGAGGTGGTTACTGGAACATAGGAAACATAGGAACGTAGCAATTAGGAGCAGAAGTAGGCAAATTCAGCCCTTTGAGTCTGCTCCACCATTCAATCAGATCATGGCTGATCTCTCCCTGGTCTCAAATCCACCTCCCCAAATGTTCCCCATATCCCTCTTTCCCTTTTTTTTATTAGAAATATGTCGATCTCCCTTTTGAAACCATTCAATAATTTAGACTACCGTGGTATGGAGCAGCGAATTCCATAAATTCACCACCCTCAGCAAAAAGTAGTTTCCCCAGTACAATTTTGTCTTTTAAAAAGCATTTAGACAGTTATATGGGTAAGATGGGTATAGAGGGATATGGGCCAAATGTGAGCAATTGCGACTAGCTTAGTGGTAAAAACCGGACAGCATGGACAAGTTCGGTCAAAGGGCCTGTTTCCATGCTGTAAACCTCTATGACTGTGACTCATCGCAGTTTTAAATCTACCACCTCGCAACATATACCTGTGATCTCTTGTTCTAAATTCGTAGCACAGTGGTTAGCACTGCTGCTTCACAGCTCCAGGGACCTGGGTTCGATTCCCGGCTCGGGTCACTGTCTGTGTGGAGTTTGCACATTCTCCTCGTGTCTGCGTGGGTTTTCTCCGGGTGCTCCTGTTTCCTCCCACAGTCCAACGATGTGCGGCTTAGGTTGATTGGCCATTCTAAATTGCCCCTTAGTGTCCCGGGATGCATGGGTTAGTGGGTAAATATGAAGGGATATGTGGATAGGGCCTGGGTGGGATTGTGGTTGGTGCAGACTCGATGGGCCGAATGGCCTCTTTCTGCACTGTAGGATTCTATGAAATTGCCCCATAAGAGGAAACATTTGGTCTACATTTCCTTTATCAATCCCTTTTAAAATGTTATATACCTCGATCAGATCCTCTCTCATCCTTCTAAACTCCAGCAAGTACAAGCCCAATCTATTTAATCTCTCCTCATACGTCAATCCCTTCATCCCTGGAATCAATCTGCTGAATCTCCTCCGAACTGCCTCCAATGCCACCACATCCTTCCTCAAATAAGGAGACAAAAACTGGACACAATACTCCAGATGTGATCATACCAACACCCTATACAATTGCAACGGCACTTCTCTACTTTTATCCTCCAGTGCTTTTGCAATAAATGCCAACATCACATTTGCCTTTTTTATTATGTGCTGCACCTGCGTACCGACTTTCTGCGATTCATGAACATAGACACCCAGATCTCTCTGCCCACCTGCATTCTGCATCTGATTTCCATTTAGGTAATAATTTGACTTTCTGTTTTTTCTGCCAAAATGGATAATCTGTGACCTCTTGTTCCAGATTGCTCCATAAGAGGAAACATTGGAATAACCTGGAATGTGAAGTTTGATGAAGAATCTTTGCTGTTGACAACACACCCTCTGATCACTTACAAATTTGTGTATCTATCAATCATCCTAAAAATGAGCCAGGATGTGTTCTAGCAGAAAATACATGTGATCTACCAAGGATGTAAAGGAGCAGTCAGCATAACTGATGTTATTCAGATCTAGAGAATGTTATCCAGATGAACCAGGGAAGCTGATATGCCAACGTAGAAAGGGAACTTTTACCAGTTGTATATAGATGTGAGAAATTCCAAACATTTTCTGTGGGAGAAAGTTCACAGTGGAAAGTAACCATCATCCACTGGAGCAGATCGATAAGAAAAATCTGTGCAGAGCACCAGCAAGACTACAGAGGTTACTTCTCTGAGGGAATGGAGAAGTTTAGGCTCAGAACTAGGTCAGCTGTTTTACTGCACATGTGTCCACATGCGGTGTATTCCTGTGGTGAACCATCGTTGGTTCCCACTGGATAGTGCTGAGCCAGGGGCTGGCCAGGACTACAAGGATGTACATATGTTACTGTTGGGTTGTGCTATTGTTGCTGTTGGGGTTAGGGTGGGGTTGTTACATCTTTGTACTGTAGTGTTGTGGCACATTCCAGTCGGGCTCCGCCTCCTGGGAGAGGTATAAGAGTCCCTGCTCTGGCCGGGACCCCTTCAGTCTGGGATAGTGTATATAAGTTCTGGTAGCTTCGTTAACAGTAAATAAAAGCCTTTCATTTACTGAGCTTCAAGCCTCGTATCTGAATAGCGCATCAATTTTATTTACTGTCGTTAAACTCTCGTCGAAAAAAAAAAGAGAGAGAGTATGGAGCAAATTCTGAAGCCGGAACGCCTTACGCTAGATCCACGTGCGGTGGGCGCTTCTAACACCTTCGACCACTGGCTGAAGTGTTTCGAAGACTACCTGGCAGCCTCCGCAGCGGTCACCACAGATGATGACAGACTCCGGGTCCTCCATGCGAGGGTAAGCGACACTGTCTACCTCGCGATCCGTGCGGCCACTAATTATCCTAAGGCCCTCGAGCTTCTAAAGAAGCGCTATACCAAGCCACCTAACGAGATACACGCTCGTTACCTCCTAGCCACTCGACGACGGCAGTCTGGCGAAACGATGGAGGACTATGCGAATGAGCTCCTACAGCTAGCCAGGGGCTGTGACTGCAAAGCTGTGTCGGCTGAGCAGAGCATGTATGACCTCGCCCGAGATGCGTTTGTGGCCGGGGTCGGATCGTCGTACATTCGACTTAAACTGTTGGAGAAGGGTAACCTTAATCTTACCCAGGCCATCGAGTTAGCAGAGATGCTCGAGTCGACCTCCAAGAGCTTAGTTTTATATCCGGAGGACCATGTGGAGATAACGTGGCAGGAGCAATCGCAAATCCCTCCTCGTCCCTCGGGTTCGAAATGCTGTGGAATGGCATGCTTCCATTCGGGCCAGACGACGGCTGCAGCCCTGAGCGGCCCACGGTGCTATTTCTGTGGAGGAGCGAAGCATACTCGGCAAAAGTGTCCCGCTAAAGCTGTGTTGTGCACCGCATGCGGTAAAAAAGGGCATTATTCAAAAGTGTGCCGATCTAAACCCAGGAACGGCAGTGCGGCCTGCGATTCTTCAGAGCTCGGGTCTTCATCATCGAAGTCGTCGCGGGGTTCGTCCATTACGGTCGACGGAGTCGGAGGAGTATGACCACCAGGGGTCGCTGAGTTTGGCACCCTCACCCACGTGCGATTCATGGGAGCAGCCATGTTGGTCGACACTGACCACGAATGACCAGCAGGGGTCCTCCTCATCGACTTCAGCTGCCTGCAGTGGCGCTCATGAACCAACGGTGGCGTCGATCATCCTGGACCAGGCCAAGCCTCATAGACTTGACAAATCTATGATGAATATCCAGGTAAATAACCACATGATTTATTGTCTGTTTGACAGCGGGAGCACTGAGAGCTTTATCCACCCAGACACTGTGAAGCGGTGTGGACTCCAGATTCAACCTGCCAAACAGACAATCTCTATGGCATCTAGGTCCCGGTCTGTTGCCGTGCTAGGGAGTTGCGTGGTAACCTTGAAGGTGCGTTTACGAGCGTTTCAAGCTCCTTGTGTTGCCATATCTTTGCCCGCCAATACTTCTCGGACTAAACTTCATGGTCCACTTGAGGAGTGTAATCCTACAGTACGGTCGGCCACTCCCTTCACTGGCAGTGGGAAAGCAGCAGCAGCCTCCAAATTGCCCAACGCGCCCCACCTGTAGCCTCTCGACGCTGAAGATCACCACACCCTCCTTGTTCCAGAATCTTGTGCCAGGCTGCAAGCCCATCGCGACTAAAAGTAGGCGTTACAGCACTGAGGATCGGATCTTCATTAGATCTGAGGTTCAGCGGCTCCTCAAAGAAAGGATCATACAATCCAGTGCTAGTCCGTGGAAAGCGCAGGTCGTGGTGGTCAAGAGCGGGAACAAACCCTGGATGGTCATTGACTACAGTCAGACCATTAACCGATATACGCAGCTGGATGCGTATCCCCTCCCGCGCATATCTGATATGGTCAATCAGATTGCGCAGTACCGTGTGTTCTCCACCATAGACCTCAAGTCTGCCTACCACCAACTCCCCATTCGCCCAGAGGACCGACAATACACGGCTTTTGAGGCGAATGGTCGCTTGTATCACTTTCTCAGGGTTCCCTTTGGTGTCACCAATGGGGTCTCGGTCTTCCAGCGTGCTATGGACCAAATGGTGGACCAGAACGGGCTGCGGGCTACCTTCCCGTACCTGGATAATGTCACCATCTGCGGCCATGACCAGCAGGACCACGACACAAACCTCCTGAACTTCTTACGCACTACATCTCGCCTGAACTTGACCTACAACAGGGAGAAGTGTGTGTTTCGTTCGCGCCGATTAGCCATCCTAGGATACGTGGTGGAAAACGGGGTCATTGGCCCTGATCCAGACCGTATGCGCCCCCTTTCTGAACTTCCCTTACCTGCTAGTGCAAAAGCACTGAGAAGATGCTTGGGCTTCTTCTCTTATTATGCGCAGTGGGTTCCCAACTACGCGGATAAAGCCCGTCCGCTCATTAAGTCCAAGACCTTTCCCTTAACGCCAGAGGCCAGATTGGCCTTCGATAAATTGAAAGCCGACATCGCGAAAGCCACGATGCACGCTGTAGACGAGTCCATCCCCTTTCAGGTGGAGAGTGATGCATCTGATTTCGCCCTGGCCGCCACACTTAACCAGGCGGGCAGGCCCGTCGCATTTTTTTCCCGCACCCTCCAAGGCCTCGAAATTCGGCATTTAGCGGTGGAAAAGGAGGCCCAGGCCATTGTGGAGGCCGTCAGGCACTGGCGCCATTACTTGGCGGGAAAACGGTTCACCCTGATCACGGACCAGCGGTCCGTGGCGTTCATGTTTAACAACACGCAGAGGGGCAAGATCAAGAATGACAAGATCTTGCGGTGGAGAATTGAACTCTCCACCTATAACTACGACATCATGTACTGTCCAGGGAAACTCAATGAGCCCTCGGATGCCCTCTCGCGTGGAACATGCGCTAGTATACAGGAGGACCGTTTGCACGCCCTCCATAATGACCTGTGCCATCCTGGGGTCACTCGGCTCTACCATTTTATAAAAGCCCGCAACCTGCCTTACTCGGTGGAGGACGTCAGGTCAGTAACAAGGAGCTGTCGGGTTTGCGCAGAATGCAAACCGCACTTTTACCGACCTGACCGGGCACATTTAGTCAAGGCCACTCGTCCCTTCGAGAGACTGAGTGTCGATTTTAAGGGTCCCCTTCCCTCAACAGATCAGAATGTGTACTTCCTCAATATCATTGACGAGTACTCTCGGTTCCCTTTTGTTGTTCCCTGCTCTGATACATCCGCTGCCACGGTTATCAAGGCATTCCGTGATCTCTTTACCCTGTTCGGGTACCCCAGCTACATCCATAGCGACAGGGGCTCGTCGTTCATGAGTGATGACTTGAGGCAATTCCTGCTCTCATACGGGATTGCCTCTAGTAGGATCACAAGCTACAACCCTAGGGGTAATGGACAGGTGGAACACGAGAATGCTACAGTCTGGAAGGCTGTCTTACTGGCGTTGAAGTCAAAAGGTCTTCCAGTCTCCCGTTGGCAAGAGGTGCTCCCTGATGCGCTCCATTCTATTCGCTCCCTCCTGTGTACGGCAACCAATGCTACTCCCCACGAGAGGATGTTCTCATTCCCTCGGAAGTCTTCCTCGGGGACCTCATTACCGCCTTGGTTGACGTACTCAGGACCCGTCCTCCTGCGGCGACATGTAAGGGCCCGCAAGTCCGACCCGTTGGTCGAACAGGTCCATCTCCTCCACGCCAACCCTCAGTATGCCTATGTGGCATACCCTGACGAGCGAGAGGACATGGTCTCGATCCGAGACCTGGCGCCAGCAGGGGACATAGCAACCCCTGTCGCTCCCATACCCCCTGTAACAAACCCTTTATCTCTTGTTTCTTCCCCGGACACGGCGCGGGCAGCATCGGGACCATTGCTTAACCATTTTACTCCCATGTACAGCTTGCCTGAGCCCAGAAGATGGTCGCCACCGCAGGGCGTGTCAGGATCCCCTGGACTACCGTCACCTCAGGGTCAACCGGCCTGTGAGTCCATGGAAGAACAGCTGAACGCCGCCTTGGGGAGAACGCCACCGCAAGTGCCTACTCCGGTGTCACCGCCGGTATTGAGGAGGTCACAACGACGGTGCGGTCCCCCTGACCGTCTGAACTTATAGACTGCTGACACTTCCTTCTGGTTTTTTGTACCCCGCCGGCCTTTGTTCTCAAAGGAGGGGTGAATGTGGTGAACCATCGTTGGTTCCCACTGGATAGTGCTGAGCCAGGGGCTGGCCAGGACTACAAGGATGTACATATGTTACTGTTGGGTTGTGCTATTGTTGCTGTTGGGGTTAGGGTGGGGTTGTTACACCTTTGTACTGTAGTGTTGTGGCACATCCCAGTCGGGCTCCGCCTCCTGGGAGAGGTATAAGAGTCCCTGCTCTGGCCGGGACCCCTTCAGTCTGGGATAGTGTATATAAGTTCTGGTAGCTTCGTTAACAGTAAATAAAAGCCTTTCATTTACTGAACTTCAAGCCTCGTATCTGAATAGTGCATCAATACCAGAAGTATAAATTTACACAGCAGAAAGAGGAGATGATAGCTTTTGAAGTACCACTTAGTTCATAGCATACTGTGGGAGCCAATTTATTCAGACACGAAGGGCCCGATTTTACCATTTAGAGACTAAGTGCCGGGTGCGGGCGTCAAATAGATCCGAACCCAGAGGCCGCGCTCCAGTGCGCCCATACGCTTTTTCTGGTGCCGGTCCAGTGGGCGGGGCCTAGCTCCGCTGGAACGATAGGATCTGACAGAACGCGCCCGGGCGCGAAAAAAAAAGCAGAGAGTGGAGAGAGCCTCACTGCCGTTCATCCTCTGGTCGGGGGGGGGGGGGGGGGGGGGAGGAGGGGAGGGGGTGTGACTATCATCCCCTGGGGGGGGTGGGAGGGGAGGGGGTGTGACTATCATCCCCTGTGGGGGGTGGGAGGGGAAGGGGTGTGACTTATCATCCCCTGGGGGGGGGGGTCGGGGAGGGGGTGTGACTTATCATCCCCTGGGGGGGTGGGAGGGGAAGGGGTGTGACTTATCCCCTGGGGCGGTGGGCGGGGAGGGGGTGTGACTTATCTCCTGGGGGGGGTGGGAGGGGAAGGGGTGTGACTTATCATCCCCTGGGGGGGTGGGCGGGGAGGGGGTGTGACTTATCATCCCCTGGGGGGGGTGGGCGGGGAGGGGGTGTGACTTATCATCCCCTGGGGGGTGGAAGGGGAGGGGTGTGACTTATCATCCCCTGGGGGGGGTGGGAGGGGAAGGGGTGTGACTTATCATCCCCTGGGGGGGTGGGAGGGGAAGGGGTGTGACTTATCATCCCCTGGGGCGGTGGGCGGGGAGGGGGTGTGACTTATCCCCTGGGGGGGGTGGGAGGGAAAGGGGTGTGACTTATCATCCCCTGGGGGGTGGGCGGGGAGGGGCTGTGACTTATCATCCCCTGTGGGGGTGGGAGGGGAGGGGGTGTGACTTATCATCCCTGGGGGGGTGGGGGGGGTGGGAAGGGAGGGGGTGTGACTTATCATCCCCTGGGGGTGGGGGAGAGAGGGTGTGACGTCTCATCCCCTGGGGGAGGGGGGGGGGAGGAGAGGGGGTGTGACGTCGGGGGGGTTCCGCTGCCTGTCTGCGGCCGATCCATCCTGGCACCATCACTGGTACACTACCAGCCACAGATTACTCTTCCCTGCAGGTGCGAGAGAGCGGGAGAGATGGCTGTGGCTGGTAGTGTACCAGTGATGGTGCCAGGAGGGATCGGCCGCAGACAGGCAGCGGAACCCCCCCGACCAGAGGATGAGACGTCACACCCCCTCTCCTCACCCCCCACCCCCGCCATGGGATGATACGTCACACCCCCTCCCCTCCCACCCCCCACCACCCAGAGGATGTGACATCATACCCCCTCCCCTCCCGCCCCCCAGGGGATGAGACGTCACACCCCCCTCTCCCCTCCCACCCCCCCAGAGGATGAGACATCAGTCCCCCTCTCCCCTCCCACCCCCCCAGGGGATGATAAGTCACACCCTCATCCCCTCCCCGCCCCCCCCGCCCAGGAGGGCGATGTGGGCCCGCCCCCTCTCCTCATCCCACCCCCTCCCCACACCAGAGTTCCAACTGGGCCGGCACCCCCCCTCCTCCTGCAGACGCCAGCGGACCTGTGTGAAGCTCGGTCACTTCAGCCGTGGCTCGAAGTCAGTGTCCAGGAACGTGCTGCAGGCTGTCAAAGGACTGAAGGTGAGCGGGAAGGATGGTGGAGGGAGACCACGATCGAGGTAGGTTCGGGGTGTGCTCTGCCGGGGGGGCCTGCCTCCCAGAGGGGTCCGATCCCGGGAGGGGGGGCCTGCCTCTCAGAGGGGTTTCTAGAAAGATACATCCAGACCATCAAGAGAACCTTCAAGAAATACCAAGAGGCAAAGAAAGATCCAAATCTCACCTTATTGTCACTCCAATCTACACTGTTCAAGGCTGACAGCAAATTACCTGCAGAGCTGTTAAAGAGAAAAGATTTTGAGACAACTCTGCCAAGCAAGATGCTTCCTCCAAATAACCAGGAGAAAGTAAAACAACAATTCACTGATGTACAGATAGATGGAGTCAACACTTCAGAAAGCTTGCCTGAGTTGTTGAAAAGATAAACTATACATGTATTGGATCCAATCATGAAAGCCTGGAATCTGGCTAAAATTGTTGGTGAAGCTGAGACTCCCAAGTTCATATCTGATTGCACCTGAAATCAGAAAGTAGATGAGAAGGAAAGAAGACTCCATATTCAACCTACTCCAGAGCTGAAAAATCTGAAGAGGTCATCAGCAACATCACTAACCAGTGTGACAACGCCAACTGCATTATCAACAAGCAGTGAAATATCAACAATGTCAATAGCAAGTGACACACCATTAGCAACATTGCTACAATATCAGGAGCCACACACGCAAAGTCACCTGTACAGTGTGCCAACCCACCTCTGAGAGAGATGAATGACAAATCTCTAAGATGAAGGCACAGCATCCTACTATCTAAGCAATACCATGAACAATACCATGAACAATGAAAGAAGAAAAGAAAACAAACCAAACTGACTCAAGTGTTCAGTTTACTTCTAAATATTGATTGTTAATCATCAGTCTTGAAAATATAAAATAAAAGTTAATGATCGGAACAGTTATATTGATATAGAGAGATTATGGGAGGGATTGTGAGCCCGCACTTGTCATCGGCGAGATCGCTCGTGGGGTGGGGCTCAAGATCTGGTAAAACCCGGAAATCGGAAATCTCGCCAGCGAGTTTGCAATTTCTGATTTTTGCCATCCCTTGCCGGTGACGCAATCAGTTTAAATCTCTGAATTTAATATATTTCAATAAATTTAAATGTAATTAAACACTCCCCTCATCAAATTAACCCTCCTCACTAGATTTTCATACTAGGTTTACAACAGGTTTATCCAGGGGGCGCAAAGGTCAGTATAGCCCCTTGGGAGAGAGACATGGCCAGGCAGTGCCCTGGCTAAGCCCCTGGCACTGGTTGGCACTGTCAACGTTGCAGTGCCAACCTGTGCCAGGGAGCAGTGCTGGAGGCAGGCCCTACTAGGGGGAGCCTCACATGCAAGGACTCATTTATGGTGGTGGGGGGAAGGAGCGAACGTGTGAGCTATGGGGATGCCGGTGATGTTCAGGGGAGAAAGGGGATAGTCGGGGTAGGGGGCTGATGCTGGTGATGATCGGGGCGGTGGGGGATGCTGGGATAAACCGGCGGAAGGGGTCAGATGCTGGCGATGATGGAAGGGTGAAGCCACAGTGGGAAGAGATTAATTTTTATTTCAGTTATCGGGGGTGCCCCAATCTCAGTGGAGGCGGTTCCCTGCTCTAAGATTCCCCGCCTCGCCAGTGATGGTGCAAACCATCACCCACCTTTTTTTACTGTTAGTGACAAGATCTGGAGAGAAAGCTAGCTGGTGAAGCTGGAGAGTTCCACAGCACTTTTCTCACCAGAACTGACACTCTGATTTGATTTGATTTATTATTGTCACATGTATTAGTATACAGTGAAAAGTATTGTTCCTTGCACGCTATATAGACAAAGCATACCGTTCATAGAGAAGGTAAGGAGAGAGTGCAGAATGTAGTGTTACAGTCATAGCTAGGGTGTAGAGAAAGATCAATGTAATGCGAGGTAGGTCCATTCAAAAGTCTGATGGCAGCAGGGAAGAAGCTGTTCTTGAGTCGGTTGGTACGTGTCCTCAGACTTTTGTATCTTTTTTCTGATGGAAGAAAGTGGAAGAGAGTATGTCCGGAGTGTGTGGAGTCCTTAATTATGCTGACTGCTTTTTAACACTTAATGAATTTCCAGAAATTTGAGTCCAATAATACAAGCATTTGATACTTATGGGAACCAGAAGACATAATACTTTGTCTACTGTCTGGAATGTGGCCTCTGAGGCAGCATCTGAGAACTTAGGACTAGAATTTCAG